>NC_070564.1:2777677-3086308 GCF_026914185.1 Puccinia triticina | reverse complement strand
TCCGGGCCCAGATGGCCGTCAAGTGATTGGTTTGACTGCATAGCTGATCAACTATTCTGCAATGATTCTTTGCGGAGGCTGTTGATGGTATGAAATTGAAGCAATTGAGGAGAACCAGTCTGAAGGTTGGGAAGCGCACCAACGCAACCTACCCGGGCACAATGTCGAGGCAGAATCAGGCCAGTTGTTCAGTTGGATTATTCTACTACCCCTCAATCCAACAGTAAGAACTGCGGGTACATGTCTGGGATTTATTTACATAAGTGAATATACATATATGTTGGATTTGGAGTGTTGGCAGTGTGGGGGAACCAAAGTTGGAGGACGCACACCTGGGGAGGGGGGCATCAAGAATTCCGGGATCAGGATGGGATCCGGGATTTGCAGCAATCTAGAGATCGCCAAGTGGACCCGGGTACCCGCCGCGTGTCCGGGTACCCGCGGTGTTTTTCGTGATATTCAGACACCCGTACCCGCACACGGCACCCGCCTGACTTATCACAAGTCCCTCGCTGCGGAGGGCCCTGGTACAGCCTGGGCTGGCGCGAAGCGCGACCTCCGAAGGAGGGACTTGCAGGTAAAGCCAAAAATTTGGCTTGAGAGCTTTCAGCATTTTGGTGGGAGTTTTTTCCCACTCCCCTTTCTGGCATCTTCCCCCCCTCAATATTATACGCCTGTGGAACCAGGAGAAAGCCCTACTCTTGGCGCATCTTTTGGTGTGCATCATGTGAAGATTTATGCTCCCCACCCCCCCTTCTTTCCCATCTGAAAATCGGGATTGTTGCATCCAGGCATTCTGTACGGGCGTAACATCTTCTGACGGATTCCACGTTGGCTCATTGTGCCTTGAAACATAACACATACAGATTAATTGTTGCAGATTCCGTCACAGAATCTGTAAGGTATGCTGTAAGTTGAGCATCATGATCGTGAGTTGATAGATATTAGAAGTAATTGCTTTGTCCCTCTTGACCGTACTATCCAGGGCACACCATCCCGCACCCTCATAGCCCCAACTATCAAGCCAAACACCCCCATAGCCTAAAATAAAACACAATGGATGAAAAAGTACTCCAGGTATGCGAATTGCTTCAGTCTCTGCCATGCAAAATGGCCCCCAAGTCGTTTCTGCTGCACTTCTTGTGCTCCACTAATTCCCAAATTTCATACCGGAGACGTTATTGGGCCGAATCGGGCATTGAGTCAACAATGGGCCTGCTTAATGCTATGTCTGATGAGATTAAGAGGTCCCCCCCGGGTCGTAAGGCATGGGAAAAATTCATTCAAGAACAGGTACGCTGATAAACCGAAATCAGTTCAATCAACAGATGGTTCATTGTCAGAATTTGTTTTCAGGCTATTGAGATACTGGCGAGTCAGAAGCCTCCAAAGGGAAATTATCCCGAGGGATCGTTCCAAAGCTCTGAAAAAGTCAAGCAGTCCTTCTTCACACAAAAAGAGAAAGATCGGCGCAAAGACCTGTTGACATCGACACACACACCATTTTTGTACAACATATTGATGGGTGCGCTTCAAAAGCAGCAAGAGCAAAAGGACAAGTCTAAAAGCAAGGACGATGATGGTGAGCCTGAGGGCCCTATTGAAAAACAATTGAATCCTCAGGACACGCCACCCAATCAAGATGTTGTTGCATACTCCCAACTATTCACCGGGGAAGGAAAGGTCCACTTTA
The DNA here is from genome assembly GCF_026914185.1 of Puccinia triticina. Classification (NCBI taxonomy): domain Eukaryota; kingdom Fungi; phylum Basidiomycota; class Pucciniomycetes; order Pucciniales; family Pucciniaceae; genus Puccinia; species Puccinia triticina. The sequence continues at coordinate 3,084,615 of NC_070564.1, read as the reverse complement.
GGTTCCATAGGGTTGGTGGCCTACATCTGCCATTTGAGAATCCTCATTGCTAACTTGCTTGAAATTTGAGCGTTGTGGTGGGCAATCTGGTACACGCGGAGGAATCAAGCTTTTTGCCGCGCACGGCGCGCGCCAGAGGACGTCAAGACTCAAGACATCAAGATTCAGCTTTCAGCCCTCGAGGCCTCCTCAAGTTCAACGGCGCGGCGTGGCGCGCATCCTCAAGGCGTTTCAGGTCTTCTTCCCCCCCCCCCCCTCTTCCTTGTGTTTTGGCTTTCTTGGTCCTGTTTTCTTTTAAGTTTATCTTTCATCATGTTTTGTTATTTCCTCTTTCACATTGCGCGCGTTGGATAGGTTTTGTATGAGGAGGGTTGGTTTGTTTTGTTTCTGTTTCATTTTGTTTTGTTTTGTTTCTGCTGTTTTGTTTGTTGTAGCGCGCGCGCGCGCGCTAGGTTGTGATGAGATGTCTGCTACATGTCACCAACTCCAAGGTTTGAGTTCAGTTTGAACTCAGGCTTTGGAGCGGCATGGACCGACTCTGAACCGTAATTTTTAGTCTTCCATCAAATCAAAAGTCTATTACTCCTGGCGCCTTCCGCCCGTATTTCTGAGTTTTCTCACGTCTTCTAAGTTCAACACCCGCAACGACAATCTTTTCCAACTCTCTGGTTTAGATCACACCCCGCCGGCAGTATCCCTGGCTCCCCTCTCAACACAAACACCACCGACGCGCAACTCCAGCCGTCAGACAATCACCCCCCCCCCCCCAACGCTACACGACTCTCTGCGCTCAACTCACGGCCAATCACCCCGGAGGGCATACGCAGCCTATTCTTAGCTTTTTCTTTTTCCCCTCCCTGAACTGCTGCCGGCCTAGCACCGGCCTGAGTTCCTCATTTGGTCCCCCAAGCCGGGATCGAACCAGCGACCTCAAGATTTACAGTCTCGCCGATTTGGACGGTTTCGAGACGCTTGGCGGTCTTTGTGTCATTTAATTTTTTTTTCTTTTTTTTAGGGTTCAGCGGCGAGGGCAAAAGGGACTAGAAGTAAGTCCCTCCAATTGTGCACCTCCCGGGTTTCTATCTACACCCGTCAAAGCATTACGCAGCCACGCCCGTGAGCCTTCGAGAAGTGTTTGTCTTTATTTCTCAGGACGACCGGCAATTCTCTTGGAAATGGCCGACCCGGTGACAAGACCATCCGACGTCAGACGCGTGAAGATCAAGCCTCAAGACAAGTCACTGGGCTTTGATGGGAAACATGTCAAACGTTTCTTGGCTGACTATCAGCTGGCCGCGGATCTGGATGGCGCTTCCGATTTCGATATGGCGCAGCAGGTTAGGTTCTTCGTGCGGAGCGAGGAGGTCAAAGACATTCTCGAGACTTTGGAGGGCTTCGATCCGCCGGATTGCGGCTCGTTGAAGGCTTCTATGCTAGCGTATTGGGGCAAGGTGGATGTTGCGAAGTTCACCTTGCCGGACCTCGAAGCTTTGGTGATGGAATGGAGTTCAAAGGGTGGTGTGTCGTCAGTGGGAAATTACCAGGACTTCCGGCGCGCTTGGGAACCCATCCAGTCGTATCTTCTCCGGAAAGCGCACATCGACTCGGTAGAAGAGATTCGAACTCTGTACTACAGATCGTTTTCCGCTGGCGTTCAGGAGCGGATACGGGAGCTTCTAATCAAAAACAAGACGATGATCACGACGCTCGACAATAGGTTCAAATTGCCAACCTTCAAGATTCTGCGGGAGGCGGTGGACGAGGTTATGAAAGGACAGACAGCGCTCACGTTTGAGGATTCTCGGTCTTCTGCCCCTGTTCCTACGTCGATTTTCAAGCAGGCGAATGATACCATGCAGAAGATGGAGAGTGACCGCCGGCCGAGGGAGACGCCAGCTCAAGCTAGAGGCCCGGCAACGGTAGACGAAATAGAGCGAATGCTGCAGTCGTTCGAGCAACGCATTGATCAAAAGTTGGCGGCGCAAGCGAAGTCAGCACCTTCTCGTGGCCCCATGGTTTGCTATTATTGTCATAGGGAGGGGCATGGACTCGGACGATGCGCTGAGCTTCAAAAAGACAAGGACGCGAAGCTCGTGGAGCAAAGGGGCGGGAGTTTCTTTCTTCCTAATGGTGCACTCATTCCCATCGATAATTCACGGCCTATCCGACACGTGGTAGCATCCTACCAGCCTAAGTCAGCAGTGGTTAACCTGGAGGAGCCTGAGCTCCGCGCTACTTGCGGATCTTTGGAACCTTGGCAACCGCCGTCTATCTCGTCAAGGTCTTTCTCAGGGACGTATCAGTCTGATCCGGCAAAGAAGAAGCATGAAGCGGCGAAACATTTCAAGGCCCCTGCGGTGCCTCCGTCGGCAACGCGTAGACCTCTTCGAAAAACGGCAACGCCAAAGTCAGGGTCCGACACGGAGGACATGGATGCAGAGCCAGGATTGTACGAAAGGACTCCCCCCGCTCCCGTGTCCCCTGCAGTTGAGGAAAGCCCCAAGGACAGCTCGGAACTACCGGCTACGTCTAAGTCGATTCCCCCCTCTCCCAAGGTGCGCTTCGAGAGAGGTGTCGCTAAGGATCATCCCCATGTGGCCGAGGGAATGCTCAAGAAAGTCTTTGAGCTGCCGGTGCCTAATGTTACCGTGTCCGAGTTGTTGGCCGTGGCCCCGTCGTTGGCCGAAGGGATGAAGAGATGGGTTTCAAGGCGGCGAGTCGAAGTTGGAGCGGACGAGATGCGGGTGTCATCAGGGACGTTGGCTGAAGACTTGGAGGGAGACGGACAGATTGAAGGCATGAAGCTTTACTCCTGTCCATTAGGGTATATGCCTTGTTTGGTCAGCGATGAGGAGAGTAATGCTCTCCCGTTAATTGACTCTGGATCTCAGTTGAATCTGATCTCGGACTCAATGGCTAACAAATTCAACATTAGCCCACGTGTGAATTTTAGTTCAGCGGTATACGGGATCGGAAATCAGGCGTGTGAGCTGGTCGGTGTCGCAGAGGACGTCCCAATTCGTGTGGGAAAGACCATCGTCGGCTCCTGTCATTTTTGGATCACGCGCATGGACGGGCCTCTCATCTTTGGCCAGCCGTTTCTCATGGACTTCAATGCCACCTTAAATTTCGACAATCAAGTGGGCGAGCGGATCCTTTTGCCGGACTCGACAGGCCGCAAGATCGAAGTCTCCTTGTGCTCAGTGGATTCCGGGCGCTGGGAGCGCGAGTTTCCGGGACACGGACGCAAGGCGGTCCTTTCGCACAAAGGGAAGGCTCGCGACAACCCTTCGGAGGGCCGTCATTTTTTGTAGGAGCGGTTGATTCGGAAGGCGGCAGATCTAATATAGAGTTCCGAAATTTGTCCGCTGAATCAACTGTGAATTCAGGAACTCAAGGGCGCTATTTCGCTTTATCTTCTCATTCTCATCAGGAAAATCACGTTAAAAAACTCAAAAAACACACAGAAAATCTTCAAAGCTTAAAAAAATCATTGCTTCCGGTTCACTCAGTTTCTTCTACGGGCTCCTTTCCTTCTTCTCATGTCACTCTCAAGTCATCTCAAGGTTTGGACTCGGTTTTGGGGCCAGGAGCCTTCTGTGGTTTGGATGGAATGGCGACAGCGGCCGGCGAGGAGGAGGAAGGGTTTGCGCGGAGGTTGGGAGAACTGAAAGTAAGTTCCTCCCAGTTATGCACCTCCAAGGGCTCTGCTGCATCTTCGAAAACATTACATGCCACATATGTGAGCCAAAATTACTCTGCGGTCACCGGTTCTTTAGATGCCTTCTACATGTCAACGGATTCTCGTCTCCGTAATGAGAATAAACTACCGTCTCAGTCTCGTCTCCGTAATGAGAATAAACTAGATACGTCCTATGACGTTCTCCGCAATGAGATTAATCTAGTTCAGCTCCGCGATGAGCCTAAACTCCCGAGCCTCCGCGACGAGGTAAAACTAAAGATCCTCCGCAATGAGGTGAAACTAGCGGATTATTGGTTGGCGGCGGAGGGAGGATTTGTGAATTTTGGTGCGAAGGAAGGGTTGGGAGAACTAAAAGTAAGTTCCTCCCAGTTGTGCACCTCCGGGCAAGATGCCGCGCTTTTTTCGAAAACTCTACCTCGTGCCACATTTGTGAGCAAAGCGCCGTCAACTTCTCTCACCTTCGCAGAAAAGGCTGCGTTCAAGGATTATGCCAAGCATAGGACGTGGAGGATGCTTGAGGCCGGGCTTAGGATTGGGACTCAGAAGGCGTTGGTCAGCGCGTGGAGTGACGGCGGCTGCTTGGCGTTTGCAGCAAAATATAAGCCGGTATCCAAGAAGATTAAGCCGGTTAACTACCCAATGCCGCAAGGACTAAACCCTCCGCTTCGACGCCCTCCGCTCTCTAGGGACCCCTATCGTAGTCTACCGCGCAGCTTAGCGGGGCCATTTGTTCCTAGAGGACGCGTGACAGAAGAGCGGCTGAAGGTCGTGAATTTCGGTCCACAGGGCTGGCTTTATCCCGGCGAACTGAACTTAATCAAGAATGTGCTGTCCGAGAGGAATCTTGCTATCGCATTTACGGAAGAGGAGCGAGGCTTGCTCAAGGAATCGTACGGACTTCCCTACATCATCCCTGTAGTAGAGCATGAGCCTTGGCAGAAGAAAAGAATCCCGATGCCAGCGGCTAAACTGGAGGAGTTCATTCGGCTCGTCCGGGAGCGAGTGAGGACGGGCTTGTACGAGCAATCCACTTCAAGCTACTCGTCGCCAGTCTTCTGTGTCCTCAAGAGTAATGGCAAGCTGCGAGTCGTCCACGATCTTCAGCCTTTGAATAAAGTAACGGTAAAGGACGCTGGAGTTCCACCAGCCACGGAAGATTTTGTCGAATCCTTTGCTGGCCGGGCTTGTTACGGGTTAGGTGACATCATGGGAGGGTATGACGAGCGCGCGTTGGACCCGATATCTCGCCCTCTCACTACTTTTGACACGCCTCTAGGACGCTTTCAACTCACGCGTTTGCCTCAAGGCGCCACTAATTCTGTCGCCGTGTGCCAGGCGCAGATGACGTGGATTCTGCAGGAGGAAATCCCCGAACACGCCGGCATCTTCATAGACGACGGAGGCATTAAGGGCCCGGTCTCAGATTACGACAACGAGGTGTTATCTTGGCACCCGGGCATCCGTCGCTTCATTTGGGAATACGCGACGGTTCTGGAGCGCGTTCTTTTTCGCATTGAAGAGTCAGGTCTCACGGTTTCGGCCTCAAAATTGGCGGCTTGTGTTCCCGCACTCAAGATTGTGGGGCATGTCGTGTGCAAGGACGGGCGGAGGATGGCTAAAACCAAAGTCAATAAGATCTTGTCATGGCCAACTCCCGCAAATCCTACAGAAGTTAGGGGATTTCTAGGCGTCGTGGTTTATGTGCGAGTGTTCATTCCGGCTCTATCTGAAATTTGTCTCCCTCTACGCCGTTTAACCCGGAAAGACTCGGAGTGGATCTGGACCGCAGAGTGCGCGGCAGCTTTCGAACGGCTCAAGATTATTGTGGGGAAAGGATATCGTCCTAGTAAAAATCAGGTACGGGTCCAATGCCGGCCGACTTAAACTAGCGGTGGATTCGAGTTTTCACGCGGCAGGAGCGGTTCTCACCCAAGAAGATGCAGACGATCTTGTGGGGCCAACACTTCGAGTTGCAAGTTGACGCCCACTCGTTAATCGAGATGATTAATGCTCCTAGTCTTCCTAACGCGCCCATGACGCGTTGGGTAGCTTTTATTCAGCTTTTTTCATTTGACATTGTGCATAGGCCGGGAAAGTCCTTCACTATGCCCGACGGTCTCTCCCGGCGCCCGCAAGGAGATGAGGAATCAGACCCCCCCTCGGATTTCGACGAAGACGAGCCGCGCATCAAGCCGCGGAACTCTTATGCGCTGGGTGCGGAGGACGCGTAATCCGGTTTCCAGCAAGGTTATTGGCGGGACTTGGAGCGCTTTCTAGCTACGCTGACTAAGCCGGCCGGGATGGATGCGAAGGAGTTCCGCGCTTTGAAGCGCAGATCGTCGGATTTTTTTCTGCAAGCCGGCCGTCTCATGAAAAGAGGAACCCCCCTACCTCGAATAGTTGTCACCATGCCTTCAAAGCAGCATGAAATACTCACAAAGCTTCATGAGGAGTTGGGCCATCGTGGTTCCACCAAAACTTATCGACGAGTCTCAGAGCGCTTTTGGTGGCCTTCCTTGAAGGAGGCAGTGACTAAGTGGTGCCGAAGTTGCGAAGCATGTCAAAAGAAAGATCTTCAACGTCCGCAAGAATTGCGCTATCCCACGGGCGAGTCAACGGTTTTCGGTCGAGTCTCCATGGATGCTGTGCACCTGAAGGCCGGCGGCGCTAAGTACTTAATAGTCGCGCGGGACGACTTCTCAGGTTGGGTTGAAGCGAAGATACTCAATAACCTGACGTCGGAGGCGGTTGCTGCATTCTTGCAGGAGCATTGGACGATGCGGTACGGGCTAGCTCAAGCATACTCAACGGACGGAGGCTCCGAGTTTGGCGGGGCACTGGCGGCTATGTTGCGGGCTCTACCCGGCCAACATCGTGTGTCCACCTCCTATTACCCTGAAGGCCAAGGAATGGTAGAGCGCGGCCATGGACCACTTAAGGCGGCTCTGGTGAAGATGGCGGGCGAGAGCGGCAAGAATTGCCGGAAATTTTTGCCTTTGGTATTGTTCGCCGATCAAATTTCAACAAAACGGACCACGGGCTATTTGCCCTACGAGCTTGTCTTTGGTCAGCGGGCTGTGCTTCCTTTGGATCTGGAAATCGAGTCCTACTTGGGTGTTGATTGGGATTCCGTCAAGACTACCGAGGATGTTTTAGTGGCTCGCTCTCTGCAGCTGGAGCGCAGTGAAGAGACACGAGGCATTGCTTTCAGGAAGATGATGGACGCGAGGGGGGACTCAGTTCGATACTGGGAGGAGAAGCAAGGCTCGAGGATTCGTGAACCTCTCAAGCCCGGCGACCAGGTTCTCGCCTACAATCGGTCACTAGAGGTGCAGTGGGGTCAGCTGTTTGCGCATCGGTGGAACGGTCCGTATCGCGTCGTGGAGCAGGTTCAAGGTGGCTCGTATGTCTTGGCGGAACTGGACGGCACGGAGCTCAAGCGGCGCTTCGCCGCGGATCAGGTCAAGAGATTCTTTTCTCGTGGGGACATTCTTGACCAGAAGTAAGTTCCCCTCCAAGTATGCATCTCCTGGGTAGTTACTACCGCGATCTTTCGAAACTCTACTTCTTGCCACGTTTGTGAGCACCGCGGAGGCCCTTGGTTTGTTTTCTTTTCCTTTTTTAGGGCTTGGATTTTCTTTAGGCACAGGTATTGGACAAGCAGTCTAGGGACAGACTGCAAGTCGTGGGTGGATGTGGTGGGCAATCTGGTACACGCGGAGGAATCAAGCTTTTTGCCGCGCACGGCGCGCGCCAGAGGACGTCAAGACTCAAGACATCAAGATTCAGCTTTCAGCCCTCGAGGCCTCCTCAAGTTCAACGGCGCGGCGTGGCGCGCATCCTCAAGGTGTTTCAGGTCTTCTTCCCCCCCCCCCCCCCTCTTCCTTGTGTTTTGGCTTTCTTGGTCCTGTTTTCTTTTAAGTTTATCTTTCATCATGTTTTGTTATTTCCTCTTTCACATTGCGCGCGTTGGATAGGTTTTGTATGAGGAGGGTTGGTTTGTTTTGTTTCTGTTTCATTTTGTTTTGTTTTGTTTCTGCTGTTTTGTTTGTTGTAGCGCGCGCGCGCGCGCTAGGTTGTGATGAGATGTCTGCTACATGTCACCAACTCCAAGGTTTGAGTTCAGTTTGAACTCAGGCTTTGGAGCGGCATGGACCGACTCTGAACCGTAATTTTTAGTCTTCCATCAAATCAAAAGTCTATTACTCCTGGCGCCTTCCGCCCGTATTTCTGAGTTTTCTCACGTCTTCTAAGTTCAACACCCGCAACGACAATCTTTTCCAACTCTCTGGTTTAGATCACACCCCGCCGGCAGTATCCCCGGCTCCCCTCTCAACACAAACACCACCGACGCGCAACTCCAGCCGTCAGACAATCACCCCCCCCCCCCCCCCAACGCTACACGACTCTCTGCGCTCAACTCACGGCCAATCACCCCGGAGGGCATACGCAGCCTATTCTTAGCTTTTTCTTTTTCCCCTCCCTGAACTGCTGCCGGCCTAGCACCGGCCAGAGTTCCTCAGCGTGCAGATTGTCACCACAGTGTGTTCCATGGTTTCCTTCGCCTCCAATCGCCGAGCTAATGGCCTACAACTTGTGAATTCTGTGCGACTCTTGTCATGTGGGGTTTCGGAACGTGTCCACGAATACCTGAACTTTATAGGCTTAAGCTCATCGCGCTGGACGGCTTTGACGGCTTTGGACTCGTTGGCAAAGGAAGCTAAAGCGAAATTGAGATCGGGCATGGCTCTCAAGTCTGGTATTCCAGTTGCCCCGACCATCTGTATTGATAAAATTGACATGGTTGAAAAAGTCCATGCCTTATCAGTTGGAAACCGGACTCATACGTTCCAAGGCACATGGGGTTATATACATCTCCCTAACCCTGAGCTCCTCCAATCTCTCGATCAGGACGAATTAGCTTTGCCGGAGTTCTACCAAGCCATGGAGTTGGCCGACTCCGCTCCTATAGAGCCACATTATTTCCTCCCAACAGCTGATTCCAATATCGTTGAAGAGGCAGTTTGGAAATCTCAGATTGCGCATGTGTTAAGGAAATATATAGCTATCCCGGCCAATAATAAGTCAGCATTACCAATCAACCCGCCAATTGTCGATCAGATTAGTCATGAAAAGCCTGACATCCAGATGCTCAAACTCATGGATGCTTCTGACAACTGCGCCGAGGGTGTTGGTCAAGTTTTTAAGAGCATCCTCAGCCAATCTGGCCTATCTGAGGAAAATTTCCTTGGAAGACTCCAGCCCATGGATGGTGACTTGGGCACGGTGCAAAATTTCAATTGTCTACGATCATAACGGACCCCCAATCCATTCCCTCAAGAATGTCTGGATAACTGTTTCTTTCAGCTAGGCGCCGCACACACACTTTGGAATGTGGCTTCAGCAATCTTTACTCATCACTTTGGGAATTCAAGCGACTCTTCGGACTGTGGTGCGTGGCAGTTTCTCAAGGCCCTCGGTTTCCCAGCGGAAAAAGCAATACAGAAGAAGGATTTTACCCTCATGATTAACCAGATGGAACGTGTCCATGAGTCAATTTTATTCTACTGCCTGCGGTAATTTTGCTCTCCTCCATCGACACAATGTTCATAATTTTAACTTGTGCATGTGATGTGTCTGTTTCACATAGAGTTATCACAAAGACAACTGGCAAAGCAGTCCCACAAATTCCTGAAGAAATCAGTACAGAAGATTGGAATGCATTGATCAACAAGTGCTACAACATGTTTTGTTCATCTGAAGCACGAAGGACAGCTGCTGCCCGCAAATGCCCAAAGCTTCACAATACCTTGGTCATGTTACATGACTTCTCTAGTGTAGTAGAAGCCAGCCAAGCAATGAAAGCCGGTGATGTGGGAAGACTGATGATTGTATGGAAGAAATGGTGCTTCATGACACAGTCTCTTTTGGGATCAACCAATTATTCATCCTACCTTCCCCGGATGGTACTAGTTCTGACAGTAATCCTACCTGCTGCACTGAGGAAATACTTGCAGCATAACTTATTTTTCTCACCCACAGGACGAGAAGACCATTTTTTTGCCAAAGACTTTTGGCTGGAGATCCAAAACTCTTGACTCAAGTACTTCTACAACAATACTGGCAATGGTACTAAGATTGATCGCTTGCGGGACATTTACTCACTCAACATACAACTAGTAAGAACCTCATAACTAAATCTCATGGATTCGGAACAATCTAACTAATGCAAAAATGGGCTGGTTTTAAAGTTGCACGAGTTACTTCACTCGCTTGAGACTGATTGTGGTCAGAAGAGGATATACCAGTCTCACAAAAACCTCATCACACCACGCTCTATGGAAATGTTGAACTTGATGGCAAACAATTGTGATATCTTAGATCAATTTGGAAAGACTGGAAATAAAAATATTACTCAAATTTCTAACACATATTTATCTGGTATAATAAACATGTGAAAAACTATCCGGACAACCGACCCAAAGTTATCATCATTCCGAAGGCATTTGTTGGCCAACCGAGTCCGACCCACAAGGGCTGAAGAAAACACACAAGGCACATCAGACAGATCTGAAGAGGAGGATAACAATTTCGAGGACATGTGATTAAGCTTACCAATTCTCAGTGTTTTTGCTTGTCTTCTCCCCATTGTATTTCTCCCAAGTCTGGGCCATGATTTCAGCAACTTGTTCCTTCCGTTTCTGTTCCCGCTCTAGTGATAATGCCTTTTCTTTTGCCTTCTGCTGTCTCTTCTCCGCGGCGATTTCCCTTTTAGTCTTGTGTGGAGCACGTCCAGAAGGCTCAGGTTGTCCGTTCAAAAGTGGCTCATTCTCAAGGTGTCCGCTTAGAGCGCGCAACTCTGAACCATTGGGTTCCATTGGTGTTTGAGTATTGCTACCATTTAATTTTGAAAACTTCTGGCTGAAACCCTCAGTATTGCTATCTTCCTGCATTGATTTGAATTTGGCTACAAGCTTGTCCAATTTATCCAGCTGGCCTGAGAAGGACTGTCCGCCAATGAGTGATCGGATATCATCCTTAGTGGAGATGTTGTGTAGATTGAACACAATCGCTTCTGCCTCATCATTGTGAAATAAATCTTCAGAGGTTAAGACACCGCCAGGCGGTGTTAGGCTGTTGTACATATTTTTCATTGCATTGATGAGATGAAGTTTGAATGTGTTGAGGCAATCCATCTCTGCATCCGGAAATTTATGCTTGCGTGTTGATGGGCGCTTTGCGGGATACTGTTAAGTGTCAAACTAAAGGGTGATTTCTGTAAGTAAATAAATGAAAGAAACACACGATAAGATAAAAAGAAATAAAGAAGAAAATGTACCTAAAGGCAAGAGCAACAATATGTATCGGATACAGGACTTTAGGAAACAGGATAGGACAAGACACAAGAGAGCTTAGAGAAATAAGAAAGTAAAGTCAGCCATAGGACGGGATAGATGATTGATGCCGAATAAGAACCTACAACAAGAGTAAACTGGGAGAACCTTGACGAGAGGATCGACAAGTAGTTGAAGGAAGGGATCTGTAAGAACCGCAAGCGAGTAGAGAGTTGAGGCGGAAGGGATCTGCAAAGAACGCGAGCGAGGTGATGATAGAATAATATTCCGACTAATGATAGTGTCGGTTGTGGAGGAACGGACAGAGTCTGAATGAGAGGACAGTACTGCGAAATGATGATGATGGTGGTTCCCCGAGGAAAGAAAGAAAAGAAAGGGAAGCAAGGGAAGAAGGACTGAGTTAAGTATTCGAGGGAAGGGAACCAAGCGGAGTATCTTGCGGGAGTAAAGTGAGGGGTCCGAGTAACAGAGGACTGATGTCACCAATGACCGAGCGCATAGATGATGTCATAAGAGGCTTGAGCAAGTTAGAGGACAAAGAGAGTACTAGAGGGATGTCACTCAGATGTTAAAAGATACTTGTGGCTGATATCAGGGACACACGGTGGATTGAACTTGTTGTCCATAATTTCATTGAAGTTGGCTTGATTTGCCAAAACCAAGTTTTTAACTAGCTTGGCAGATTCAGCAACTGAACAGTTTGAGCAATCACATGGATCAAATTGCTGCGTAATTTCGCGCTCCTTCTCTCTAATGTAAGATGGATTGTCAAGCCAGAGAGGTACATAACCAAGCCTGAGTAAACAGAGAAGTTGTTAGCTCAATCAAGAAGGAAACATAGCAAACAAACAAACAATTGGCTTACAGGTTGTCCAGTGAGAAAGCAATCCTGAGGCAGCAAGGAGTGATTGCCAAAGCATCTATCCAATCTTTGTCCGTCTGCTCGGCACCTCTAGTGAATTGGTCAACCGTATTCTTGCCCTATCGCCTTGTTTTCTCCACAAACAACAAAGCCAAGCCTTTCCAACCATCTCTGCCGCACCTTCCAATCATTTGCGCGATTTGAGCTGGGTCTCCTCGTCCCATGTGAGCCACCATCCGAATGCGCTTCCAATTCTGACCCAGACCAAGAGCCATTGTTGCGGAAATGATGGGGAAGGCTTGATTTGCAAACTCTTCTGCACAACGAGCTTTGTCTAGATCTCCTGTGCATGAATGATATCGTTGAACACAGGTATTGTGGGGATCTAGAGAAGCGTTTGGAGTCTCGCAAGCCCGGTCAATCACGTCCATTACGGTTAACGTGTGGTTTTGCGACCCGCTGTATACTAGAGTTGGTACAAGATCTTTGTTTGCCACGTCTTTAGACAATGGGAAGACCTTGATCAAATCAAGAGACGAAGCGAGGGATTTTTCCATTGTGATGCGAACAATTTGGATTTCTGGCTGAGTCAGCTCCCCCTGAAAAATGTCTACGGATTCATCATTGAGCTTCAGGCTTTTCTTGATTGCTTTGATCGCGATAGGCCGACATGTGGCAGATAACAAGAGAATTGGTTTATCGTTTTGAAAAAGAAGGTGCCCGCCAAGATTTCCATAACAAGGTCAAAAAATACCGATGTCTTGGAACCAAAGAAGAATAGCGGCGGCCTTCTTTCCTTGGCCGCTAGCAACAAGGCCCCATATGTAAATCATATGGGCCTCATCTACCACGATTAAGGCCAAACGATCCTGAAATGTCTTGCTGAAGTAGACTGAGTCCCAGATCTTGTTGTTGAGGAATGTCTCCGGACTCATGTATACAAACTGGTAGACACCGTTTGAAATTTCTTCAGCAACTTTTTCATTGAAATTGAACTTTGTCAGATTTATTGCTGTGAATCCGGCCTGTTCTTTCTCGTAGACTTGATTGTCTCCTAGCGAGTCCAAGGGGTTCAATACCAGTACCACGGCACGGTTGCTTTTAGGGATCATCTTATAGTAAAGCTTGGCTATTCGCGATTTTCCAAATCCGGTACCCGCCAGAAGAAAAGTATTGCGGCCGTTGACTAAATTTAGTACAGTATCAGTCTGCAACGGCTTTGAGGGCTGACCGTAGAACTTGACTGAAACCTCCTCGATGTGAGTCTTTAATTCCGCGTCACTTTTCTCGTACACTTTCTTATAGACGTTGACTCCGGTTGAACTCCATGGCCTTTGGGGTTTAGGAATGATGGTGTGATTCGATAGTTGATTCAGCATTTTACTTTGTTGAGGCAACTGATAAAAGTGCCTCTTGGCGTGAAGACAATAGAATCTAGTAAGATTGAGCTTATATGCGGAACCACGGAGCCAATAGTTTGGACCTGTTTGGGCAACTCCTTAGACGTGGATTGCTGAATTGTTTGGACTTGAAATATTTACATCTTATTATATACACATTTACATTTGCAGTGGTCCAGCAACTCACAGATTATTGACTTGTGAGTTATAAAGTGGCTGGTGATGTATTCACTACAGCGCCACCAACCAAAGCCCAATTGTGATCCATGAGTTCTGAGGAAGGAGAACACCTCAGCTGCTAGGCAAGGGCAAGGTTTCCCCTCTGGTGTAATTTATAAAATTTACGGAGTACATTGAAGCTGAGATGCTCAGGTATCCCGTGCACTTCAGCTCGCTGACTCACAATGAGTGCGCGCTGTGTAATGTGAATTTGATTCAAAAAGTTGGCCAAAAGCCACAAATTTCCTGAAGCTCTCACGCGGAAAAAAGCCAATAACTCATAAGCCTCCCATTGGGAATGGGAGATGCTCCGCATTGGGGTGCTCTGCACCCCCGGTCCCGGGAGGCTTAGTTAAGTCAGGCACCCGCGGGCGGGTACCGGCGGTACTTTTTGCGGGTACCGCGGGTACTTGTGCTTTTTTTTATCCAACACCCTCACTCGATGACAGCTACAGACTGTTCATCGGGAGTGATGGTTCCTCCCAATGACCGGGCTCTGTCCCAGTCATCCGGAGGGTTGTTTCCTCTCGATGACCGGGACAGATCCTGGTCATCGGGAGTGATGGTTCCTCTCGATGACCGGGATAGACCCCGCTCATCAAGAGGCTTGTTTCCTCTCGATGACCGGGATAGACCCCGCTCATCAAGAGGCTTGTTTCCTCTCGATGACCGGGATAGACCCCGCTCATCGAGAGGCTTGTTTCCGGTCTGTCCCAGTCATCGAGAGGAAACAACCCTCTCGATGAGCGGGTTCTATCCCGGTCATCGAGAGGGTTGTTTCCTCTCGATGACCGGGTTCTGTCCCGGTCATCGAGAGGGTTGTTTCCTCTCGATGACCGGGATCTGTCCCGGCCATCGAGAGGGTTGTTTCCTCTCGATGACCGGGATCTGTCCCGGCCATCGAGAGGGCTGATTCCCCTTGACGACCGAGATCTGTCCGGGTCACCTAGAGGGTTCAATTCCTCTCAATGACCGGGGTCTGTCCCGGTCATCGAGAGGGTTGATTCCTCCCGACGACCAGGATCTGTCCCGGTCATCGAGAGAAAACAACCCTCCCGATGACCAGGCCACAGATCCCGGTCATCGGGAGGGCTGATTCTTCTTGATGCGGTCATCGAGAGGGCTGTACTATTCCTCTTGATGACCGGGGTCTGTCCCGGTCATCGAGAGGGCTGATTCCCCTTGATGACCAGGATCTGTCCCGGTCATCTCGAGGAATCAACCCCCTGGGTGACCGTAACAGCGGGTACCCGGGTACCTGGAAGACCCGCCTGCCGCGGGTATTTTTGGCGGGTATCCGGGTACCTGGAAGACCCGCCTGCCGCGGGTATTTTTGGCGGGTATCCGGGTACCTGGTGCTTTTTTGCCCAAAATCCCGCACCCGGACCCGTACACGGCACCCGCGCGCGGGTACCCGACGGCATGTGGCGGGTAATGGAACCTGAGATGGTTCGTGGTAGGATTGTCATGGATTACATGTATAGAAAGAGAAAGACACTTTATATACATGTAATCTATAAGCATACTATGGTCTAGGTGTGAGCTAAGCCCGTAACCCATAACGGGTTACAACACTCCCCCCTCACCTAGACACTAGTCATAATCCGCCTCCTAAATTTCTCAAACAATTCCCTCCCAAGAGCCTTCGTAAATATGTCCGCTAACTGATCGGCAGTGGGCACCCATACCAAATCTGATTTCCTCTCGTAGATTGCCTGATTTGTTAGGTAAAATTCCCTGTTGACATGGCGTACCCTTTTATTAGCAGAATCGTCCGTGCTAACTCTGATGGCGGCTTGATTGTCGCATAAAAGATGACCTGTAAAATCCTTCTTCAGAATGTCAGTTAGCAAGTGTTTAACCCAAAGTACATGTCTCGTGCCAATGCCGAGTGCCATGTACTCCGCTTGGCAAGTGGATGCAGCAGCTGTGGCAAAACGGCGAGAAGCCCAAAGAATTGGACAGCCGTAGAAACTGATCAGTATTCCATACGTTGATCTGCCATGTTCACCTCCCCATGACGCATCACAATAACATTTAAGCGCCTTGTCGCTGTTGCCCGGCACTATGTCGAGTTGGATGTCCCTGGAGCCTGCGACGTACCCAAGTAGGTGTTTCACACCTTTCCAGTGATTAACACCTGGTTTCGCCGAGAAGCGGGCCAAAAGATTGACTGCAAAGGCGATGTCCGGACGCGTGCCTACAGCAAGATAACTGAGAGAACCGAGAACAGAAAGATAAGGAGTAGAGTCCGATTCCACACCGGTTGCATCAGTCACTAATTCCAAAGAGGGGGGCAAAGGTGTCTTAGTAGTCAATACTCCATCCCAGTGGTCGCGCAAAACTTGGTCAATCAGCTTTGGCTGTCTCAGATGAAAACCCTTTGTATCCCTCTTCACCTGTAGACCTACTATCGATTCGATGCCGTCACTCCATTTGATCTGGAGGACACCTTTCAGGCTGTTCTCCAGCCAACGTAGGAGTAAGTCTGACGAGCCGGTCACGATCCTGTCGTCCACGTGGATCCAGATGATCCCAATTTCTTTCTCGTGCTGTAGAGTGTACAAACTGTTATCATATTGGCTAGCCTTGTAGCCCAGGTCAGTAAGGATTCCTTTTAAATGCAGCCACCAACACCGCGCTGCCTGTCTTGTACTGTACAGAGCTTTGTGCAATTTCATTGCATACCCGGGTGGTAGCTTCATGCCCTCTGGCGCCTTAACCCACACCTCCTCGTCAATTGGTGAGTTAAGGTAAGCCGCAACAAAGTCAAAAGATCTTACCGGCCAGTTAAATTTCGCTGCCAGTGAAAAGATCAATCTCATGGAGACAAACGTTGCTGTGGGCGCAAACGTTTTGTTGAAATCATACCCTTCTACCTGAGTGAATCCTTTAGCTACATACTGCGCCTTCCAGCGCACCACTTCAGACTGATCATTTGACTTTTCCGCAAAGATCCACCGGCCGTCTAGGGGAATTCGTCCCGCAGGGCAAGGTAGCGCTGACCACACTTTCATTCGGAGTAAGTTGCCTAGTTCCTCTTCAATCGCGGCTTGCCATTTATCCCATTGTGCTGACTTCTCGGCCTGTTTGTATGTCCTAGGTACCGTGGCTGCAAAGAAAGAGCATTCTTGCAAAAGTTTGTCAACAATCAACTCCTGCTTCATAATTGCTTCATCAGTACTGAAATCGCCAAGTGTTAGTTTGTTCATGATGAAGCCTAGCTTGTGTTTCTCTGCTGGTATCATCGCTGTGTCAATCATTTGGGGTGTAACGGGGTTTGGAGGTTCCTTCTGCTGTATTTCCCGGGGTAAGACGTTGGTACTCAGCTGTTTGTATTCTGGCGGGCGCTTCTCTTGCCAATTCACCACCGCCGAGGCTACCAACTGGTTACTCCCAGCGACCCAGAAAATCCAGCCCTTGCTATTGTCGCAGTTCGCTACCACCCGCCCTTCCATCGCACGATTGTCGAGCTTCTTCCTTTTCTCCACAGGGATGTGTAAAAAACCTGTTTCGCCAAAGATTCTAGTTGTATCAAATAGCGGCCTGCGGTTGAAAAACGCTTCCCATGGGGACTTCTCCCCGCTTGACTTGCTGGGAATCCTATTCAGGGTGTCACTTGCCCAGATGTAGCTGAATCCCCAAAAAGATTTGTCTAAACCGCTGTCAATCAGAAGGGTCCGTCCCATTTCGCTGAGAGTTCTATTGTATCTCTCTATTGCACCATTTTGATAATGGTGATAGGGTAAAGCACGTTCAGCGGTAATACCTTTATCACTCAAGAAGTTTAGAAAAATCATACTATTAAATTCTCCTCCATTATCGCTCCACACCGTCTTGACTTTGTCGCCCGTAATTGTTTCCCATCGTTTTATTGTCGCAATCAGAAGTCCACACAATTGATCCTTGGTCTTCATGATTTTCGCTTCTGAGTAACCGGTCCCTAAGTCACGAATTGTGAGCACAAACGATCCTGAATTGAAAGTCGGTACCTGGAACGGTCCTATGATATCGCAAGATATCACTTCTAAGCGCTTCACAACTCTGTCAGTACTCGTCAGTCAATTCTTCAATATGCTCTTTGCTATGGCACAAGTAGCACACTTGATCTCCCCCGGCGGAAGAAACTTTGGGATACCCTTCACTTGGCCTAGTTTGCAGATCCTCCTGATCTTTCGGAGGCTTGCATGGCCAAATAACCTATGCCAGTAGACAAGGGTCTTCTCATCACGTGTCAGTTCTTTCGCAGCGATACTCGCTGGGGTGGGAACATCCATAGGTGTCAGGAAATTTGGCTTTAGTTGCAGACGTTCATGAGTAGTTATAGGACAAAAGGAAGGGGACACTGGCTGATTGGGGTTTTTTGGAAGATCACGTGGGGAACGAGAATCAGAAGGGACGGGAATAGGGAGGGGAAAGATCCATTTGTTCTGGCGTGCCACGAAAGGGCATGAGAACAGTTTCGAACCAGCTCTGTTAAAAATCTCGTAGCAGTCGGTTTCTACGTTGTACGTAAAGTACGAGTTAGCTTTGCGGATCGCAGCTAGTGAGATGAGAACTGTTCTCGCTAGCTTACAATAAAGGACGCCGTGAATAGTGACACGTTGGTTGTCTAGTCCGTTAAACTGAAGGTCACCCTGACCGGTGATAAAAGCGGGACTTCCTTCGGTCGCTCCTTTAAGGGGAATAGGGGAAGGAAATGAGCAAAAATTGAAAAGGAAACTCTTGTCACCGCACAAGTGGTGTGACGCACCAGAGTCCACTATCGGCGCACCCTCCGCCATATCCACATCAATCTGACCAAATTGGAGATTCGCCAAGTCCTCCGTGAGGTCCCCAAGTTCCACAAATTGTGCCCCTCCACCCGTGCCTGGTGCTGGAGCATCCGTCTCCACCATCCTCGCATTCGGCTGCGAGGGGCGCTGTGAGTTGACCCGCTGTAGGCGGTACTGAGGACGGTAGGAGTCGTTGCGAGACCTGTCGGTTTCTTGTTGTCTGGTGTTCGGCTGTTGGGTGTGGGCCTGTCCGGAAGATCGTGTTGGCGGTATGACTGACGGGTATGTGCCAACCGAGCCGATGGGCGCCACAATCGGATAGAAAGGTTGGAACCCCGAATGCTGGTTCGTCATTGGGTACTGATTGTACGGACGAGTTTGATGAAACAACCTGGGTCCGGTCCGAGACTGTTGAATCGTGGGGCAGTTGCGCTGTATATGGCCTGGGGATCTACATAGGAAACAGACTCCGGCCCGCATCGCCGCCGCCTCAACTTCGCCGAGCTGTCCGTTGTGTGAGTAAACTGGCTGCTGTGGGGCCGGGTTCGTGTTGTTGATCCCTACACTCATTGCCAGTGGCGGCGTAGACGAGGTCTGTTGGCTTTGTCCCCGGAGTTTGGTTTGATGTCGGAGGTTTTGTCAAACAATTCCGATCGTCCTGATGATTGACTCGAAATCTTCAACCGTTCCTGTTCTCGATCTCGACAGGGATTGTTCAATGCGACGGTCGACTTCCTCCATTAGCTCCGGCTCGGTTCCTAAGCTGTTCTGGAGAATGAGTCCGGCCAGTTGGTTTCTGGTGAAGGTGATGTTAAGCCGAGCCAACTTGTCCAGTTCATCGTTGATTCCTGCAGCCATGGTGGCTGCCGTCGGGTGATCGCGTATGTTGAAACGCAGGAGTCGGCGGAAACTGTTGAGCTGTGCCGCCCGGCTAACTACACTGAATCAAGCTCGGATCTCGTGTAACATACTGGACGCAAAAGGGAGTCGTTGCAAATCTCGTCGCAGGGATCTATCGACAGAGGAAAGCAGAATGGAGCGGGCGATCCGCTCATGGTGAGCACTCGTTGACTCATAGGCAAGGTAGTCTGGATCATTGATCGCATCGCGAAGTCGTTCTTCAAGAAATTCCTCCCAGACCCCGAGGTTACTGCCGTCAGCAAGGAGTCTGTCTGCGTCTCTGATCTGGCCTGATACGGAGGATATGATCGCTGATGCATTTCGATCGTCGGCAAGGTTTACCGGTACTGGCAGACGGGGTTGCTGATGGGGGGCTACGTTGGCTTGGACATTTGCCGGGTTTGGGGGGTTGACGTTGGGATCCATGCTTATGGGTTGATGGGTTTACCGAGTGAAAGAGAGAAGGATGGGGAAAAGGAGTCGGAGTGGGAATCGGAATTGAAGACAGGGGTGAGAAGTGTGATTGTGGAGAGCTAGGAAAAAAAAAGGAAAGGGAAAAGGTGAAAGAGTTTGTCGATGGAGATAAGGGGATATGAAGGTTATATTTTTTTTTGTTTAAAGTTAAGATTTCAAGATTTGTCAAAGAGGTAGAGGAGAAAGGATAGACAGTGACTGAGATGAAGAAGGAAGAACAAAATTGATCGGAGGATATGGAGGGAAGAAAAAATTCAAGATTTCGGAAAGGTGGAGGTCGGCCACGAGTCAATGAATATGAAAACCCTGTTCAGCCCTTGAACTCAGCGTCCTGAGTCAAGATATACACTCGGATAGCTAATCCTTGCGTAGCCTACTTAGTGAAATGAAAACAGAGGACTGAAAGTTAATCGTTCGAGAGAAGTCGGCGAGAACACTGAAGATACGATAGATGAGGTTATAGATACGCAGGAGAGAAGATCGATGACGATAGAGAGAAACAAAGATAACGGAGTACTAGTAGACTCGATTCACAAGTGAAGACTGTTGAGAGAGACAATTTTCAAAAAAAATTTGAGAGATATAGGCTCATAACCTAATGGAACCTGAGATGGTTCGTGGTAGGATTGTCATGGATTACATGTATAGAAAGAGAAAGACACTTTATATACATGTAATCTATAAGCATACTATGGTCTAGGTGTGAGCTAAGCCCGTAACCCATAACGGGTTACAACAGCGGGTACCCGCCCACGGGTGCCGGGTACCCGCGCGCGGGTCCACTTGGCGATCTCTAATACAGTAAAGAGCTGCACTTGCATGCATACCTCCTCCCACATCTACAGTGCAGGGATTGGGGGTCCATAGGTCTGCCAGATGGTGCTACAGAGTCAAAAGCTCAGCCCTTCATGGCCAATCCCTGAATGGAGAATTGGAGGCTGATAGGGACAAACGGGGGGTATGTTGAAACTCAAAGAACTCCGCTCTGTGCTGCTCCATGCACTGCTAACCCTAAGCCCAAGCTCCAACTCATTCTTAGTGACCAATCTCTTGCACCCAGAAATCTTCTTCCCTTGATCCACCAACAGACTTCCCCATTCCGTTCCTCCACTTTTCCTCCTCTTCACCAACTCAATCAACTCCATCCACTCTATTTACTCATCTCTAACTCCAGTCTCTTGCTCTTCAAGCAAAACTTCTCAACCCCAAAAAGGCCTTAAGCTTCTTTTTGTTGCTCTTTGATCCTCTCAACTCCTTGAAGATCAAAACTTCAATCTAACACTAATATGTCTTGTCCTATTCTCAACTTGGTGAGAAGTGAACTCACCAACACCCCACCTCAATCCCTCATGATCTCTTTTCAACACAACTAACCATGTTTTCCCCTTTAATATTCCTGTGTCCGCCTTGTCCTGTCCTACTTCTATTTCTAGTTGTCTGTTAGAATTCTTGAAATTATATTTGGGTATGAATCTTTTTCCTTTCATATTGTCTTGTCTTTCTTTTTCCTAATCTCAGATCCTTTTTTATCTTTTGCTGGTCTTTGTTTATTTGCAATAAAATCTCTTAGATTCTTTATTTGACTGTCAATTGTGTTAAAACTAACAATGCACTTTGCAGATGTTTAGCAGAAAATGATTGACTTGGGCAGGATTTGAACCAGAAACCGTAGCATGAAGCTAAGAAAATATACTAGAATTGCTGCCTTTGCCAACTAGGCTACCAATTCCATGCCTGATTTGTTGATTTGGACCACTGAGGATTACAACATCTCAACAGGGTTGGCCTGATGGGTTACCCAAACCTGCCCAGTTTCAGTTTCAGGCCTGTTGGGTGGGGCCAACTTTACAAATTTCCCCAAAAAGCCAACCCAAACCGGGCCTGAACCTGGCTGGTTTTGGGTGTCCTGCAAAGCTGGCACCCAAAAAGTACCATCTGGATGCGGGTGGTTGGGATGAGGCCAATTGTGAGCCTTTGTCTCTAAAGTGACAGCAGGAAACAAGGAAAAAGGTGGGCACTGCTTGTATTTCTTGGGATAAAGAACTACAAACAGAAGGAGGGAAGAAGAGAGAGAGGAAAAGAGAGAAAGATATTATCAGGAGGTGGTCTATCTACTCTTTGTAAGAGGATCCTCAAAGCCAACTTGAACAACCTCAAAACGTTGTAAGGACAGCTGTGCCAGACCAAAAAGGGATACAGCCTCCGCGTGCACCAAGGATATGGTGGGGGGACACAGAATAGTAAACTATTCAGCTCTGATTTTTAGACAAAGTCTAGGTTTAACAGAGGAACCTTTGATCATGAAGGAGTTGGGTAAAATTAGAAGGAAAAGAAACAGTCAAGAGACAACAGAGTTTCACTCTGAGATAATCAAGGTTCAAAGAAAAGGTATACTTACTGTCAATATCCTAGAAGCCTGTGATGGTAGGTGTACTGGGAGTGAGGTATCCTTTTGGGGGTGATCCTGGGTTATCTGGGGGTGTGGTTCTGGGGTGCTGAAGTCTGTAGATCCTCCTCAGGCAAGGGAGATCCTGACTTTGAAAATTTTCACAGTTTGCTTATGTAATTACACATGTACATGTGGTTGGCGCCCCTGGTAGCACTTAAATGTCACAACTGTGCATGCGCGCCACAACTCAAGAACTCAGGGAAGGAGTAGAGTTACAAAGAACTGGTAAGTTGTGACTAGGGTTAAAATTGCATGAGGAAACAGAATGTGAATTCAGAATAAGTTTAACTCTTAAGATGAAAAAGATATAAGGGGATTTAGGTGTAAAAGAGTAGAAAAAGGCAGACTTTAGGCCAGCTGTGCTGGCTCTAAGGCTGACACCAATGGCCCACCCAATCCCTGGGTGGTTTTGCAGTACATTGTGGGCAGTCTGTTAAGTTCATTTGGAAAGGATTGAGCCTTGGGAACCTGTTCCATGTTTTAAACCCCCTAATGTGTGTGTGAACAAGATGTTGAGGCAATGGCTTCTGGGAGACTCAGTTGAATCTGCCTCCCATAGCTTGGACAAAAAGGTGGTGAGGTTTATGAGCAAACAAAATCCAACCAATTACCCAAAATAAATTAGCATCCCACATAGTACCCATATTGGATGTTGGTTTGTGGTGCTTGGGAACAGGTGCTAAATTTATTTAGTTTAGAAACCTCATCTAGCACCATTGCAAGCTTGGTTATTTCACTCATATCAATTCAAGAAAACCTCTTGTGCAGCTGCGAGTTCAACCAGTTGACATACAAGAGCTTAGGAGCAGCTTGTGGTATGACTCAAGCGTTTGTCATTTTTGCTTTGACCAAGTTTCAATGCAAAGTGGCTGTGCAGAAACATCTTCTGTCTGCTTGGATAAACTGTCTTCTTGGATAAAGCTAGAATGGTAGTTACACACAAGTATTTTGAATCTCAACTGGTGGCAGTTGAGCAAGATTTTCTTGAAGTGTATATTCACTTCCATCAATGGTGGGCTGCTAAAATAATTTCAGTCAATAGTTTAGAGCATTCACATTTTTTCACTATATTATTGGGTCAAGTAAGCCTGGGTTTTTGGGCAGGCTAGCTTACCAAGGCTAATTTGAGTGGGTAGACACATTCATTGGGTCAGCTTCAGGCAAGCTGACGTGAGAAATGCCATACCCTGAGGCTGAATTTGATTTTGGTTTGCTAAATATAGCAAGCCCAAAACTTTTTTGTTGAACTGGGATTTATCCCGGACCAATGTGATTGCCGGTTTGGTTAAGTTGCCAGAAATCTTCAATTTAACCCAACAAATGTGAATTCTCTTAGAGTAGCTTAGCAGAGCTAAACTAATTCTGACTGGGTTTTCTGTTAGAAGTCAGTGATTTCCTGCTACCACTGATGGATTCCCTTCATGATACAAGGGCCTCTATGAGCACTATTGGTGCTAGAAGTTCTAATTGAGTGCTAAAAAATGGGATAGCACTACTACCTTCCATTATTGTCACCAGGAAAAAAAGTAGTCACTTGATGGCAAGTGAGATGATGCAGCTTTGTTTTAAGCTCCAACACTGCTCCAATGCTGCTCCTCTCCACCAACACATCTAGGGATCACATGACAAGTGTCAGGATCAAAGCACTCAATGTGACAAAACCAGATGATGCTCAGCTTTGGCCCTGGCTCAGCTGATACTCAGCTTTTACCCTGGCTCAGCTGATACTCAGCTTTTACCCTGGCTCAGCTGATTCTCAGTTTTTTCCCTGGCCCAGCTGATGCTCAGCTTTGGCACCGGCCACTGGATGATCATCTTTGGCCCTGAAACAGCTGATGCTCAGCCTTGGCCGTGGCTCAACTGATGCTCAGCTTTGGCCATGGCTCAGCTGATGCTCAGACTTTGCCGTGGCTCAGCTGATGATAAGCCTTGGCCGTGGCTCAGCTGATGCTCAGCCTTGGCCGTTTGGCCCCAGCCTAGCTGATTTTCAGCTCTGGTCCTGTCCAAGCTGGTTCCCATCTTTTTCCCTGGCATGGCTCAGCTGAGCATCAGCTGGCCAGCTGGCCCAGGACTGGGTCAAAGCTGAGCATCAGCTGGGACAAGACTGGGAAAAGGCTGAGTAAGGACTGGTACAAAGCTGAGCATCAGCTGCGCCGGGACTAGTACAAAGCTGAGCATCACCTGGGCAAGGAGTGGTCAAAAGACTTTATTCTAATTCTGAGAGTGAGCTGCGTGAAAAAGCTGAGTATGAGCTGAGAAAAAAAGCTGAGTATGAGCTGGGTGCCAAAGCTGAGTATCAGCTGGACACAATTGAGGATCAGTTGGGCTCAGCAAAAACTGAACAGGACCTCCTTGGTAAATTTTAGAAGTTGAGGAGATGGCTGGGAGATTGGGGTAGATAGTGGCAACAGTGGGTCAGCTATGCTAACCATAGCTGTTAGCATAGCGTAGTGCAGCGCAAATGCACTATTTTTTAGCGTAGTGTTAGCGCAATCACGCGCATCTGCACTAACGCTACGCGCACAGGGTGCAAAGCTATTTTAGCTTTTACCGTAGCGTTAGGGCAGATTTGCGCAATGGTGCTAACGCTAAGCACGCAGGGCGCAAAAGAGCGTTTGCTACGCTGCGCTACAGCGCTTTTTGAGGCAAAAAAGGCCTTTTTTCCGCTAAAAGCGCCTTAGTGCAACGTAGCGCAGCATAGCGGCTGTAGTGTAGCGCTAACGCTAAACAAAAATTGGCACGCTGTTAGCGCCGCTGAAAATTAGCGCAGCGTAGCGGTGCTAACAGCGCGCTAACGCTATTCAAAAAAGGCCAGCGCTTTTTGCCGCTACGCTAAACGTTAGGGCTAAAATAGTGTAGTTTAGTGTAGCGGCCCACTGTTGATAGTTGATAGATATTGGATAGATGGTGGGTAGCTAGCTGGAGCTGACGTGATTTCACTTGTCATCAACTGACTATTTGATTTTCCTGGTGTGTAGTGTAGTGGCTTGTAGCATTGCTACATCTAACAGCATTTTTCCAGGAACTATGTAATGCTAAAGTATGGTGCATGCTACAAATATTTTATTGCTTCAATAGTAAAGTAGACTGATTCACTGCCTGAGGCTTTGCCAAAGGGACTTACACCAGGAAACATAAACTGTCACTATACCACAGGTGAAATCAGCATAAGTCCAATGAGCTACCCACCAGTTGGACAGTTGATCACATGGAAAGCCCCCTGTAGGAAAAAAGGGCCATTGTAGAATATTGGTGATAGCACCAGAGCAGGAACAAAGCAACCACTATTTTTGCTTGATGTCACCTGATTTCTGGTGAAAATTTATTTTTCCTGGTGTCACTGCAAGAAAAACTCTAGAAACTGCTTGCAGTTGAGATGCAAGAGCTCAAGGTAAGCTGTGCCTCATGCAAGAATCAAGCACTGGTTGATTACATGCAAGTTGCATAATTTATGGTCTAAGCTCCAAAAAACTGAGTTCAGGCTCCAAAATACTGAGTTGATACCTGTGCAAATGCCCCTTTCATGTACACATACCCCTTTCATGTGCACATACCCCTTTCATGTGCACATACCCCTTTCATGTGCACATACCCCTTTCATGTGCACATATCCCTTTCATGTGCACATACCCCTTTCATGTGCACATACCCCTTTCATGTGCCCATATCCCTTTTTATGCATTCACCCCTTTCATAATTTGTCCATACCCCTTTATGTGCACATACTCCTTTCATGTGCATGTATCCCTTTCATGTGCATGTACTCCTTTCATGTGCATGTAACACTTTCACAATGTGTACATACCCCTTTCATCATGCGTTCAAGAACCTTTCATGTTTACATGTCCCCTTTGAGTTTTTTACATCCCTTTCAATACCCCTTTCATCATTCAGGTTTACATACCCCTTTAATGTTTACATATCCCTTTCATGTGCAAATACCCCTTACTTCACAATTTCATCATGTGTAAATATCCCTTTTATGTGTTAATACACCTTCTCACATTCCCCTTTCATGCTTACATATTCATTTTTTATGTACATATCCCTTGCATGTGTACACACCCTTTTTATGTTATTCTGGCTGGATTCAATAGCACATCATCATGGAGTGTTTAATAAAATAAAAGGGTGCTCAGGGGAATGCTCATTTTCAAGGTTGAAAATTTGCCTCAGCCTACTGCGTGATCACCGCAGAATGTTCAGCATTGGGATGCTGAACAAGGTATACACTCAAGGTGCACCAGTACATAATTTGGATGCTTGAACCCAGCTTGAGCTGAGGCTTGATTCAAGCTTGCTGCATCTCAACTGCAAGCAGTTTCTAGAGTTATTCTTGCAGTGTGTCATGCCCTATCAGGAATTCTTGTGTGACAATATTTTGAGTTTTGGTGGCACTCAAGCTAGACAATCAGCTAGCTAATAACAATGTTGATGCATGATAGACCTAAATCCTTCCTTCAGGCTGTACTCAATCATCCCCTCTGATACAACCTGATATGAGTATTTGCACCCTTTTTCATTTTCTCTCTCTGCTGGGAATTTAGCTTTGCTCACACCAACAATCATAATACTGAAATCCATCCCACACAAAAGATTGGACTAAGTCAGCTCACATAAAGATCCAGAAAGAAAATTTTCCTAGAAAACATACCACCTCCCTCAGAACAAGCCAAAAAGTTATTATTCACTGACTAAGTCATACATGTGTACAATCTGGACCCAAAGCGCTTCATCCAGGCCTATCTCAAGAACTGGTGTCCAAAAATCAAATCAAGTCTTCAAATTTGGGGGGCACCCCATGGATGGTTGTCAACCATGCTGCTTATTCCATACAGATTGTGGACTAGGCCTCAATCAGGCCTTTTAGCTTGATCAATACTCAGAACAGCCAAGACTTTGTTGCTGTGTAATGTGCTCATGGATTGGATATGTCAGTTATCTTACTTTTATTCCAAATTCTACAGATATTTTTATAAACAATTTCAGTGGAGCAATAATTGATTTGAAAAATATGAAAAATAAGGGAATGAGGAACCACTTCAGGAAAAATGGATCTAAGATCAGAGGGTGAGAATTGTGGGGGTGATGAGGAATTTAACAAAATCCAGAGTGAAATATCCAGAAGTCTCACATGTGAATTCCTGATAGGGTGCAATTCCAAACTTAGCTAAGTCCAAGGGTGGAGGCGCAAAGCACCTCCACTGGAGGGACTTATGTGGTATTGGTGATTTAGGCCTGAGAGGAATGCCCAAAAACACCATTTTCAACAAATTTTGCAATAGCTCCCTTACCTCCAAAGATTTCACCAATATTTTTGGATATTGAGAAATCCCTGCATCTTGGCTAATTTTTGATGCTCTTAGATCATCAAATTTCCTTTTAACTTGCTCATAATAACACATTGAAGATGGTGGGTTGCAAAATCCAAGCATGAGGTCCGTAAAACACCATTTTAGTGTAAATCCATACACTTTCCTCCAGAAAAAAAATGACAGGTATCCTTATAATTGAAACTGGTTTGACAGATCTGAGAGCGTCAAAATGGTGCAGGATGTTTGCGGGAACATGCATTTGGGCATGTTCCACTGCAAAAAAAACTGTGTCAACTGTGAGCAGTTGACATGCGGTAACTCTGAGGAAGCTTGTGGTGTTACACCAGCCTTACCCAAGGTTTGACTCAACCAAAGCGTCAATGCACAGTCACTGTGCACCTTGCACAGTGACTGTGCCAACAAAGGCACTTGTGCATTCAGGTGGAGTTACAATGGTAGCTTGGCTTGAGTATCCTGCATGTCAACTGCAAGCAGTTGACCAAGTTTTTTTTGCAGTGTTCACTCAAGATTCCGAGGGAGCTTATTTGAAAAACAGTCATACCTCAAGTTAAGTTTGGTGTAAGTTCCTCTGGCAAAGATTCCCTCATCTCTTGGATATTCAAGCCGCTTGGAATCCGATTGCTACCTGTTGAAGCATGTCCGACCAAAGCAAGCACTTGCGCAAACAACTGGACGTTATACACAGCATTCCGAGCTGTACTGATGGCCGCACAAATTTGCGCGTCCTGCATCCAGAGCATCAAAATTCACACGGCGCAAAGCTGGTTGGACATCACCTACCCGGTAGTGCGTCGAACCAGCTTGCTCGACCGGTTCGGCTGGTGATGATCGATTCGTGTGCTGTAGAATGTTGGCAGTCAATATCTATTGGCATTTATAAGAACACCTTTGTCCGTGTTTTTCCTTGAACTTCCCGAAGCAAACACGCAAATTGTCAGAGAAGTGAATTTCCCAGAGTTTAGGAGGCCATGGCATCACTACCTGGGATGCCGCAGGGACCTTCGCGCCCAAGGAGCTGTGCGTTGTTACTTGACCTGAGCACAAACTGGATCTAGAATTGTCGTGAATTATTCCCTTGTTTGAACAAGCCGTACGCATCGGGCCTTCTGCTTTCGAGTAGAGGCAGCTGCCGCGTTCCGGAAGAAAACCCAGACAAGGCGCGGTTTTGCTTTCCCCCCTTCCGAATTTAATCAAGGAAGCTAAGGTAGAATCCATGGTGCAAGGGTGGCGAACACTTCCGTTGTAGAAAGGAATATCACGTTCATGTTCGCGTTCACGACTCATATTTTTGTGATTTTTTACCTGGCTTAATTTCTTCAATACCTCATTGCGTGATCTACACTCCCCTCTCACTTATCTTGAGCAATCTTCATAATCGAGTTTTCTGTTTCAATACGTCTAGGGCAAATTATTAAAATTACAGACAGGGTTAGTGTGTCTTATTTTTTCTGTCGAATTTCACAAGGGCTCGCATCGTTTACCCTGGAAGAATGTTTTTTTATCAACCTTTCCAAAGCGCTAACACCAAACTATGTTTCTGAATTGCCCTCTTCTCTCATCTGAGTGGTAGCCGAACTCGAATCCTCGCTCATTTGAACTTGTGTTACGCTGTACTACTGCCATCCTTACCTGCCGCTCAATTTTTGAACTTTCCTATCTGAATCCGATTGGCTCTGCGTGGTCCCCTCCGAAAATTCAACTTAAAATCTCATGAGTCCCGCGGCGCACCCTGAAAACCACGCTGCCCAGGTTATCAGCAAAGCGCTACGTCGGCTTATTCTGAAGGAAGTGAAGCACGATACTCCAAGATTCCTCATTGCTGCACTATGGGTAGTATGCGGTCTCGAAGCAATCGCTGGGGTCTTGCATATTGTAAGCGCAATTGCACCACTTCGGAATGAAGGCTGTTGGTTCTTCAAGATCGAGAAAAATGGGATGATCCGTCCAAACACTCGCATATTAATTCCTGTGTGGGTACTGCTCTACATTGCATGTGAGTGCTTCAAAGTTGTCTGTTCAAATTTCAAAAGCTCAGCAACGAGTGTACGAAGCGGCTGATTTTTTCTCATCTTTGGCTAAGGAAAAGTCAGTCTGCCCACATTGATCTTTCTCCTACGTGACCTCGACTCGAAGGTGATTATTTCGGCACCAACCGCTCTAATGAATTTTTGCACTTATTTTGTCCTGTTATCTACGGGTGAGACCAAATCCACACGTCCAAACTCGAACACATCTTGCTGTTACAGAGCAGTTAATCAAGGGGTTTTTCTCGTGATCATTCATGTCAGGCTGGACAAAAAGTAAGTAATGCAACTTGATTCTGCATAGATATAAAAGCGGCCTGATGCATCATGCGCCCTTCACCGCAATCGATCAATGAAAGTATGGAACGTTCTCCGAGCTGTACCACTAACAAAGTACGGACTCACGTCGGCGAGACAGCCAAATGGAGAATCTAATGTGACGTATTTCAGGCCCAGAACCATCAACTTGCTTTCGGCTTTCTTTTACGGGTTCCCTGTAATATTTGGCGGGCTTCCTGTTTGTTTGATAACGAAAGAAATCTCAGAGATCAACAAGACGTTTTTGGAATACAGCCATAGCTACTCGACTATCCACAATGGAAGAACCACGACGACGCAATCGATGACGGAATTCAATGCTGAAACCACCAAGCAAACTTCTTCTATGATTTACAGCGGCGAGAAATTGGTATTCCTTTGGCGATTGCTCAGCACCGGGTATTGCTGTAACATTGTCATTTTGTTTTTGATCATGGCATTTGGCTACTTTCGTATCTTTCAGGCTGTCAGATACCAGACTCAAACATTTAGGAAATCATTTGAACAGCACACCTCACTTGCGATCAGGAGCCACCCAGTAGAGCGTTCTTCAACACTCAAATCAACGTCGAAATAGAAGGCTGCAATAAGCCCTCTGTCAATTTCACAAAACTCACAGAACGAGCTTGGATCCCGCAGACAATAGCTAGCTGGTCGCCCACTTCGCACCAAGAACCTGATTCCTTGAGAAACATCAATTACCCTCCCAGTAATTCCCATTCCCCGACACTTGGCACACAGGAATGGCAAAGTGTCAATCGAGAAAAGGCCTTGTCCCAGTATAAAGCCTTGATAAAATACGAAAGGAATCTTGTTTGGCAGGCGAGCTGTAATGCGCTGATCATGCTTTCTTTCTTGGGCATGAATGTCGCAGTTTGTAGGTGCTCTTTTAGCTTTCTAAGAAGTCGAACTATCCTGATGATTTAAGATTCTTTATTCCTCAGGGTGCAATTGGATGCAAGTTCCGACACGACATTCGCTTTCCGATTTGACATGGTTCATCATTACTTGGTCGAGCGTTTCTTGGGTCTTCGCGGTTGGGCTGCCAGCTGGTTTGGTGCGAAAACTGACATCTTCTCTTTTCAAAACATGCTGAGACTCACGAAATGAATTCGCAACTTTGAATGGTACTCTAGGTTGCATGCCTGAGCTCTCGATCACCTCCGATTACCTTTCTCAGGGAAAATGTGCAATGTGCTGGGCCAGAGCATCGCTGAAAAACGAGCAGATTCACGATGCAATACAATACGGTGATCATTGCTGACAATTTCAATCATTATTTTGCACATAAGAGTTTAGAGATTCAGATTCCTTTTCTACCAGTAATATAGATTGTAAGAAACCCGCCTAGCGGTGTGTCGTCACTTAATTGGTATTGGATTTTTTTTTGTTCTCCTACTTTGAACCTGCTTGCGTGAATCTTGCTCTGCGCTTAGTTTTTGTCCTGAATTTATCTATACTTTTTTGGTAACATTTATTGTGAATGCAGTATGCATCAATCTGAAATTACTCCGGTTGGATGAAAATGACCGCTTTGTCATCATCATTAAGTTTCACCACCTTTCCCTAAGGGTGTGATTGGAATAATTGCTGGAGTTAGCTTCAATTGACAAGTCACCTGCCAACTAGTCCCCTTGGCTGCTTAACGGTGTATGCATGAAAAAAATTTGAAAATTCCTTGAGCTCTGTCCCAGACGAACTTGACCCAAGTCCCTTGCTGCTGCGGGCGTCTGGTCTTGTAAGGAAAGCCTCCAGGGACTTGCGCGCTATTGCCCCTTTTTGGTGTGCTGGGATTCTGAGTTTGGCTGGGTGGTTTCTCCAAAGCATCACAGTTCCTTGCCCTCAAAACTTAAAAGCCTAAAAGTTTGCTTGGCACAAAGCCTTGCATCTTGTGTGACATTCCACACAATTGTAAAAACCCCGGGGAAGAAAGAAAAGGTACCACCCAACTACACAATTGTAGCGGGCATCAACTCTCCCCCGGAGAGGTATAACACCAGGCCATAACACTCCCCCGTAAGCCAATATCACTGACAACAGAGGTGATATTGGATTGGACAGCAAAATGGGCTGGTGTGAAACTACATACAAATCTAAGTGTTACTCCCCAAAAGACTTGTTAAATGTGAACTTTCATGCCTACTGGCTACTATACTAATGCTATTTTAAAGACTATACTATATTTTATCTTATAATGGGCCTTTTGGCACCCATGAACCATGTAACTATTTTAAGGCAACCACACTCCTAAACCAATAATCAATAATACACTTATATAAAAGACTGAGAGTAGCTAACACAGTTATGTCATGTTATGTGAGGGTTACAATCTGGGGAGGTGTGACATGTGCAAGATGTAGGCAATGGGAATTAAACACGCAACAGAGGCAACACTGGGCTCATAACCTGTAAAAACCCTGGGGAAGGAAGAAAAGGTACCATCAAACTACATGATTGTAGCGGGCATCGAATCTCCCCCGGAGAGGTATAACACCAGGACATAATAAAAATCTGAGTTGAGTTACACTACCTCTCCAAAGTTAAATAAATCATCAAAGTAAATAGAATCTTGGAGCTTACTGAAGCCAAGTAACAGAAGGGATCCGTGTTGATCCGTGATCAATGATTGATACATTTTTTTTTGACTTACAGTCAACGTACAACACCCTGGATGACTGGTGCAGACCGTTCATCAAAGGGATGTGTACAACCTCTTTATGAACAGTCTGTTCCAGTCATCAAGGGGACTCAACACTCTCAATGACCGGGATTGACTGGGCATTGAGGGGACTTGACACTCCCAATGACTGGTCCGGTGCCATTCATTGAGGGGACTCAATACTCTCAATGGCCAGTACAGACCAGCCATTGAGAGTATACAACAATCTTGATGACTGGTCTGTGCCAGTCATTGAGGGGACTCAACACTCTCAATGACCGGGATTGACTGGGCATTGAGGGGACTTGACACTCCCAATGACCGGTCCTGTGCCATTCATTGAGAGGGTTTTATCCTCTCTCTCAATGACCGGCACATATGGTCATTGAGAGTGTTGAGTCCCCTCAATGACCTGCAAATAACGGACTAGCAAGCTGTGAGAATACAAACTCAGGTGAACGGCGCAGCACTCATAAATTGAGAGAGCGGCTGGGAACTACAACAGCTGCGGAACATGGTAAGCAAAGCAAACCACTTCTGCAGTCCAAAAAGGCCGCACAGAGTTGTAAAACTGAAACTCCAGATTTGGTTTATGCAGGTCCGACTCAAGCAAGCAAAAAACTCAGACTCGTGGAAAATCCCGATTGTCGATCACTAGCAGACAGAATATCCATTGCAAGCGCCAAAGGTAAGCGGCAGGATAAAATTCTGATCTAGATGCAGTGCTAATGCCTCATCCCAACAACCTCCGTAGACACTGTCAAAGAAGGAAAGACGGACCGAACCGATTCCTCTCAAAGAGCAGGAGAGCAAATCAGTGAGTAGTCTTGTCAGAACAGAAAACTGCAATAAAGAAACAAAAGACTTAGAAAGCAAAACTGCTTGTTACGTTGATACAGACGACGTGGAAGCGCTCTTAAGCCGTTTTGAGCATTCCCAGCAGACTGGTAAAACAAACCTAACTGAATAACCCAAGTAAGGAGAAGAGGTCCTTAGAGCTAAATGAGACCAGGAGCTAATCTTGCGACGACTGCCGCAGCTCATACGCAACAACTCTTGCAGAGAAGAATAACTTGTCTTCACTCAAACGCTTGTTTCTTATTCATTTATCATTGAATCAGGCAGCGGTCTACTCGCCTGCTTTTAGGTAAAAATACAGCCCTTTATTTTTACTTTACTAATATTGTACATAGAGTAGACTTCAGATCTAACAAGTAAATGACTTTTAGTCTTCTGAAATCTTTCAGATTTACAGTCTTGACGCTCGAAAGCAGCCTTGCCATCAATTGACTAGAAGCAGGATGAAAGAATGGCCAACTCTGAGAGTGAATCAAGCGATTCCAGCTTTGGAGGAAAACCCACAATGAAGGTTCCAAAATTCTCCGGCAAGAACTTTGAGATATGGGAAAAGAAGATTCGCATGGTGCTCGCCAAATTCAACCTGGAGCACTTCATAGACAAACCTCCTCTACCGGACATGACTTGACAAAGCAAAGCCAAAGCGCAAAAGGCCGCAAATCTACTCTGCTCAAACCTTACCAATGGAGTATTCAATACAATCGTCAAGAAAAACAACTCCAGTAACCCATACGAATTGTGGCAGATGTTCAAGTCAGTCTACGCCTCCGATTCTATCCTCGCAAGCTATGAAGTATGGGCGAAGTGGGAAGATACGCAGTTTAACGACGGCATGGCGTCATACATTGCCGGAATTGAGGAATGCCTGACCAAATTTGAATCACTAGCCATGGCTGTTCCTGATTTCGTTATCTGCTGTAGCATTATCAGCCAAATCACAAAGAAAAGGCCTTTCCTAATGCAAAGTCTCTTCGGCGACTTAAACTCCCTCGGCAAACCAAAATTTGTCATCAATTGACTAAGGGAAGTGGGGCGATTCAAAAGATCCAACAAACGCAAAGCCCCTGAGACAAGTACAAGCACCGGCTCCTCGACCGCACTAGCCACGGAACCTTCAAGCAAGTGCAAGAAGCCGTACAACCCAGTGAAGTGCTACAATCAGAAACACAACCCAGTGTCCAACCACTCGGAGCAAGACTGCTGGACGCTTCATCCCTCTAAGTTCCAGGAGGCCATGGAAAAGCAAAAAGCCCAGAAGGAGAAGGAAAGGAAAGAGAAGAGCTCGTCCTACCACGTCACAGCCTCAAACCACAGCCCTTCAGCAAATGAAAACGTCAGACCATCATTCAGCTACCTGTCCAACTCCGGCGCCGCCAAACAGCAGACAACAATTCTCGACTCCGGTGCAAGCAACCATATGCTAACAGCACTCGGTTACTTCAAGCAGACGAGTCCAGTGTGCATAGACATAGCAACAGGAAGCGGCCCCGGGGACCTAGTCGCTACAGCTCGTGGCGATGCCACACTACCTCTAGACAACGGCGGTACCCTCACATTGAAGGATGCGCTATACGTGCCAAGACTCACACGCAACCTGATATCCCTGGTACAACTAATGAAGTCTAAAACACTGATCCAAGGAGAAGCGGGAGGATTTGCTGTGAAAATAGACGACGGCCAGCCTTTCGCGGTCGACGTCAGCAACGACTTGCTGGAGATAAAAGGTGTGCTAGACCCAGAGAATCTAGTGGTTAGCCTTCTCACAGAATCCAAGAAGCCACCCTCAGACTTTGTCAAATGGCAAAATCGCCTAGGCCACGCAAGCTCAGCAAGAATTGCGACGGCAGTCACGTCGCCGCTTGATCTGACAAAAACTCACGCCTGCAATGCATGCATGAAAGGCAAGGCAGTACGCCTATCCTGCAAAAGCCACTTCAAGCCGGCTAAAGCTCCAATGAATATAATCCATGGCGATCTTGTCTGTGAGCCTGAGTCTCTTATGTGACAGCAGCACTGTGAAAAAAACTCAAGAAACTGCTGGCAGTTGACATGCGGCATACTTGAGTCAATACTCAATTAGAACCAGGTTCATACAAATTAATCCCAGGCTGGAACAGCCTGGAATATTTGGAATTTGCACAACATCATCCTAGTGCACAGTGCACTAGACAAGACTGAGCTCTGAGGCAATTGCTCAGCTGGGATCCATGGTCTCTGAGGCAAATGCTCAGGAGATCCATGGTTTGCCAACCTGGGCTTGTCAGCCAGCATCAGCCCCTCCTGCCTCTTGTTGACCGGGTGGAATGCCTCCCCCTCAAGAAGCTCCTTCAACAATGGGAAACCATGTCGACCAGGAGCAGACAACAGCATAATACAATAGGTGGCCGGGGGCAGTACCTCCCGGCCAACCACATCCACCTGTCGACCAGGAGGAATCCCTCCCGGTCGACATCACCATCCAGCCATCGAGTGGTGATGTACACAACCCACTCGATGACCGGCACAGTCCGGTCACCGAGAGGGTACACAACCCTCGCGATGACCGGCGCACGCCAGTCATCGAGATGGTACACAACCCCTCGATGACCGGCACAGTCCGGTCATCGAGTGGGTACACAACCCTCGCGATGCCGGCACACACCGGCCATCGAGAGGGTACACAACCCCTCGATGACCGGCACACACCGGTCATCGAGTGGACCGAGACCCACTCGATGACCAGCACAAGCCAGTCATCGAGAGGTACACAACCCACTCGATGACTGGCACAACAGTCATTGAGAGGGTTATGTACCCACTCGATAACCGGCGTGTGCCGGTCATCGAGTGAATTGAGACCCACTCGATGACTGGCGTGCGCCGGTCATCGAGAGAGTACACAACCCCTCGATGACCGGCACACACCGGTCATAGAGTGGGTTGTGTACCCACTCGATGACTGGCTTGTGCTGGTCATCGAGTGGGTCTCGGTCCACTCGATGACCGGTGTGTGCCGGTCATCGAGGGGTTGTGTACCCTCTCGATGGCCGGTGTGTGCCGGCATCGCGAGGGTTGTGTACCCACTCGATGACCGGACTGTGCCGGTCATGGAGGGGTTGTGTACCATCTCGATGACTGGCGTGCGCCGGTCATCGAGGGGTTCGAGTCCGGTCATTGAGTTGGGAGGGGTTGCTCCCGGTCGACGCGCTTGTATGTACCCAAGTGGCTGGGAGGCATCCATGAGGTCGCACCATGGACTTGTGCAGTCCATTGTCAAGGCTGAGTGTCTGAGGACACCTGGAGGCACAGTGCTCAAAATTGAGCACTGAGCAGCTGTGCCTTGTGGCTTGGCACCTGGCCAAGCTGAGCTACCCTGGAAGCAAGCTGGAAGTGCCCTGGAAGAACCCAGACACTGATCAAAGTACTAGCATGGTAACTGCATGTCAACTGACATCAGTTTCTTGTGTTTTTTTCGTAGTGCAGGACACAAGAAAAAGGGGGACACTGATTGAATTCCTTGGGATAAAGAAATACAAGCAGTGGAGAGAAGAGGAATAGAAGAGAGAAACTGAGAAGAGAGAAACTTGATCTGTTTGAATTATGATTTAATATGGGCCAAGCTCTACCTGGAAAAGTAGGCTGCCAACTGTGCTAGAGATGCAACAGTCTCCACTCACACCAAGGAAACGGTGGTGGGATTCAGAAGTAGGTTGACTACTCTGCTCTGGTTTTAAAGGTCTTAACAAGAGATAACCTGTGGATCTTTTGTAGCAGAAGAGAGAAACAGAAGCAGGGAGAGAGCAGTCAAGAGCAACAGAGTTTCCTCTGAGATAAACAAGGTCAGTAGAAGAGGGTACTTACTGTCAATATCCTGTGGTGATACTGGGAGTGAAGTGGCCTCTGGTTAGTGATCCTGGGTGTCTCTGGGGTATGGTTCTGGTGTGCTGAAGTCTGTAGATCCTCCTCAGGCTGTGGGGGATCCTGACTTCAAAAATTATCAGAGTTTGCTTACATAATTACATATGTACAAGTGGTTGGCGCGCCTGGTAGCGCTGCCACGTCACAACTGCGCATGCGCGCCATAACTCAAGAACTCAGGGAAGGAGTAGAGTTACAAAGAAGTGATAAGTTGTAACTAGGGTTAAAATCGCATGGGAAAACAGAATATGAAGTCAAAACAAGGTTATCTCTTAAGATGAAAAGGATATAAAGTAATTCATATGTAAAAAGGTAGAAAAGGCAGCTTTTAGGTCAGCTGTGTTGACTCTAAGGCTGACATCGTTGGCCCTATCTCCCCACCAACAAACGGTAACGCAAGATACTTCTTGACTCTGGTAGATCAGTACTCTGGCTACATCCACTCGGTAATCCTAAAAGAGAAGAGTCAAGCACCAACAGCCATTGAGGAGTTTCGAAAGTTGTTTGAGAAGCATGAAGAAGTTGATAACCGATGGAGGCGGCGAATTCTGCAACAAGTCACTGGGAGAGCTGCTCAAGGAGGCGGGAATACAACATCATGTTGCGCCACCCTACACCCCGCAGAACAATGGACTCGTGGAGAGGGCAAATCACACCCTAATTGAAATGACACGGTGCATGATAGGCCCCAGAATGGTGGGGGGAAGCGGTCCGCACGGCGACAGCAACCACAAACTGTTTAGCGTCTCTATCTAAGAGCAGGAAGTGCCCCATCAAATTAATGTTCAAAGTACCACCAAACATGAACTTCTTCCGCCCTTTTGGGTGCCGGGTATGGGTGGTGAAGCCTAAACAGCATTGTCTGGATAAATTCGACCCGATCTCCTGGGAGGGAGTCCTGATCGGTT
Source organism: Puccinia triticina (assembly GCF_026914185.1). Classification (NCBI taxonomy): domain Eukaryota; kingdom Fungi; phylum Basidiomycota; class Pucciniomycetes; order Pucciniales; family Pucciniaceae; genus Puccinia; species Puccinia triticina. The sequence goes on along the minus strand of NC_070564.1, from coordinate 3,046,478 downwards.
ATGAGAACGACTACTCGTTGTATAAAATCTGCCGTCTGGAAGACGAACAAGTCTTTGTGGTCAAGCACGCGCAATTCGACGAAGGCACATTTCCAGAATGCGGCCCTCTTCGGCGCAACCCTCTGAACACATCCTTGGATAGGATGCCAAACTTCTTGGCCAATCCGGCCCTTCCCTTCAAAGAACATCAAGACACAACAGAACAGCCTGATGAAGAAGGAGAAGAGAACGCTGATGAAGAGAATAAAATGGGTGAAATTATCAGCGAACTGAAAGCGGCGATTCCCACAGCGACTCCGGAATCGCGACAGTCGATCTTAGAGGACGACCACCAATCACCACCAGCTAAAGTCGTCATTGGAGCGGTTGACGAGCGCAACATCATTGACGGAAAGAGGCAGAGGAAGCAGGCGTTCACAGTTACGGTTTCCATCGAACCAAAAACACACAAGCAAGCTGTGAAACTTCGCCTGACGCCTCAGGCAACGCGCCTCCTCCGTCTCAACCGGTTCAGCCTCACAGTCATCAAGCTCGAGCTCCAGTCCAAACCAACCCTCACAACACAGGTAAGCTTGACTCCTATACCAGTCTTGACTGATGATACAGGAGCTGTACGCTAACCAATTCATTCACTATACCCTCATCTACCGCCTAGGCGAAGCCCACATGCAGGAGGAATACGACCAAACCAGTCATGGCCTAGATACCGCAACCAACCTGGACCCCTAGTGGGCCAGTGCAGAGCGACGACAATCAGGCGCTCTATCAGAGTAAGCCCACTTACTCACATAGCTATAAAAGGGACCAGTTGTCCTGATCCTCTGTTCTTTTTGTCGTCGCGTTTTCTTTCTTCACTATCAGACTCCTATCCAGCACTATTCATCCCTTGCATCCGAAAGATCCCCTATATCGCAACCGCTGCGCTCACTCAACAAAACCTTCAAACACCCTCTAGCGCTTCTACTACCTTCTCAGACCCACTTCAGTATATCGACGCCATCGTCCCGGTATCCTGATTATTCTCGCCCGTTTTTTTCCTTTTTGTCATCTCATTTCCAAGACCCTTTTCGTGTCACATCTTTACTTCTCTATTCACATTACTGTCCTCTTCTTTCTATCACTGCCTGTCACAAGTGCGATCCTGCTCTTAGGTACGAACCAGAGTTCATGTTTTTCTCTCTCCATCTTCTTAGCTCTCATCAACTTTGTACATAAGATCTAATGAAATAAATCTCTTAGTCACCTGAATTCTTACACAAGCAATGACCGCATCCGAAAGCCAGCAATGGAAAGCAGCTGAGGAAAAAGAAATCGCTAATATGAAGAAGCATGAGGTCTGGACAATTCGAGTTCGCTTTGAGAGCGATGATCCAATACCGGCGACATGGGCCTATCGAAAAAAGCTTGGCTCGGAGAACCAGGTCGTGGAGTTCAAGGCACGGATCTGCGCCCAGGGCTTCAAGCAGACGTACGGCCTAAACTTCAAGGGCAAATACGCCCCAACGGGTAAACCCGCGTCACTCCGCTTCCTTCTGTCATTCGCAGTCAACAATGGATTTAAAATCCACCAGCTGGACGTGCGGAGCGCGTTTCTGACTTGCCCGCTGGATGACAAAGTCACACTCCTACCTCCGCCTGGATTCGGCTGTCCACCCAACTCAGTGCTTGAGTTAAAAAAGGCCATAATATACGGCCTTCGACAGGCGCCGCTTGTATGGTACAAGCGGTTATCAACATTTCTCTTCACCCTAGGCTTCAAGGCAGCGTTATCAGACCCGTGCGTTTTCTGGCGAACCACAGATGGAGTCAAACCAGCAACGTGGATCTACGCACATGTGGACGACCTGGTGATCATCAGTCACCAGCCCGAATTCTTCAAGGCAGAGATGGAAGCTGAATTCGAGATCAAATACATGGGAGCAGCAGAGTTTCTCTTAGGAATGAATATTGAACGTTTCCGCGACGGTCTGCAAGTCAATCAAACCCAATACATTGATAGAAAGCTTGAAGAATTCGGCCTTCAGGGCCTTCATCCTGCAACATGCCCGCTAAACCCTTGCGAGCATCTCAAGAAGGCAACGGCCGAAGAAATCAAAACCTTTGTGGACACTGGGATAAACTACAGGGCTCTGGTCGGCTCCCTGAACTACTTGAGCATTCTCACGCGCCCAGACATAGCGTTCGCGGTGAGCACACTGTCCCAGTACCTGGAGAAGCCCGGTATCAAGCACTATCACGCCGCAGTTCAGGTCTTTTGCTATCTGAAGGGAACTAGAGAAATTGGCCTCACCTACGCCAAACAAGAACCTCATGGGGCTGTGCAGGCGTTTGTGGACTCGGACTGGGGCAACTGCCCAGACACTAGAAGGTCAACAGCGGGCTTTGTTGTTCAATCCGGCACCCACCTGATCAACTGGAAGTCCACGAAGCAGTCTACAGTATCACTCTTGACCACAGAAGCCAAGTACAAGGCCTTCTCTGACCTAGGCAGAGACTTAGCATGGACAGCAAACCTGGCTGATGAAACCGGAATCTTTCCTGGACTAAAGGGAATCAGGGTATACATCGACAACCGTGGCGCGCTAGATCTGGCAAAGATTGAAACATCTCAGAGCAGCTTCAGAACAAAGAATATGTCAATTCGCCTCCACTTTGTCCGCGAACTGATTGCTGTAGGACTAATTCTGGCGCTGTATGTCAAAACAACTGAGAACTCCGCCGACTTCCTCACCAAACCCACCGGACGCACAGTCATACGGAAATCTCTTGCAAAGCTGGCAGTAATCCTGATTCCATCGCCTGCTTTGAATCTTGCGACTCGAAGCACGGGAGGCTGTGAGAATACAAACTCAGGTGAACGGCGCAGCGCTCATAAATTGAGAGAGCGGCTGGGAACTACAACAGCTGCAGAACATGGTAAGCAAAGCAAACCACTTCCGCAGTCCAAAAAGGCCGCACAGAGTTGTAAAACTGAAACTCCAGATTTGGTTTATGCAGGTCCGACTCAAGCAAGCAAAAAACTCAGACTCGTGGAAAATCCCGATTGTCGATCACTAGCAGACAGAATATCCATTGCAAGCGCCAAAGGTAAGCGGCAGGATAAAATTCTGATCTAGATGCAGTGCTAATGCCTCATCCCAACAACCTCCGTAGACACTGTCAAAGAAGGAAAGACGGACCGAACCGATTCCGCTCAAAGAGCAGGAGAGCAAATCAGTGAGTAGTCTTGTCAGAACAGAAAACTGCAATAAAGAAACAAAAGACTTACAATCAAAACTGCTTGTCACGTTGATACAGATGACGTGGAAGCGCTCTTAAGCCGTTTTGAGCATTCCCAGCAGACTGGTAAAACAAACCTAACTGGATAACCCAAGTAAGGAGAAGAGGTCCTTAGAGCTAAATGAGACCAGGAGCTAATCTTGCGACGACTGCCGCAGCTCATACGCAACAACTCTTGCAGAGAAGAATAACTTGTCTTCACTCAAACGCTTGTTTCTTATTCATTTATCATTGAATCAGGCAGCGGTCTACTCGCCTGCTTTTAGGTAAAAATACAGCTCTTTATTTTTACTTTACTAATATTGTACATAGAGTAGACTTCAGATCTAACAAGTAAATGACTTTTAGTCTTCTGAAATCTTTCACAAGCATGGTCCTCAAGCTAGCTGCGTGTCAAACATGCTATGTATTAATTGGAGAGTCTGTGCTCTCATTTTGTGATTGATTTCTGCAAGTCTGGTTTATAGACTCGGTAACAGTCTTAAGGTTTATTTGTCTTTTTTAATTTTTCAGGACTTAATTTTATCAGTACACAAAGAAAAAAAAATACAAGGCTCAGCACAACGGTAGGCCGCTACACTGCGCTAGAAATCAGCTAACTGCCAATTACAGCGGCGCAGCTGGCAACAGGATTTTCCAAGCTCCCTGAACTGTGCAGTTCTAATTGACTGATCCCTCAGGGAGGCTTATGGTTCAATCCATGCAAGGCAAGAAGTTGAATGCTGCAAAACAGACCATGTTAGCTGAACCGTCCTCAAAATGGAATTTTGGCTCTGCATCTGGTAACCAGGATATCCTGACTCCCTGATGCAATGGTCCTGCTGGACCATTTTGATCAAGGAGGCTCCTAGAATATTCTCACCAGTTTAAGTGGTTCAATGCTGCTGAAAGGGCCGCGTAATCCGCTGTTAGCTCATTTCTTGGTGTAGCATAGCGGCCCACCGTTGCTCAGCACTTGCATGTTGAGCTGATCTGGAGCAAAAAAAACAAAAGCGTATTATGGAACCAGGGAAGTACAAAGGGAAAGTTGAAAAGAGGGGTGAAAAACCCATCCTCCATGCGCTAGAATGGGGAGGTACGGTGCAAGTCCCTCCTGCCAAGGGCTATCAGAGGCTTGCTTTGCAAGACCAGACTCCCAGAGCAGCAAGGGACTTCGGTTAAGTTTGTGTCCAAGAGAATCTCCAAGACTAGTGTTTCAGCCAAGGGGGTTTCAAAGTTGGCCAGATATGACTTGCATGCACTTTTGCAAGTTGGTTTTCAAGTTCATTCTTGAACACTGAGTTGCAAAAGTGCATGCAAGTCACATTTTACTACACCCCCCAAACCTGCTTGAATGTTTTTTTTTGACCTTAACACAAGTCCCAGCCTCCGTGCGGGTGTGCAGCATTTGGCTGGTCGCAAAGCAACCCCAACCGGAGGGAGGGCCTTGCATGCTAAAACACTTTTCTCGCGTGAGCCAATTGCAAGGTTTGGCTGGGAGCAGCCTTGTTTGCATCACCACACTCTCAACACTCAACATCATCTTTCTAGTTTTTGATACATCATATTTCTACATGCTCTTGATTTTTCTGTGTTTTTTTATCACAAAATGTTGATTGTATCCAGTGGAAATTTTCTGTCCAAGTTCAAGATTTTGAAATTTGATTTGGCTTGCGCCCCATAGGGCAAGGACCGTGCGCAGTCATACCATTTCTTGTTGTCAAGTTTGAAATATGAAGCATGAAGAGTACAACAATAAAAAACATACTGAAAAATAAAGCAGATGGTGACCTGTCAGAAAAACCAAAAAAGAAAAAATTATGATGAGTGAAATAGAAACCAGGAGCAAACTAATGGGGTGTATATCATGTCCGGCTCACGCAAGCTTTGTGTTTTAGTGCATAAGCCTCTCTGGTGAGACTGGGCTGCTGCCTAGATCCGCTCACCACAAGTGGCTTAGTTAAGCTTGGTTTTTTGAATGTTGGTGTTGAGGAAAAGCCTTGACAACCAACTTGCAAAAGTACATGCAAGTCATGCATGGCCAACTTTGAATCCCCCTATTATTATCAAGCCTCTGAAACCCTTGCAAAGATGTGATCTGCAGTACTGAAAAAATACCTGAGTCTTCTAACTAAGGCCCGGGGAGGCTTTCCAAACGGGTACACCTTTGTACTCAGCGGGATGAATCTTCTTTGGCTGCCTCAGGATGACTTATACCTGCTTGAAGAGCAAGATTCTTGGCAAGGCGACGCAGGGAAAGTCTGGATTAAATATCCCCTTTGCTGCATTGTTGATCTCTGTGCTGTTGATCTCCCCAATGCAGAGGTGAACCCAACAATCAAATTTTTGCCAAAAGGCTGCCTCTGGTGTCCTGTTTTTCGGATGCCAGTTGGGTACATTGGCAGCATTGTAGGTGGCCGAGTGGCGTGCTTTCCCTGCCTCTGGACAATCCGCCTCTTGCTGTTGCAAGGGCGTCAGATCTCTACTCATTTCCTGACTAGGAAATGGTTGGCTGTTGCTGCCCATCGCGAGGGGTCAGTGTAGGAGCGGAGGTGGCATTGCGATGGACCGGTCCGTTGTCCATGCTGCTGATCCCGTGGCAGCCCGGGTACGGCTGACCAACTTAAGTGACAGCTGCGGAGCGGCCGCATCCCAGGGCTGGCCGGGATGGGGCGGTGTGCGCCCACGGTGTCTTCAACCGGTCACCGAGGTGTTTGGTTCACCTAGGGTGACAGCCTCGGAGAATCAATATCTACACTCGAGCTTAACTAAGCCTCTCGATCGGAGGGTCGGGGGGGCCCGACCCCGCGTCCCGAAGGGACGCTCTCCGAAGGAGGCGCTTCGCGCCTCCTCGGAAGGAAGGGACTTGTGTTAAGTTAGATCTACACTCCGCAGGCAGCCGAACGGGTCATCCCAGTTGGATCTCAAGTGTCACAGATCCAGATGCGGCCGAATGGGCCCGGAACCGCCACGGTTCCGCACACTCTATGCAGCATCCGCAAACAAAATTGTTTTTCAACGGAGTTAAAATTTGCTTGCAGATATCTAAATAGGTATTCATGGATCAGAGTCAGCGCTAGCGGGACGCTTGGTGCACGAATATCGTGCGAGTACTCTAGTGACCCATGGTTCTTTTGGGACAAAACTTCACACCCTGTCTGCAGTCGTCTCCAATGCCTTAGAAGTAAGGGTTGGGAGTTTCCACTAATAGCCTCCACAAGCCTAACGAGCATGAATGCGTTGTGAACCTTCCTCAGTCACATAATTGATTCCTATCATTATCTGTCCATACGAAGTGCGCGTAATTTTCAAGTCGTTAGGCTGTTTAATTTCCTTACTTCATTCAATCCTCATTGCGTACGTGGAATCTTTCGCCTTATTTTCCATTTTTAAACTTTGAGAGTGGTTTCTACTATCAGATGAGAAGTGCGTACCACTTTGGAATGGCATGCATCACCGCCGTTAATCGAATCTCCAATCCCACGTCGCTCAACATGAACTTCGACTCAAGTTTCATGTTAGGTTGTACTGACTAGTTTTCTGTTAAAACCAGAAGGAATATAGCGATTCGCCGGCTCAACTCTCGTTTTTTGCATCAAGCTCGATTGATCTTGTTCGCCATTGTCGCGCGATATACATAAAAGAAACTTTACCAAAATGGACATGACCACCGAGCAGCCTCCAGACTACGCGACCCCCACTCAGCACTCAGTCTACGTAACCCCCTCAGTCTCCGCGACCCCCACGCAGCATCCGAACTACGCGATCAGTCAGTCGGTTGTGCTGCATGAACTCTTTCTAAGAGCAGCGAAGACCAATCCACCAAAAGTACTTCCGGCCATACTTTGGATCACCCTTTGTCTCGAATGTATTGCTGCAATCTTATATGTCGCAAGTGCCGTACCAACAATCAGAAAAGAAGGGTTTTGGCTTTTCAAAACGGAAGCCAACGGAATGGTACGTCCAAACATTCGGGTAATAATACCCATGTGCGTGGTTCTATACGTGATGTGTGAGTGTCTACCCATATCAAATCCAAAACAAGCCAAAACGAAGTCTCTTATCTCATTGTCAACAAAAAGGCGATACCTCGACATTGTTTTTCCTGTTGATGGACTTAAAGTCGAATGCTCCGATCTCGACAGCCACCTGTGGCTTGGGGTTGATCACATATCCCCTTTTGGTCTTTACGGGTGAGAGAACATCTTGACAATCAATCCCAGACATGCATTATCGGCTAACAGTCATTATTTCTCCCCGATGGGATTGGCACGCAGGATGGACAAAAAGTAAGCCCTGGAAACTTCATCCCAACCAAATGCAAGAATAAAACTAAGATCGCGTATGTCATTCTTCATCTATAATTAATTGATCCCTTTAAGTATGGAATGTCCTCCGGGCTGTCCCATTAAACAGATACGGACTCACGACAGCAAGGCAAGGAAATGGAGAGTTCAATGCAACGTACTTCAGACCCAGTACCATCAATCTTATGTCGGCTTTATTTTACGGGTTTCCCCTAATTTATGGTGCCGCTCCGATCTGCTTGGTAATCAAGGAATTGTGGCAAATCAATTTTACCTTTAAAGAATACAACCGAAACTACTCCGCCATCATCAGTGGCAATATCGACAATGAATCAATAGCCAAATTAAACATCGAAGCACTAAACCAGATGGCCAGCATGTTTCACGGCGGCGAGAAAGTGCTATTCCTCGCCCGGATAATCGCTGCTGGCTTTCTCTTATATCTCGTCCTTTCATTTTCTATCATGTTGTTTGGCTATATCCGCATCTTGCAGGCTGTTCGATTCCAAATTGCAACTTTTAGGCAGTCATATGAACAACGCATGCCTTTTGCCATCGGTAATGAGGCACTAGAGACCGCTTCCGCTCCGAGTATCCGATCGATATCGATTTCTTACCTAACGTCTTCCTGCGACTCCTCAGAACACAAAAAACGAAGTTGGATCTCCACGAGGCTCCCAAGTTGGCTTCCTAATTTGCGCCAAACTCCAGATTTTCTTGAAAAGCCCCGGCGAACGCCCGTTTCGAATGATCCGCGTACACTTGGCTTACAAGAATGGGAAAATGACAATCGATCCCTGCTCCGCCTTCAGCTAAAAGCACTAAGGAGATACGAAGTAAATTTGATTTGGCAGTTGTGTTGCAACGCGTTGACAATGTTTGGTTTCTGCGGCATGAACATCGTAGTTTGTGAGTAATTCCTTCGGCCTGCGAACCGGAAGTATAACTGATCACATCTTGTACGGTAGGTTTCAATCTTTTGGACGTCCCAACCTATTATTCAATTTCAGACTTGTCGTGGTTCACTATCACTTGGGCGAGCATTTCTTGGGTATGGACGATTGGAATACCCATGGGCATCGTTAGTAATTAAGATATTTCTGCTCCTCCAAGTGCTTTAGATTCCCGAGGTTAAGAAGTATTTCTTCCTTGTCATTTTAGGTAGTGTTTGTTGTTTCTCGATCTCCTCCAATTTCTGCTCTGAGGGAAAACACCGAAAGATTGGCAGAAGAAGACGTATAATAGGCTGTATCCAGATCAGCTGCAATACTCATTGGCACTAATAGAATGGCTCACAGCTACGCAATGCGTCAAAAGCATGGAAAAGCATTTTCATGTTTTTCTCAATTTCACCTTGAAATCTTAGAGCTATTGAGATCCAGAATGTGGTATATATATCTGGGGAATTTCGGCTCCTGATTCATTTCCAGTGCTGCTTTCCTTGGACTTACTCAGTTTTTTTTTAATACCTTGTTTTGCTTCGTATCACTTGTAGTCAAATTATTTTCTTGAATGGTTTCAATCTTTCTCCAATCCATGGCATCCTTTTCACTCCACAATGTGTATTTCATAATTTTTCTCTTTAGAATACGTATTTCTTGTGTTCCGTTTGACATAGCTCTGCGCATGACCAATTTAATTCCTTTGCACAAACGCAGTTAAACAAGTTCTACTAGTTCATTCAGAAATTTGCCATTATGTGGAGAATTGCAAAACATTATATTGAGTTTCCTGCCAATTATGCGGCCAGTGTAAAGCCCACATATTTGTAATCTACTAGTCTGTGAGGCCAAAAAGCACTCTCACTCAATTTGGGGCAAATAGTCCCTAGGAGATTTGACACACAATAATTGATGAGGTGTGATTTTAAATGATGGGCTACATGTAAGCTACTTCAACTCATGAGGGGTTGAGCTGAGCCTGTGGCCAATCATCTTCATTGAAGTGTCCCAGGAACCTAGATAAACCCCACAGGTCAGCCTACACCACGGATGCACTTTTAGTATTTAGTCCAGTTGCAAAAGGTGTTCCGCTGTTACACTTTTTTTCTGGTCCCAAATGTCAGGGGCCAAAATTTTGTGGGATTTTTTTGGAGGCTGTTTGTTTTGGGTGCGGAAACTCCAAAATTGACCCCTTATGGAGGGTTTTTGTAATATTCACGCTTTGAAGTCTCAAAAATGTTCACATATGGACAGCAGTTAGGAGCTGTTCTGGGTTCAATTCCCAGGGTGATCATACAGACTCTGTTACTTGAATGACATTACCAGGCTCACTTTTAGTCCAATTTTTGGGTTTTGGTCATGGCAGTATGGCTTTATGAATTTATATGGGCCATGAGAAGTCCATAAGTATGTATTTAAAGCCCTAGGTCCCAAAAATCTAGTGGAAAAAAAGAACTCCTGAGCCAATGCCTTAGCCAAGTTAATTCTGAATTCCCCCAGGTCTGAAACCCACAAAAATGTGGTCAACTTGGGCTTTTGGCCCATGGGACCTCTGGCTGGATGGCCTGCGTTCAAAATTTAAATTATGCAGGCAGTTCAGTACATGTTATTGCCTTTTGCAACTGTAGGCTAGTAGAAAAACACATATCCTTCCCAGGGGCAAATGCATGTTGGTGAGTTGGTCAAATCTGGAAACTACTGAGGAAAAAAAGCTAACGCCAAAGCAACATAAATGTGAAATGATAAAAACTTCAGGGACTGTCAAATATTGATGTAATCTGGATGCATATTTGTCAGCAACAAAGGTGTATGTATGTATACGGCAGTATGACGGTCACAGTATGATGATTTTAACTTTGAGAAACCTAAAATGGTGGGCTTGCGGAAGCTTGCCGCAAACTCAGTCAGTCCCTTTTCTGCCTTGCGCAAAGCGCCAGCCTCCAACAGAGGGACTTGGGAGTAAGCGGCAAAATTTGGCGCGAGTCCTGAGGTCCACTTTCACCCATTTGGCTAGTGTGAAAGTTTGGCACCACTTTGCTATAGCATCCTGGTGGCCAAGTGGGCCACCCAGGTGCAAAATTGAAATCCTGCATCTGGCCTTCAAGACCAAATAGGCCACAAATTGATACCTTGACTGGCCTTAAAGCTACAAGACATGTAAAGTCATGGAATCATAATTCCAGGATTGATCTTACATCCATACTATTGGATAAGTACAAAGTACATGAAAGTTTTAATTGCTGCTCATAAGTAAATGATCAATATGTATATTGTTTGAACTGAAAATTGAACTACATTTGGTATACAGGCCACATATAAAATGTGTACAGGAGTTGAAAAAAAAAAACTGCTTGCTGGAACAAGCTTGGTGTGGGTTTTCCAAGCATGTTCATCAGCTCTGCAAAGGGTTTGGTGGATGGTGGATGGCTGCCTACCTGCGCAAGAATCTAGGCTTCAATTTCATGCCACTCATGATCCCATTGGGACAGCGGTTGATGTGTAACAACGGTGGGCCGCTACGCTACACTACGCTACAGGGCCACTTAGCATTAGCGTAGCGGCAAAAAGCGCCCGCCCATTTTGAGTACGTTAGCGCGCTGTTAGCGCCGCTACGCTGCGCTACGTTTCAGCGGCGCTAACAGCGCGCCAATTTTTTGTTAGTGTTAGCGCGCCGCTACAGTCACTACACTACGCTACGCTGCGCTACAGCGCTTTTAGCGGAGAAAAATGCCTTTTTTTCAGATAAAAGCATCGTGGCGCACCGTAGCGCGCGCTGTCTTGCGCCCTGCGTGTGTAGCGTTAGCGCAATTGCGCGCATCTGCGCTAACGCTACGCTAACAGATAAATTAGCTGTGCACCCTGTTGGATGAAATGTTCACTACATGTCACATGCTCAACTTCAATCGTGAATAAGCTTCTAGAATTTTCACCTCAAGCGCTCAGAGCAAACAAACCCGGTACCATCAAGACCACACTCCACATCATCGACTGAACCCCACTCATATCAAATCAAGGTAAAGTCAACATCATCAAGACCTTGAAAACCAAGCACTCATCTGAACGTCATATCAATCAGTGCATCTCAGTCAAGTGCGGGCGTACTTCTCAAGATACGGAGCAACGGTAGGCCAGCTACGCTAACCGTAGCGTTAGCGTGGCGTAGCGTAGCGGAATTCCGCTAAATTTTAGCGTAGCGTTAGCGGAATTGCGCCTTTCTGCGCTAACGCTACGCGCAAAGGGTGCGTAGATAATTTAGCTGTTAGCGCAGCATTAGCGCAGATGCGCGCAATTGCGCTAACGCTACACACGCAGGGCGCAAAAGAGCGCGCGCTACGGTGCGCCACAGTGCTTTTAGCTGAAAAAAAGGCCTTTTTTTCCGCTAAAAGCGCTGTAGCGCAGCGTAGCGTAGTGACTGTAGCGGCGCGCTAACACTAACAAACAATTGGCGCGCTGTTAGCGCCGCTGAAACGTAGCGCAGCGTAGCGGCGCTAACGCTACTCAAAATGAGCGGGCGCTTTTTGCCGCTACGCTAACGCTAAGTGGCCCTGTAGCGTAGTGTAGCGTAGCGGCCCACCGTTGCACGGAGGATACTTGATCAGGGGGAGGAGAGGTACTTCACTTGCTCGCTATTTCTCAATATTAGGTTTCATCAACTCAATACTCTTCCACATTTTCCTTAGTTTACATATTCTCTCATAGTCTATCGCCAACATCAACTGCCTGTCTAGTTAAGAAAACCAAATCTCAATAGGTGAAAATTATTCAATGTTTTTTCACTTATTTTTCCTGTCTTTATTAACCATTGTTTTTGTTTAGTTTTACTACTACTGGTATTTAAGTGTTTGCAATAAATCAAGACTTCTCTGAACTACATGGTAGCGAGAGTCTAAGAATTGCACAACCACCAGAGATAGAAAACAGGTACAGGCAATACACGAACAATGTCGTCCGATTCTGATGATTCGATTGCTCTGAGTAAAATTTGTATTAAGAAACTCAACCGCAAGAATTTCGCGGCATGGAGCTATCATCTGGAACAATATATTAACGGACGGGGCGACGACGAGCTATTCAGCAAGAGCTATCATGAAAAGCCTCATGTCAAGAAATACAAAAAGAAGAATTTGGCAGCCATTTCACTTCTGCTGAGTACCGTGTGCGAGGAACTTCACCCTGAAATACGCGCGCACTCAAACTTCTTTGATGCATGGAACGCTCTAGCTCAAGCCTGCGGAAAAGACTCAATTGTAGTCATCTGCGAAAAACTCTTTGAACTCCTCTCCCTGGAATATGACCCATCTTCCTCTCTTCAAGCTCACATCTCCGCTTTCAAAAATCTCAATACCGAACTCCTCGTGCTTACGGCCTCCAACAAAGAGCTCATGGAAATCTCATCTGGACTTTCGGCCGCATTCTTCCTCCAAAGCATTAATCAAGACAAGAAACTATCCTCCCTGGTCCAAACTTTGTACGACGTCAAACCTTTCGACCTACAGACAGTCACAGATCAAATTGGTATTGAGCATATTCGCCGGGGAGGCGATAAGGAAAGCGTAATGACAGCAGGTTCAAAAGGAAAAGGAAAGTCTTCGTCTTCTGGATTGACTAGAGGTGGACGTGGAGCTTCACAAGGACGTGGAGGTTTTCGTGGAGTGGCTCCAACATTCCATACTCATGCAAACCAAGGCTCGTCAATGGAACAACGTCTGGCTAACTTGGAGAGAGCTCTTGCAGCTAATCAAATGTCCTCAAATCCCTCCGTGCGTGTGATGGATGATCAACAACCTCAAGGGTCAACCTCACGATCAAACGACTATGATGCCGGCGAATCGTGGTTTCACATTGACATTGATCCAGAAACGATCATGACGTCTGGCGTAGTCAGGGATACTGAACTGATTTTTGACACGGGAGCTACCGGATCCGCTGTATGCAACCTATTGATGTTATTGGACATCAAAGAAATTCCTCGCAAGAAAATCGCTACGTTCTCTTCACCCCTCTTCGCTACTCACTCCGGCACTCTCAAATTGGGCGACATGAATATTTCTCCGGTGTTATTTGTTCCTGGAGCAAGCGTAAATGTTCTATCCTGCGCTCAAGCCGAAGATCATGGACTACAAGTTGTGCACAAGGAAGGGCTATTTTTATTAAAGCGTGGAAATACAGTGGTCAAGTCATTTAAACGTCGAGGTTGACTATACATTGGGTCCAGTGAAGTCATCTCCGTAAATGCCGTTCAACACCGACCCAGTCAGCCTGCTCAGCAACAAGATTGGCACGTTCTTTTGGGACATCCATCCAATCAGTACTTGAAGATCATTCTTGACAAAATTGGCGTAAAGATCACGAGCGACATTCTTGATGCCCAACAGTATTGTGATGTATGTCGCGCTGTCAAACTCAAGCAAACTCCTCACATTAATCAAATACCCTCTGCTTCATTACCCTTTCAGAAGCTACATTTTGACACAATGGAGATTAATACTCCAGCAAAATACGGTCACAAGTACATCCTGTGTGTGGTTGATGATTTCAGTTGTTATGTTTGGATATTTGTCGTACAATCAAAAACCAAAGTGGAGGGCAAACTGATGGGGTACTTTGAAGAGATTCACAACAAACTAAATTGATATCCTGCCTACCTTCACAGCAATCATGGCTCAGAGTTTAGCTTGAAATCTTTCCTTGAAAATGTTCAATCACTTGGAATGACACTCAAACGGGGTGCTCCATACTCTCCTCAAACTAATGGTGTTGCGGAACAATTTAATCAGACCCTCCTCGTCAAGATGCGTTGCTACTTGGCTCAGTCAAATGTGCCACTATGTTATTGGCATGAAGCTGCCTTGTATTCTACGGTCCTCATCAATAACTCTCCGCACAAAACGCTGAAGTGGGCAACTCCGACTGAACTTCTGTCTAAATCCAACTCTTGCATCAAACCTCGGCGCGAACTTGCTAAATTGATCCCATTTGGAGCACTTACCTATGTACACCGGAAGACTGAGTCTAAGATTCAACCGTCTGGGGTTCAAATGACATGTTTGGGTTTTGAACCGTTTTCAGACGCTTTGCAATTTCTGGACAGGTCAACGGGCCGCATAATCCTTAGTCGTGACTACACTCAAGTTGCCCCAAAAAATGTATCTGATTTGTACTCGTCAAAAAAATCCGCAACTGATTTACCAACTGCGACGAAGACGGCATACAACACGTCGGAGTGGGTCACTCTTCCGGCACTGAACGTCAAAGCTAGTAAGATGTTGAGCAATGAAGATGAAGTCCCGGCACAACGTCAACTCGCACCTCTGCCTCAACAACAGATTCCATCAACTCCTGCTCAGCCTTCAAGGGAAGCTACATCCAACAATGCTCCTAGAACGACTGCGTCGGTAACAAACACGCCAATATTCCCAGGTTCATTTCCGGGCAATGCTCAAAATGCTCCACAGGCAAGTTCCAGCCGACCCGCTCCAGTCAAAAACGTTCCTGCACCACCAGTCACTCGATCATCTCAGCCTAAGCCCACAGCAACATTGAAAGATTTGATCACGGTACCCCCTCGTTCTCGTAAACCCAACTGGGAATATGTTGTCTGTGATCCTAATGACAAAGCTCCTAAAGAAATAAGTAGCAAGATCTCAAAGGATAATATTATCCCTTCCGGCTCCGCAATCAACAATGAGGATAATGACGCTGACATTGAGGACGATGATGATGATGATGATGAGCGATGTCATTTCATTGCGCTGGTGGATCAGGTGGCTGTTGATAAAGCTCTGACTGACGAGAAGGAACAAACAATCTGGGAAGAGGCGATGTGTAAGGAATTTCAGTCTCTTTCATTCCACAACGCGAGCATCCTTACACCTCCGCCGGCGAATGAGAAGATAATCGGGGGAATGTGGCTTCTGTCTGGCAAACGGAATGAATATAATGAAGTTTACAAGCATAAGGCGCGATGGGTTACATCCGGCAATCATCAAGAGTATCAAAAACACTACTGGGATACATATGCTTTGGTTGGTCGAAATGAGTCTTTAAAAATCTTGTTCTCACTGGCGATCAACAAGAACATGAAAATTTGCCAATTCGACGTCGAGACTGCGTTCCTGTATGGCGAAATTGATGCTCCTGTGTATGTACGCCAGGTAAAAGGGTTTGAAGAACCGGGGAAAGAGAATTGGGTCTGGAAATTGGAAAAATCGCTCTACAGTACAAAGCAGGTGCCACGTTGCTGGAAAGCTCATCTGGTAAAAACACTTCGCTCCATTGGCATGTTTCCCTTAAATGCTGATGACGCTGTGTTTGCAAATGAAAAAAGACGCTTTTTCTACATATGCATGTAGATGACGGGTTACTTGTGGGAGAATCAGATGATTTGGTACAGTCATTCCTGTCCAACCTTCAGAAAACGTACACCCTCAAGATCACCGATAAACCAACTCAGCACCTTGGATACACGCTCAAGTGGCTGAAAAATGGGGAACTCGTCTTACATCACTCGAATATGATACAGCAAATCATTGAGGATTTTGGGATGAAGAACAGTAAAATTGTCAAGACGCCGGCACCGCCAAATATTCATGAACTCCTCAACAAGCCGGACGCTCCATTCAATGTTAACACAATGCAACGGGTAGTTGGAAGTCTGAATCATATTGCTTTGCATACTCAACCCGATATTCAGTTTACAGTCAATCAGCTTGCTCGGTATACTTCTAATCCGACTCGTACACATTGGTTCTTGGTAAAACATCTGCTACAATACTTGCAAGGAACAAAATCACTTGGGTTGCATATTCGGAGGACCAAACCTGCAACTTTGGGTGGATCTCATCTGATTGGATGGGCTGATGCGGATTACGCAAACATTATACCATCTAGAAAATCGATTTCAGGATACTTCATCAAATTTCTAGGGAACCCGGTGTGCTGGCTCACAAAAAAGCAGTTGGTTGTTGCTCAGTCTACCACTGAGGCAGAGTTCATCGCAATCAATGTATGCGCTAAACAAATCCGTTGGCTTTTGAATTTGATTCTAGAGATGAAGATTCCTATAAATGCCCCGGTAATTTTCAATGACAACTTGGGGGCAAATTGTATCAGTCAAGAAGTGCAGCTCAATCCAAATTCCAAACACATCAAAGTACGGTATCAGTATGTTAGGGATCAAGTTCAGAAGAAGCGACTAGAAGTCAAGCAAGTTTCAACCAACGAGATGACAGCGGATATTCTCACAAAATCACTTGGGCCGAACAAGATTGACACAGCTATCAATCAACTTCACATGGTGCATGCTAGTGAAATTTAGGGGGAGTGTTGGATGAAATGTTCACTACATGTCACATGCTCAACTTCAATCGTGAATAAGCTTCTAGAATTTTCACCTCAAGCGCTCAGAGCAAACAAACCCGGTACCATCAAGACCACACTCCACATCATCGACTGAACCCCACTCATATTGAATCAAGGTAAAGTCAACATCATCAAGACCTTGAAAACCAAGCACTCATCCAAACGTCATATCAATCAGTGCATCTCAGTCAAGCGCGGGCGTACTTCTCAAGACACGGAGGATACTTGATCAGGGGGAGGAGAGGTACTTCACTTGCTTGCTATTTCTCAATATTAGGTTTCATCAACTCAATACTCTTCCACATTTTCCTTAGTTTACATATTCTCTCATAGTCTATTGCCAACATCAACTGCCTGTCTAGTTAAGAAAACTAAATCTCAATAGGTAAAATTATTCAATGTTTTTTCACTCATTTTTCCTGTCTTTATTAACCATTGTTTTTGTTTAGTTTTACTACTACTGGTATTTAAGTGTTTGCAATAAATCAAGACTTCTCTGAACTACACACCCTTTGCGTGTAGCGTTAGCACAGAAAGGTGCAATTCCGCTAACGCTACGCTAAAATTTAGTGGAATTCCGCTACGCTACGCCACGCTAATGCTACGGTTAGCGTAGCTGGCCCACCGTTGTGTGTAATGAGCCATGCAGTGCAAAATGGGTGCTGGCCGGGCCCAAGGCCCGTCAGGGCAAGCCCAAACTTTAAAAGATTTAGAGCAACTAAAAGCATTGTTTATTGCTAGTTAGAGCTTTGTATTTAAAATCATAGAAATGAAGTTTGAAAGTGATCTGAGTAGGAAGATTGATCCGGGCATGTATCTAAAAGCAGGACAGGAGATGCCCGGGGACTGATTCTGGTTTGATGGGAGTGAAAGGAGTTGGATGCACGCTAGCGCCGCCTTTGTGCGTTACGGGATGTTCTGTTTAGTCGGGTTTTAGTCGAGTTACTGGAGTAACTTCGTTTTCTCTTGTCTGTACGGTTCTATACGCTCCTGTACTGTTTGTTTAAAAACGGAGTTCCAACATTAGTTCTCTGCGTTCTGTTGTCTGTTTTTTATTTCTGTGCTTACGCGTAACCAGTGCCTCCGACAATAGTCGTGAGAGCCGGTCTGTCTGGGTTTTTGGATCCGAGTTGTTCCGCGAGAGGTCTACAAATGAACACGATAAAGTCAGCCTTAACATTAAGTCTGCTTTTTGTTCCTCTTGGGACATACAAGGTTCTGGTCTGTGTTTGCGCTTGTCTGTGGGCTGTGACCATTAAGGTTCTCGCTTGCTCGGCATCTGCGGTCGACGAAGCAATACACAACAGTTAGCTTTGCCGTGGTTAGGGTTTGGTCTGGACTGCAAAAGGGGTCTAACCTTTTATGGCAGCTGGGCTTGCGCCTTGGTCTAGCCGCGCGAGCTTCCTTGGAGGTTGCTGCGGGTTTGGGTCTGGTTCTGGTTTCCTACAGCCTCGCATACTTCGAGTCGCGAGATTCGAAGTAGCTTCTGAGATTTGGATCACTCCTATCTGGGCGAGTGAGCGGCGAATGACTGAGCGCCCAAGAGCCTTGGTGAGGAAATCGGCCGCGTTGGCGGTTGTTTTCATGTAATGGAGCTTGATGATGTTGGCCAATATCAGTTCCCGGACAAAATGGAGTCAAATGTTCATATGTTTAGTTCGGAAGCTGTTTTGAGAGGTCTCGCTGTTTGCGAGATCAATTGCGCCTTTATTGTCAACGGCTACAGTGATGTCTTCAACGGTCTTCTGCAGCTCGATCTCCTTGACGAGGCTTGCGAACCAGGCCAGGTCCCTACCGAGGTCGGATAGCGCCTTGTATTCCGCCTCCGCCGTGGATAGAGAGACCGTTGGCTGCTTACTTGACTTCCAGTTGAGCAAGTGAGAGCCAGCTGTCATGACGAAGCCAGTGGTCAACCTCCTCGTGTCGGGGCAGTTTCCCCAATCAGCGTTGGAGAAGGCCTTGAGGTTGATTGACGGTGATTTCTTGAAGGTTAGGCCTACGTGCATGGTTCCCGATAGGTATTGGAATACTTGGATGGCGGCCTGGTAGTGCTTGATTCCTGGAGTTTCCAGGTACTGAGAGAGTTGGCTGACTGCCAGGGAAATATCTGGTCTGGTGAGTATACTAAGGTAATTCAGTGAACCAACAAGTGCACAATAGTTAACTCCGAGTTTCTTGAGGGAGTCCATTTCAAGTTGTGTTGCTTTCGTGAGGCGTTCTCTTGGATTGAGGGGGCACGATGCCGGGTGCTCCTTGTTGAGTCCAAACTCTGCTAGCTTGCGTTCGACATATTGCGTCTGATTGATCTGGAGTCCGTCCTTGAAACGATGAAGGTTCATCCCCAGGAGGAATTCCGCGTCGCCTGGGTATTTGATCTCAAATTCCTTTTCCATCTGCGCTCTGAACACCTCGGGCTTGTGGCTTATGATAACTATGTCGTCCACGTGGGCGAATAGCCAGGTTGCCGGGTTATGAGGCGTTTCGCGTCGCCAGAACACGCATGGATCAGAGATAGAAATTTGGAAGTCTAGCAATTTGAGGTATGCGGTGAGGCGCTTGTACCAAACAAGCGGGGCCTGGCGCAGTCCGTAAATGGCCTTCTTCAGGTGCAAAACTGAGTTGGGGGGGCATTGATATCCCTGCGGGGGCAGTAATGTGACTGTATCTTCCAGGGGACATGTGAGGAAAGCGCTTCTTACGTCGAGTTGGTGTATTTTCAATCCGTGGTTGACTGCGAATGAGATTAGAAGCCGCAGTGAGGCTGCTTTGCCTGTCGGAGCGTAAATCACATTGAAGTTTCTTCCGTGTATTTGCCGGAAGCCTTGCGCGCAGATGCGGGCCTTGAATTCAATGACTTCGTTCGAAGCACCGAGTTTCCGTCTGTATGCCCAGGTCAACGGGATGGGCTCATCCAATGCGAGCCTCTGACGGACTACCCAAACCTGGTGATTCAGCATATTTTTGATTTCCTTCTGCTCTGCCTCGGTCCAGCTGCGTCGGTTGGGGCTGTTCATGGCCTGGTTGTGGTTCTTCGGATTGACTTCTATCTTGATCAGGAAAGCTTGGCAAGAGCGCTTTCCGTGGATTATGTTTGAGGCATTGATTCCGCTGGATATTTCTTTTGGTGGAGGAGCGGTTGTCCAGGCGTACCTTCGGGTATGAAGCTGAGGTTGTTCATGGGCTCCTTGAGGAACAGGAGGTTCGTCGGGTGGAGATTGGCTTGGGGGACTGGGCGAGCGAATTGTCTGGATAATACGGGATATTTCCTGTTCTTCTTCTTCTAGCTCGCTAGCGCCGCGAGCCGCCTCGCGTTCTTCATGTAGAGATTCCTCTTCGCTGAATGGTAAGGGATCTTGCGAGTTGAAGCTGGGTAATTTGTCCAAATTCAGAATTAGATGGCTCTTGTTTAGCGCCGGACAGTCGGGAAAATGAGCTTCATCAAAGTGCACGTGTTTGGCCGTGACAATGACTTTATCTTCAAGCCTGTAGACCCTGTATGAAGAGTAGTTGTTCTCGTAGCCCAGGAAAACTCCCTCCCATGCGATTGAGGAGAATTTGGTATCTCTCTTCTGCTTCGGCTTGACGATCCAGGCTTGGCAGCCGAATGGGCGGAAGAAGGCGATGTTAGGCTTTGCCTTAAACATAAGTTCTAAGGGCGATGCCTTGCTCCTTGCCAAGGAAGGGAGACATTTTGTCGTGGATGTTGCTGTCTTTACCGCCTCAGCCCACCATTCTGGAGCCAAGTTGGCTTGCATCATGAGACAGCGCGTCATATCGATGATTGTACGGTTAGCGCGCTCGGCCATGCCATTGTTTTGAGGGGTGTAGGTGGGAGCAACGTTATGTTGAATTCCCTCTGATTGCAGTTGTTCTCCCAGCGTGCCATTCACGAATTCTCTGCCGCCGTCCGATATGAGTTTCTTCATCTGGAAGCCGGTTTGCTTCTCAAAGAATACCTTAAAGTCAAGTATGGCCTTGGTTGCCTGGCTCTTCTCTTTTAGGATTACGGTATGTATGTACCCTGTGGATTGGTCTACTAGGGTGAGGAAATATCGAGCTCCTCCATTCGTCGGGGGGGATATAGGTCCAACCAGGTCGCAGTGGATGATGGAGAGTGGGGCGTCCGTCATTTTGAAGGTACCTTTGCAAGGAATCCGGGTTAGCTTGCCTTTCATGCAGGCTGTGCATGAGTGGGTCTTAGTAAGGTCTAGGTTGTCTGGTACGGCTTGCGCGATTCGACCGGAGCTGGCGTGACCTAGCCGGTTATGCCACTTTTGAAAATCAGAGAGCTGAGGCGCGGCGACTGTGGCCATGCCAACTGCCGGATTCGATGGAGGCAATGCGCCGACAATTTCAAGAAGGTCGTTGTCTGTGTTAACTTGAAAAGCTCTATTGTTGTCCAGTTGCACCTTGAAGACGCCGTTGCGCTCGCTGATGAGTGCTTTATGGCTCATGAGTTGGACCATCGACACCAGGTTGCGGGTGAGCTTTGGCACAAAGAGAGCGTCCGGTAATTCCAGAATCTGTCCGGATGAGAGATGGAGTTGCGCTTTTCCTCGGGCGACTGCCGTGAGCTCGGATTTGCCGCTACCCGTTGCGATGCTAATTTGGACCGGAGTAGTGTGGCTGAAATATTCCAGTGAGTTGAGCATATGATTGCTCGCTCCCGAGTCAAGGATTGTCGACAAGAGAATGCCCGATTTCGTCGTATTGTAGGTGAAGGAGGGCTTGACGATTGACGTGTGGTGGGCCTCTTCCTCCTTGTCTTCGGCCTCCTCAGCGGTTGTATGGTAGGATGTGCACTGTCTCTTTGGTTGGCGTTCTGGCTGGGGCATGAGGGGCTTATCGGCCGGGCAAGAAGTCGGGTGTATGGTCCAGCAGTCCGCTTCAACATGCGAAGTGGCTTTCGGGTTGTGCTTTCCGTGACTGCACCTGATAACACCTCCTCCAGAGCCGCCAGGGTGACCTCCTTGTCATCTTGGCTTTTGGTTGGGTCCGGTGGCGAGAGCTGTGGAGGTTGGTTCAGGGTCTTCTACAAATTTGCGCTTTGTTGCCGTCTCGTGGCGCCCGATGTCTTGTAGCTTCGCAATGATTTCTTTCGGTTTGGCTAAGGCTTTGAGATCTGCAAACAAGGCTTGCATGAGCATGGGGTGTCGCTTGGTGATCTTTCCGACGATCCTGCATCCGACTAGAACTTCCGGTACTTTAAGGCCTAATGAGCTGAATTCCGCTAGGCTTTCTTCCATTTCAATTATGTAGGAGTTTAAATCTTTGTTGTACTGGATGTCGAGCCACTTGTTCCATACCTGGAACACAGAAAGAAGTGATTTGGAGGCGTAAATAGTCTTGATATCTGTCCAAATGGCGAACGGGTCCTGTTCATTCTTGTCGTTGATAACGCTGGTGAAGATAGCGTTAGATATAGCTTCACTGAGAATGCTGCACGTCCTGAGCGCTCCCTGCAGCTCATCGTCATCGGGCTCTTCTGACAGTGGTTCCTCGATGTATGTTTTGAGATGACGAGGGCGAAGGTGCATTTTGATCTTCCTTTCCCAAAGTGGGAAGTTTGATCCATCGAACTTCGGGACGTTGACATGGTCCTTGTCCGGGCTGTAAGCGTCGCTTTTGGCCGGGATGGGAGTTTGTTCGACACCTTGGCTTGGAGCTTGCTTGCGGGTATTCGCCATCCTGGCCTGCCTTCAGTTGCTTGTTGAGGTGATCTATTCAAGCGTGATCGAAACTGTAAATATAAAAGATTTAGAGCAACTAAAAGCATTGTTTATTGCTAGTTAGAGCTTTGTATTTACAATCATAGAAATGAAGTTTGAAAGTGATCTGAGTAGGAAGATTGATCCGGGCATGTACCTAAAAGCAGGACAGGAGATGCCCGGGGACTGATTCTGGTTTGATGGGAGTGAAAGGAGTTGGATGCACGCTAGCGCCGCCTTCGTGCGTTACGGGATGTTCTGTTTAGTCGGGTTTTAGTCGAGTTACTGGAGTAACTTCGTTTTCTCTTGTCTGTACGGTTCTATACGCTCCTGTACTGTTTGTTTAAAAACGGAGTTCCAACATTAGTTCTCTGCGTTCTGTTGTCTGTTTTTTATTTCTGTGCTTACGCGTAACCAGTGCCTCCGACAATAGTCGTGAGAGCAGGTCTGTCTGGGTTTGGGATCCGAGTCGTTCCGCGAGAGGTCTACAAATGAACACGATAAAGTCAGCCTTAACATTAAGTCTGCTTTTCGTTCCTCTTGGGACATACAAGGTTCTGGTCTGTGGGCTGTGACCATTAAGGTTCTTGCTTGCTCGGCATCTGCGGTCGACGAAGCGATACACGACAGTTAGCTTTGCCATGGTTAGGGTTTGGTCTGGACTGCAAAAGGGGTCTAACCTTTTATGGCAGCTGGGCTTGCGCCTTGGTCTAGCCGCGCGAGCTTCCTTGGAGGTTGCTGCGGGTTTGGGTCTGGTTCTGGTTTCCTACAAACTTAGCTAACTAAGTCCCTCCTGGGCGCGAAGCGCCCGCCTCCGAAAGTTAAGTTGGGGGCAAGCCTCTCTGTTAGACAGAGACCCTGCGGCATTCCTCCAGAGAGGCTTTGTTAAGCTCGCTCTGGCGGAGGCTTGCTGGGTCACCTGATCACGTGCCCTCATGTGCCTTTTGCACCGAGGTGGGTTTGACAAAGCATGTCAATTCGCGAACTTAGTCAGTCCCTCTTCTGCCTCGCGCGAAGCGCAAGCCTCGGGGCCCTCCTCCAGCTTTGTTAAGCTTGGTTAATCCGCCAGTAGCACAAATCCATCACCTGCCGGGGGGCAGGGGCGCGAAGAGGCGCGAAGCGCCCCGTACGAAGTGCGCCCTCCCGCCAGATCCAGCGGGACCTCTTACTGGGAGGCTTTGTTAGGCTCGATGTTAATCTAGCTTGATTCTTAAAAATAACGATCGCGTGATGCGTCGAGGAACCCACCTTGCGAAACTCCGTCGAGGCTTCGACTTATCCAGCATATTCAAAAAAGTCGATCTTCATAATGATAGCCTTTCCATTGTGACGAGGCCGCTATAACATGATATCTTGACACCAGAGAGATCCCTCGTCCCATTTTCCACTATGGCGGGGCGTCCCGGGGTGTTCCCTGTTTTTTTAAGAGGTGGGCCTTTGTGCAGGTTAAATGAAGTTGCGGGTTGGAAATGGAGAGAGCCGTGCGCATGATCAGGAGATAAGTGTGTTTCGTATTTTTGGCTTCAAAGCCAAATCGTTTCGACCACAGCCACCATTTTTTCCTCTCTGAATTGAAGCGAATTTCCTAGGCACATCTTTCACCTTTGATAACCTCAAGAGCATATGCGCACATGCTTGGTCATTGATGAGCCTGCAGGTTTAATGACTGAATTGTGGCTCTTACTTGCCGTCTGGAATCAATTCAAAGCTCCGGTTGTCTTCGAATTGCCCTCAGCACCATCATCATCGTCCGATTTGGCCAATCCTATCAGTGTCCCCTTGTCGTCTAGCCGTCCTCCACTCCAAATTCCAGACCCTCTCTCATTTTACGAATTCGGCATCCGAAATCGATTTAGATACCAGAGGCAGTAAGTGTCTATTCACCCGGGCCATCCATTCCTACTGATCAAGTCTTGCACAAGGCTGCGGTCTACAACTGCTAGGAAAAACGTGAGTGGAGTGCAATTCCAACATAGAACGTCTTCCTCCTGGGCTACCGCAAGTCTTGGAGCCCTTTATTGGAGTTCTGAATCTTTCCTGGAGTCATCTGACATCCAAATTTTGTTTTTAGATCTCCTCAAACATCACCATCAATTCGAGCACAAATAATGTCCAGCCAGCCCGAAAGCGTCTACACGGTGGAAGCCATAGCGCTCAACCAATTGTTCTGGAAAGCTGCAAAACCCAACATCCCCGCATTCCTGCCCACTACCCTTTGGGTAGAAGCTTTTCTCGAACCCCTCGCTGGAATTTTTTATGTTATCAGTGCACTTCCAGCAATTCGAAAAGAAGGGCTTTGGTTTTTCAAATTTGAGTCCGGTATGATCCGACCAAATACTTGTATACTCATTCCCATCTTTGTGCTCTTATATATTATCTGTGAGTGTCTTCTCAATTTGCAACTAAAGTGAGAAATTGAGGGACCATGGGGCGCTTAGACATCTTTTACTTCTTCGATTGAAAAAAGGCAGTCTGTCCTCCTTAATATGTCTCCTAATCGACCTGGACTCAACTAGCATTATTTCAGCCCGAACGGTCTTTCTGAGTTTGATTTCGTATCCTATTCTACTTTGTACAGGTGAGTTTACCCTCGACGTCAGGCATGGATAGTTCAGCTAAATAAGTTGCTCCGCTTGCTTTGATCGTGTCCACCCCCAGGCTGGACAAAAAGTGAGTGTAGGCGGTTAATTTCAATGGCAACCCAGACGGAACAACCCCAATCTGACTAACATTTTTTGCCTTTAGTATGGAATGTCCTGCGAGCGATACCTCTGACTAAGTACGGGCTAGCGACGATGAGGCAAACTAATGGCGACTCCAGCGTGAAGTTCTTTACGCCCAGAACCATCAATCTTCTTTCGGGTTTCTTTTACAGTTTCCCTCTTATTTTTGGCAGCGTTCCGATTGGAATGATCACCAACGAGGTTTCAAAAATCAACCAGACAATCACCGAATACAAGCACGGTTATGCCAATATTATCAGTGGCCAACTTGACAATGAATCGATAGCAAGCTTGAATACTATAGCCGTAAAGCAGTTGATGTACATGACCCATCACAGTGACAAAGTCATCCTCCTCGCACGGGTAATAGCATTTGGCTACTTTTTCAACGGTCTCCTTTTACAACTTGTCATGTCGTTTGGCTACTATCGCATTCTGAAGGCTGTTGGGTATCAAATCGACACTTTCCACAATGTATTAGAACAGCAACCCACCACCACATTTGGCGATGAAACCCCAAAGTACAAATCAGAATCCACTCCAGCTTCTATCAACGTCAATTCAACCAGTTCTGGTTCGACTCGGACTCAGGCAAAGCGATTACACGGTCGATGGATAACTATACATCTTCCCACTTGGCTACCTTCTTTGCGTCCGGATCCAGATTTTCTAGGAAAGCCAGAACTAACTTCGACAAATACTCATCATCACACACGTGATTCACAGAAGTGGGAAAGCCTTAACCAAGAAATGATTCATTCTCAATACAAATCCCTCAAAAGATACAAAGTCAATTTAATTTGGCAGGCCTTCTGCAACGCACTCATATTAATTTCCTTCTTGGGGCTAAATGTTACGGTTTGTAAGTCTAATTATTTTCACATCAGCTGAATCGTCAGTATGATACATCTAATCACTTGTCGCGATGCAGTCAGCAATTTGTTACAGGTCCCTCTGCACCATTCCCTCTCTGATTTGATTTGGTTTACAATCACCTGGGCGAGCTGGTCGTGGGTTTTGACAGTAGGCCTGCCATTTGGCATTGTAAGCTAGCTCACAACTACCGCGATATGACGCCCCCAAGGACAATCCTGCTAATCACCAGTCAATTCTCATTTTTGGATGTTAATGTGCACAGGTAGCATGTGTCGTTGCTTTCTCGCCTCCAATTACTGCTCTCAGAGAAAATGAAGAGCGCGTGGAAGGATATGATGATTGAAGTCCGTAGCTCTGTGGTGGGTCGATGCACCCAAGATTTACGGATGGCAAATTGTTCAGAACTACTCCATGGATAACCAAATGGATACAGGCCACCCAAAGGAAAAATGCTTGCCAAACATTCTGTTTAGCATACATAACGGGCAACGTCATAGTTATCCTGCAACAAATCGCAGAAACCAAAGGAAACCAAAGTTCACCTTGCCTTTTGGCTTTGCTGATACTCATGTCCCTCCATTTCCTTTTTAACCAATCCTTCACTTTGAATTTCGGATACCTCTATGTACCTAAACTTCTTGACTTATTTTGATTTTTTTTCTCCCTCTTTCGTCTCTGCATTGTAGTCAAATATGAATATGTAATCAGGATTTTTCAAGCTAGCATTATGGGGCACTTCTGAGCTACATAAGACAGTGTTTCAAGCTTAACATTGATCAGCTTTAAATTTGAGCTCTAGCCTCTATGCACCCGCCACGCTCAACTTGCCATTACAGAAGTTGAAGCCTTTCTGTTGATGGCGAATGGCAATTCTGATACATATTAGGGGGGTTCGCGATTGAAATTTACAAAACTTTGGGACACATTTTAAGGACAGACATTTTTTAAAAAAATTGATAAATTGCACTGATTGATTATTATCACCTGCTGCTGCGCATTTTCCCAAAATTTTTAACACTATGAAAAAAACTTGAGAAACTGCTGTCAGTTGACATGCAGGATACCCAAATTCATTCCCAGTTAATACCAGGCTCAAACAATTGAATTCCAGGGTGGTATACCCTGGAACATTTGGAAGTTTTCCAGCTTAATTCTAGTGCACAATGCACTAGACTGAGCCCAAAGGCAAATGCTCAGGGAACATCAGCCACTCCACTCTGGCGCAGCCCCACAGTATGTACATAGGCTCCCAGGTTGGGTTAAGGTTCCCATCTGGACCCTGCAGATCCGGTGAAATCCAGAAACCCCGCAAGCCGGATCTGGGTTTGGGATTGAGCTTGAGAGATCTGGAATCTGGTCGGATAGTGAAGAGCGCTCCAAAAGTGGGATTTATGGGGGTAAACCTCAGAAAACACCCTAAAATTGGGTCTTTTCTTGGGGAATACCCATCAAAACCGCATGAATTGGGGACTGTACCAGGGAGTCCCCGCCATACCCAATCAAATTGGCACTTCTCTCTGCAAATACCCCTTGCTTTTGTACCTGTTTCAAATCCAGGAGAATACGGCTGAATTCCAGGATATGACCAGGGTCAGGGTACGGAATAGGTGATATCCGGCTTCGGGGCACCGAATTGGAACCTTAGGTTGGGTTGACCAGGCCACACATAGAGGGGGTTGGCCATTATGTACATGCCTGGCGCGGTTGACCGGTCATTGCTCTAGGCTGTACACCTCCTCAATGACCAGTCCACCGGTCATCAAGAGGGACCTTACACCTTCTCAATGACTGGTCAACTGGTCATCAAGAGGAACCTTACAGCCTCTTGATGACCGGTCAACCGGTCATTGAGGGGGGCTCTACACCTTCTCAATGACCAGTTGACCGGTCATCAAAAGGGACCTTACACCCTCTTGATGACTGGTTGACCGGTCATTGAAAGGGACCTTACACCCTGTCAATGACCGGTTGAACGGTCATTGAGAGGAACCTTACAGCCTCTCAATGACCAGTTGAACGGTCATCAAAAGGGACCTTACAACCTCTTGATGACTGGCTGACCAGTCATTGAGGGGGGCTCTACACCTTCTTGATGACCGGTTGACCGGTCATCAAGAGGGACTTGATACCATTTCAATGACCAATTGACCGGTCATCAAGAGGGGCCTAATACCAACACTGCAAGAGCTACGCTTTGCTACAAAAAGCGGCGCTTTTGCGTAGCGAAGCGGAAACACACTACTCTGGATCCAGAATAGCGTTAGCGCTAGCGGAAAATCGCTACTTTGAGCGGTAGCGAAGCGCCAGAACCGCTACTGCAGTTTTGGCCTGCGCGTAGCGAAGCGCTTTTTTTGCCGCTTCGCTACAGTATAGCGCAGCGGAAAAATTGACGCTTTTTGGCGCTAATAGCGCTTTTTAGCGCCAAAAGCGTAGCGAACCAGGTCGCTTCTGTGTCAAAAGTGTAGCGGGCATCTCTGCCTTTTGGTGGAAAATGCCAGAAATAGTACACAAACATCAATCCTCCATCATTTTATGATGTGCAGTATTGATGTTTGACTGGTGCTATGGTAGCGCAGCAAAATCGCTACAGTAGCGTTTTTTCCGCTACTATAGCGAGAAGCGTAGCGAATTGCCGCTACTCTGCGCTAAAAAAAGCGTGCTATTTTCTTTAATTTTTTCCCCTTAAAAATGTAGCGAATAGCGAAGCGCCAAGTCCGCTACAAAAAGCTTAGCAAAGCAAGGCTAAAACCGCTACGCTTTTGCTACGCTGCCGCTTTTTGTAGCGTAGCTCTTGCACTGTTGCTAATACCCTTTTGATGACCGGTCAACAGGTCATCAAGAAGGACCCTATACCTTCACATGTTGTGGGAGCAACCACCCAGTAGTCCTTTGTCCCCGCTGAGGACTCATGGGGGGAGAGTGCGCAGCATGAAGAACTGAGCTGCCATGATCTGGTGTGGCTTAGCACCAAACCTCACCAGACCATGCTGAGCTAGTTGCATGGAATGACAAGGGAATAACCCAGGTTACACTCAAAGTAACATCAGAGTAACCGCATTTCATGTCAGGCTTGGTGATGCCAAGACACGAAGTCCTCTAGCTACACGAGTGACTGCGGCGAGTGGGCGCGTCTGTAGACGCGGTAAGATGATGGTTTATAAAGATTTATATCCCTGATGGGATGTAATGGAGGGGCTGCGAGAGCAGCGGAATGGTTAAGGTGCCCTCCAGGGCGGTTCTTACAGGGCCTGACAAGCAGGGGTAGTATGTCCTGTGTTGTCTGGGGTCCAACAAGCGGGGGTTGTTTGACAAGTTCCCAAGTATATAATTGATGGGGATTACACCCGAGATGATAAAGAGAAAATGAGCTGGACTTACTGTTGAAGCAGGAGTCCAGCGACGAGCAATGAATCTAAAAACAATCTAACACAAGCTGAGAGCAAACTGATCAACAAATATGTTCGGCGAAGTAGTGCGCTGCTGGGCGGTTAAAGTGGTTGACGATTCTGGGGAGCCAGAGTCCTCCCAACACCGGCTTTTATGCTGTTTCTGGGAGGCTCGTCGGCTTGCTATTCTCCTGGCTGGCCTTCCAATACATTTCGTTGGAAGGCACAGCCTCCTTACTGGTCTTGCTACTCGTAAGACCCGTATCTCTTGGATACTGGTCGCAAGGAAGCTTTGTTCTTCTCAGAACTTGTTTACTGAGTTCTACTCGAAATGACACGCTAGAGATCTTCTGCTCTTGAGTAGAGGATCACTAGGAGTCAGTTCCTATGCGGAGCTCTTTGGCAATTTGTGTCCGAGTCTTTCCGCTACCGTTGCTGCGACGGAGCTCGGAAGAAGATTGTTACCACGCGACCAGGTACTGTAGTTTTCTGAGTCGCGTGGCTTGGTTGTTTTAGCCGCCTACCGGCGGCTGTTGTTTCCATGCAATCAGGTACTACAGTACTCTGTATCGCATGGATGAGTGATTTAGCCGCTACCAAGCCCACGTAGTATTCACGCAACCAGTGGCTGTCTGCTGAGTATTACGTGGGTCTTCTGAGGGGGTCTTTTTATATAGGCTCTCTTGTTTTTGTTACTTGTATCTAGTCGGAATATCTTGTACAGAAGAGGTTCTGGACCGCACGGCGGTCCTTTTGGTGTCTAGCTTCTCTAGGGAGCTATTTGTAATATTTAAAACAATTGAAACTAATCTATGCTGCGCAGAGGTCCGCGCTGCGGTCTGCTCTGCACCCAGTTTACGGTGCTCTTGGCTGCGCTACCTGAGCTGCAGGTGGGGCTCTATTCTAGAATGGTAGCCCGGCTGACAAGAGTAACCGCATGTCAACTGACACCTGTTTCTCAAGTTTTTTTCATAGTGAAAATCTTGTTCATAAAGGCCTTAAATTTGGCTCCAAAGTTTAGTAAAATTCAATTGTGGACCCCCCTATTGTGTTTCTTGATAGACAACTTTCCCTTGGCGCAGCAATGTACATACAGCTAACGCGGAAAAGCTTGCGGCCAGCTTTTGGAGGACCCTGCACTGCAAAAATAACTTGGTCAACTGCTTGCAGTTGACATGCAGGATACTCAAGCCAAGCTGCCATTGTAACTCCACATGAATGCAGAAGTGCCTTTGTTGGCACAGTCACTGTGCAAGGTGCACAGTGACTGTGCATTGAAGCTTGGGTTGAGTCAAACCTTGATTAAGGCTGGTGTAACACCACAAGCTTCCTCAGAGTTGCCGCATGTCAACTGCTCACAGTTGAAACAGTTTTTTTTGCAGTGCTGGCAACACCCTATAAATGGGAGGCATGAAAATGTATGAATTATTTGGCAAAATCACAAAATGGTACACATGAAAATGGTATGAATGCCTTTTTTTGCCATTAAGGGTAGGCACCTCAAATGTATGAGATTTTCCTCAGGGAAGGGAGGGTAGTAATGAAAAATGTATGAGACCAGCTGGGAGCCACCAAGCGCTCCCTCTCAACCCCCCCCCCCCCCCCTTGGCAGCACCTATCAGGATGGTCAAAAAATGTATGAGAACAGCCGGGAGTCACCAAGTGCTCCCTCTCAACCCCCCCCCCCCCCCCCCCCCCCCCCTCCCCCCCCCCCCCCCTCGGCAGGACCTGTCAGGATGGTCAACAGTCAAATTTGTTCATTGGTGCCAATTTAGCGCGAAGTGCGCGCCCAGCCATTTGTTGATGACATTTCCGGTTGATGATTTTTTTTATCTTGCCGTGTCCTCAACCTTCATTCTTGGAACACTGGGAAAAAGAGTTCTTGCATATGAAAGCTCTTTCAAAGAAAAAAATAAAGCTTGATTGAATTTTCAGTTGATTGTATTCATTCAACATTAGTACAGTAATTCAAGACATTTTCTTTCTTATTTTGTTTTTTTTTCACATGCACTGGCGCCCTTGAAGCTAGAAAAAATGGATAGCTTCAAAAAAACAGGCTTGCACCCCCTCCCGCGGAAAAAAAAAT
The DNA here is from genome assembly GCF_026914185.1 of Puccinia triticina. Taxonomy (NCBI): domain Eukaryota; kingdom Fungi; phylum Basidiomycota; class Pucciniomycetes; order Pucciniales; family Pucciniaceae; genus Puccinia; species Puccinia triticina. The sequence goes on along the minus strand of NC_070564.1, from coordinate 3,014,832 downwards.
GGTAGGCATGAAATATGTATGAAAATTTTTGAAATCCTCTGAGGGTACACATGAAACGTGTATGAATGGGCTGTGAAAATGTATGAATTTTGGAAAAATTGGGGATTTTACATGCCACCCATTTATAGGGGGTTGCCAGGGTCCTGCTTTTGGATTGCTGATTTCAGCCTCAAAGCCTGTATGGCTCCTGTACGTCCGGAATGCCATCAGAAGAAAAAACCTATCTTCTTTGTTTTCCACTTTGGGCACCATTGGATTCCTGGAGCGATTTTACGTCGATCCGGCCCTTCGCCGCTCCTACCTCCCTTTCCCCTCGCCCGGCCCGCCCAAAACCAGCCGGCCAAACGGTTTTGACTGCCTGTATAGTGAAGCTGTACAGGCCTGTGGCTGAAATGCAGAAATCATTTCAGCCACAAAATGTGGCAAGCTTTTCCGCGTTAGCTGTACATATGCCTTCATATCTCTTGTTTTGGAAGGGGCACTGCCTCAGCGCGTAATGAGGGTCCCATGAGGTCCTGTCTACTCCACAGAAAGGCCACCTGCGATATTACCGACCCAGGCCGACCCCGGATCTATGCATGTTGTGGCTATCTTAAATATGTGCGGGATTGCTGCGCCTGTTTACATGTACATATTTATGTATTCCTGTAATTTTTAATTCGTGCTTCAGGCTCGGGGCTTTACTTAGATCCCAAAAAGCTTGCTTTGACGGGGGGTCGAAATCAACATTTTTATTTTTTTACGCCTCCCTGCGGTGTATTGAACCCAGTATAGCTCAAGCCATCGCGGGATGAAGTTCTAACTTCTGCAATTTTGTGATTCAAGGGCTGGGAGCTGGCTGCTGGACCATTGGAATCCTCTCCCATTTTAGGGGTTGGGGGCCTCATCCGAACCAGGGACCGCCGCAGCTCGCTCACCAGCGAGCAGGTCGCCGGAGTTGCTACAGTGGGGCCCCGGCAGCCATTTCGCATCCTGTACAGCCATGTGTACAGGATGCAAGGCTGAGTGGCGTAAAGAATTAATCTCACGAATGGGAGCGGTCCCAGAAAGCAAGCTCTTTGGGATCTGCTGTAGGTTAAAGCCGCGCGCACGACCTCACCATGAGGCAACACCGAATTGATAACATTTCCCCAAAGGAGCCAAATGAACGTAATTAGCTTTTGCCTCACGCATGTGCTCTTTTTTTTATCCACTATCCAGCGAAGCTAGCACCCAATTAGTTTTCTGCCTTCCGCGCAAGCTGCCGGCCGTGTAAGTCGTGACAGTCGGCCGCTGATGCCATGGCAATTTACACGCTGGGTCCCGGAGGACCTGTGGGGAAAAGCATGAGTTTTCTCTTTATGACCCACTTGGTGAATTCTTCATCATCTGATTACCCTCAGTTAGTTTCCTTTCCAATCCTCGCCTGCACTTACACATCTGCCTAGCATCTGAACTCCGATTGCCCTTTGAACTTCTGGGTAAAGCTAATCTGCTCCGTTACTCGAATTGCCTCAAGAGAAAGCTAGCTGTGGATCAAAATCTCAGTGAGTTGGTGTCTTCAATGTCAGACCTTTTCTACATGTGACGGTTTACTCTGCGAATCTGATCACCAACACACTCATGCTTAGATCTACTCTATCACTCGCGCACTGGGGCCATCGGGAGGAAAAAGTGAAATACAACAGAGGTTCCCAATACATAGTCACAAATATGAGCAATTTGCAGGCCAGCTACACGGTCCAGTCCATAGCGCTGCACCAGTTTCTTGCGAAGTTAATGAAACTTGATCCTCCTAAACCCGTACCGACTATCCTGCTGTCAGCAGCTTTCCTCGAACCTCTCGCTGGAGTACTTTACGCGTTGAGCTCAATCCCAGCAATTCGACAACAAGGGTTTTGGCTCGTGAAAGTGGAGAAAAATGGTATGATCCGCCCCAATACTCGCACATTGATCCCGATGTTTGTGCTTGTGTACATTGCATGTGAGTTTTCAACTGAAGCTCGCTCGAGTAAAACTCAGGTCCTGAAGAACTTTATCTTTGCGTTGAAAAAAAGTCAGTATGACTACAATCCATTCCTTCCAAAAGGACTTGAAAAAGTCAGTTCTTTCGACCGCGACAGTTACACTGAGCTTATCCACATACCCTTTCATGATGTGCGCAGGTGAGAGTTGATCCGTGACTATGCCCGAAGCAATCGCTTTTGGGTTTCATTTGTCTACCTCATAGCTCACAGTCAAATCAGCTAACTCTTCCATAATGTTTGTGATGTTGCGCAGGCTGGACGAAAAGCAAGTACTTTTCATCTCACCACAACATGTGACAAGGATTAATATTCTACTGTCTCCGCGTTTTTTCCCCCTTCATCTGTCTCGCAAACTTACGAACCAATCACAGTCTGGAATATCCTTCGAGCACTCCCTCTAACTAAATACGGGCTTGTCACCAGAATGAGGCAAACCAATGCCGGCTCAACTATGACATATTTCAAGCCAAGGACTATCAATCTTATTTCGCTTTTCTTCTTCATTTTTCCATTCGCCTTTGCAGGACCTCCAATATACTTGATAACACTCCACGTCATAGAAATCAACAGGATTTACAAGCAGTACAACGATTCTTTTTTGGCTATCATCAGTGGACAACTGCAACCAACGACAATATTGAATCTAAACATCGATGCCTTAACCCAGGTGGCCATAATGCGGAAGCGAGCTGACGCAGTACTATTCCTCTCGCGTTTCATCAGCGGTGGATACTGCTTGAACATCATTATACTATTTTTCATGATGCTATTTGGTTACTTCCGCATACTTCAAGCTGTTCAGTATCAGATCCGTACCTTTCGCCAGGCTCTTCAAGAAACCATTCCACTTTCATTAGGCATTCAATCGTCAGAAAATGTCTCGAAGCTTCAAGTTCAACCAACACCAGTTTCAACTAACTTCAACACCTCCATCACCGATGATATCTCAAAAGATCAACGCCAGAAACCGCTTCTAGTCAGCAAGAACATCCTAAAATTGCTGCCTTCTTTTCGAGATAATCCAGATTTTCTTGAAAAGCCCCGCTCGAGCACGAGCTCTAACAATTCACTCTCGAATAGCAAGCAGCCCTGGGAAATCAATAATCGAGCAGCAATTCAATCTCAATGTAAAGCGCTTAAAATATACCAAGTCAACTTGATCTGGCAAGTGCTTTGTAACACAACTGTGATGCTTGTCCTTGTCGTAATGGATTCCATGATTCGTAGGCCTTCCATCCCCGCTTGCGCCTCGCTGTGCGATCTACCCACGAGCAACACTAATGATTCATTGTTTCTATAGTGTTTAACTATTTACAGATCCCAACACGCCATACGCTTTCTGATTTGAATTGGTTTACAATCACCGTAGCCAACGTCACTTGGATCATGACGATTGGAATACCATTTGGCCTGGTATTGCTGTTTCTTCTTACCTCCAAGATACGCAGCATCTTGATATTGATCTTGATTTTGTGTTTGGTTGCGGCTATAGGTAGCAGCAATCGTTGCTTTCTCATCACCAATCACCTCCCTGCGTGAAAAATCGGAAGTTGTGGAGGAATGTGATTATTGAGAATAAGGTCCAACCGCTGGGTTAGTCGTTTAGAAATTCTAAGCCAAGTTACAACGTATGGAACCGGGAATTTCAAGTACACAAAACTGACCAATTTCCAACATTTAGGTTCGCACTCAAGGGACACGGTTTGATATCAAATGATGATCATCAAACTGTTGCTTGTCAAAAAAATAGCATGCATATTTATTTTTCTTTCTTTGAATCCATTCTTTCAAAATATATCCTTTGCTTGAATCTTCATGTTTTTATCTGCAAATTCAATTTGCTCTTGTTCAACTGGTTGATTTTGGCCTAGACCAAATGGGGATTCAGAATTTTCAAAAAATGGCAAGTTCAACTGATCAGGAATTATTGTGAGTCAAAAAAATATTTTTGAAAATTCTGAAATTTTTCAATGGGTAGCAATTGAGTGGTATTATTGATGCAGTAGAGTAGAACTGAACTTCTGTTATAAATACATGTCAAATATTTAACATCTGAAGGTGCTTCTGAAAACATACTTATGTGGTTATCAGGAAACATTTTTCACCCTCATCACCCCCCCAAATCACATAGTGGATCCATTCCACCGAGGGGTATGTGGTGTGGTTGTGGAATGGGATGTTGCAGTCAAGTTGGGAAGAGCGGAGAGGGAAAATAAAGCCACAGATGTTGGTGTGTTGGATAAGCAGGAAGAGGCCAGAATAAGAGTTTGGGTCCACCAAGGAGCCAAAGCTGGCTGCCTCATAAAGAGGAGGAAGTGGAGACAACAGTGAAACTGTCACCATTGGTGGAGAGCTGAACATTAGGTGGGATTTGTGGAGCAGGAAATTGGAAATTTTTGAGGTGGCTTCAGGTGTGAAAGGGGCAGACTAGCTGTAGGAGCATCATAGATTGTTAGGATTTGATCTGCAGACCACACAAACAAGAGACAAGAAATGAGCCAGAGGCTCAAGCGGTGGCAGTGAGGATGAGGTGCTCACTGGATGTGGCTCAAGGTGGGTGGTAGGGAAAAATGAGGAGAACCAATGGCTTGATTCAACGCTGCAACAAATCCAATACACGTATTGTATCTGCATATACAGTGTATTGGATTCTTTTTGTTACATGTTTTCTAATGTGTCATGTACTTTAGTGTCACAATTACTAGAGGCTAAGGCGGCTGCGCCGCTGCAGGGGAAAAATACATAGACAAAACCACAACACACCCTTTAAATTTTCTTACCATGCTGCTCATATTACTTGACCTTTCCTGAGATATCATTTTGAAATGGGCTAGAAACTGTCCAAGTACTACTTACGGGACAATGCCAATTATCAGGTTCAGAAAGACAACCAACAGCAAGACTGATTTAAACTATATTGGTTAACAATAATATGTGTCACAATTTGAACACAGCCAAAACAATTTCTATCATGTATATTGACCCATATAACAACACAAATAAATACAAGATGATTAAACAAGTTCAGCACTATCAAATGGTGTGTTTGCCTCAACTGTGGCATCCTACAAATGGAAAAGTCTTCAAAAGTGGTATAAAAAATTTGCTTCACACACACCTGAATTTTCTTTCCAACACTTCCAAGGGGAACATGTTTCTACAAGTCCAGTAAGCTTGCTCAACTACGGCAGAGGACGCCCTGGGGGTATTGATGAACATCAAGCCCTTCCTTTTATACACAATGGAACACTATGTCTTGCGTCTGCAGCCGCATTTTGACCAGCTTGGCATTCACAGCTTAACCCTTGGATCACGACTTGGACTGATTTCTTCTTCTCATCGTCAGCACCACGAAGACGACCACTGCCAGGAAACATGCTAAAATTCTTTCAAAGTATGTATTACCAATTTCCAAGCAACGTAATCCGCAAAATTTACAGCTGAGTATTTTCATCATCACCACGTGTCCCTGTAGACCTCAAGCCCTGGGGCCGAAGCCGAGTACGCTGCAAAAGCCTCGAGTGGGGTCTTAGTCATCTCTATGGCCCGTCTTTTCTTCCTCTGTTAATCACACCCTTGGCCAACAGATTCCCACTTGGCGTACCGCGGATGGCGAGCTGATTGCTGGAGACAATTGTGGACTTGCTGGGCCTTCTCAAGCAGAACATCCAGACACTCGTCGGCTCGAGCCACCACCAGCTCAAGTCAATCGCGAGCGACTCCTTGCCCCAGCAGGCAAAGCATCTCTGACCCCTGGTCTTTCTCTAGGCCTCCGCACCCTCCACCCTCCACCGCCTCCCCCCCAGTTAGCCTCAACCAGCACATCTTGCCCAGCCACATACTCAAAGACACCAAACCAACCCAGCCCCAATTGTCATCATCGCCACCCCTGTCCGGAGCCGGCCCAATCTTACACACCCAAAGCCTGTGAAAATGGTAGAAGATTACTTTATTGCAACAGTTATTTAATAAAGAACTCATTAAAAGTAAAATACACTTTGAGCAACATAAAAATAAACAGATTAGTTTTACATGAATAAATTTTAATGATAAGTGTAATGAAAAAATACCTAAAAGACCTGAACCAAATCAAAAAGAAATCTCAACACAAAGATAACAATGACAACGTTTAACACCAGGAATACCACAACGAAACAGCCTAAAACAGATGATGATAAGCATGAAGATGTTAATAATAATTCAATAAGATGTCGCTGTTGATGTAGGATAAGAAAATGTCTACCTGCCCGGACACTGAATCTAGCTCTCCTGAGAGTTTAGAGTCGACAAGAGTTAAGAATGAGTTTTTGATTTGATTGATTTTGTACAAAGAAGAAAGACTTTGAGGAGTGTTTGAGTCGACGAGAATCGGCGATTGACTGTGAAGGCGGAGACAAGTGAGGAAGGATCAAACGGAAGGGAAGAGATGGATGGAACGGAAGGGAAGAATTGGATGTTGGCAAGTAGAGTCTGAGTTCAGATTGCGGGGTTGAGATTGATCATCGAGAATTCTGTAGATCGGAAAGCATATGCATAGGCGCATGCATACACCTTAATGTGCATGGTTAAAAAACTCAACACTCCTCCTAAACACGCACATTGAGCAAATGTAATTGTTTAAATGTGGATAGTAGTTTAATTTTGCCGAGAGGTTTTGTTAACACATCCGAAATCATATCCGATGTTGAAACTTGCAAGACACGAAGAACTTTCATGATGATCAGCTGTCTGACATACTGAAATTGAATTTCAATATGTTTGGTGTTTGGATTTAATTGAGCTTCTTTGCTGATGATGACTGCTCCGGAGTTGTTGTTAAAGATTAGCGGAGCATTGATAGCTATGTCAAGTGACATGATTAAGTTAGACATCCAACAAAGTTGCTTAGCACACTTGTTTATTGAAATAAACTCCGCTTCAGTTGTTGATTGAGCTACGACTGATTGTTTTTTGGTTGCCCAGGAAATTGGATTGCCAAAAAACGTGATTACATAGCCTGACATAGATTTCTTTGTAACCATCAATGAACCGTAATACGCGTCCGCCCAACCACATAAAGCGTGGGTATGTGTTTTTTTCGGAAATGAACGCCAACGTCGGCCGTGCCTTGAAGATATCGAAGAAGATGCTTGATCATGGACCAATGCGACAAGGCTGGCGAAGATACAAACTGTGCTAAGACATTTACAGTGAACGCAATATCTGGACGAGTGTGGAGAGCCAGATAGTTCAACATGCCAATAGCTTTTTGCATAGTCTTGACGTCAAACGGCGGAGATTCAGAAGCTACCACACGATGAAAATTCAATGGCAAAGGAGCTTTGACTGTCGTCGCGCCACTCATACCAAAGTCATCGATAATTTTTCGAGCAAAGTCTGACTGATGAATTATTAAAGACCCATCCGATCGCCAGTCAAGTGCAAGATGTTGATTTGGACGTTCTTTAATCTTCAACACATATGATTTCTTCAAGTCGTCCAGAAAACTGATTACCGCGCTGCGAGAGCGTCCAACAATCAAACCGTCGTCCACGTGCATGTGAAGGAGGATTGAGTTGTCCTTGTTATGAAAAAGCGCATCATCCAATATTGAAGATTCAAAGCCGATGGCTTTCAAGGTAGCAACGAGGTGAGCCTTCCACATACGAGGAGCTTGTTTCCTTCCATAAAGGGATTTGTTTAATTTCCAAACCCAACCTTTCTTAGCTGGATCCGGATCTTCAAAGCCTAAAACCTGAGATACATAGATAGAGGCATCGATATTCCCGTAGAGAAATGTGGTTTCAACGTCAAATTGAAACACAACCCAATCCATATTCACCGCAAGCGATAAAATCATCTTGAGAGATTTGTTTCTTGCGACCGAGGAGTATGTTTTGAAGTAATGCAACATGTGTTCTTGATGATTGCCAAAAACGACCCACTGCACTTTATGCCGAATAACTTCTTTGAACTCGTTTAATTTCTTAGTAAGCAACCACATACCGCCAATTGTTTTGTCGTCGGAGGGCGGTGGAACAAGTGTGCCAGTGTTTTTGGAATGTGACGAATGGAACTCTGATGACAAAGCATCCTCCCAGCGTGGTAAAGCTACCGTATCGTTCATCGCATTGTTTATAGATACTGATTGAGTCAAATTAAGGTGAGGAAATTTGAATTTGGATGCAAAACTCAAATCCGGCAATCCTTTGCTTTGACGAAGAGAACCCTCTATTATGTTTGATGGATCAAGTGTAGAACTGATGTTTTTTGGCGCTAATTGATCCCTAGGTTGCCATTCATAAGTAAATCATTTGGTTGGAAGCTGCGATGACAATGAAGATTGATCAGTTTGTTGCGTCGGGACATTCAAGGCAGGCGAAGCAGGAACTGGTGGAAGAATTTTTGGGGAAGAAGGCATAGGAGGTGGAGGAGACATAGCACGAGAAACCGGAGAAATCCGATTGGAAGGTTTAGCTTTTTGGTTTTTGTTGACAGATGCGTCAATCGTAATATGCTCGTCTTGACCTAAATCTGCACATGATTTGGGCAAAGTTGTGGACAACTTCATCATTGCAGATTTGGATTTGTAAGGGAATGAGAGTATAGAAGGGGTATAATCCCGGCTGACAACCGTTCGCCGAGAAATTGGATCAAAAAATTGAAGAGCATCTGATCTGGGCTCATATCCGATAAAGAGAAATGGTTTTGAAGGCGGAGCAACTTTTGAAGAAGGGGACTGTGTGTGGACATAAACTTTAAGACCGAAAGGAAGCAGAGTACAGACATGTCTTACTTGTTCAATGGATGCATGTTTTTTGACCAAAACCGAATTAGGAGACTGCCAGTTGAGAGCGGATGTCGGGAGCATGTTTATCAATGAAGAACCGAATTTAGCCACTTCGTCCCAATAGTTTAAAGGAACCGAGCATTGCGCAAGCATGCAACGCATCTTCATCAACAGCGTTTGATTAAAGCGTTCGGCTAGACCGTTTGTTTGAGGAGAGTTAGCTGGGCCTTGCTCCAGACAAATACCACGTTGAGATAAAAAGGCTTTAAAAACCACCGAACCAAATTCTCCTCCGCGATCCGTATGAAGAATCGAAGGTGTGACGTCCAGGGTATTTTTTATCTCGTTTAGATAAGACATAATTCGCGACTCAGACTCGGATTTTTTCTGCAACAGATAGATGCGATTGAAACGCGAAAAGTCATCAATTAGAACCAAAACGTATCGAAAAGAGTTTCTCAAATTTGGTGAGATCTGCAAGACGTCCATATGGATCATTTTAAACGGAGCTGAAGCAGAGGGAAGGGGGTTGCTATGTGAAGAACGCTTTATTTTAGCCATTCTACACACCTCGCAGTTGATGGACGATCCAGATTTTTCGTTAGGCAAGATCTTCATTAAATCAAAGAATTTTTTCAAATAAACATCCGACGGATGGCCTAGAATGATGTGCCAATCTTTGAGCGCATTGTGTTCATTGATTGAACACAAAGATCTTAAAGTGACCACGCTTGAACCGGATGACACGTACAAGTCGCCCGTTCAAGGAAACTTTTTGATTATAGTCAAGCCCATGTACACCAAGAATAGTTTATTCTTATGCACACAACGAAAACCGTGATCTTCCAGTTGAGAAACTGAAATAAGATTACACTTCCCGGATGGCGCAAGATATACCGGAAACAAATTGTATTTTCCAAATTGCATTGAACCGGTGTGTGTAATTTCAATAGAACCCGAATATGTTTGCATTGATTTATTGATTGGTTGCAGATTTGAAAGAAGGCAAACATTGGAAACTGTTGATTTTGACGCCCCTGTGTCAAGAACTAAACAAATTTTTTTTGTTGCCAATCGGACCAACATGAAATGTGTTCTCATCTTCAACGAAAAAACCAGTGTCTTTGGGGTCACTTGAGGTAAACTCTACGACTGCCTTGGCAACGTCTTCATTTTTGGATTCATCGATAGAATTCAAACGCTGAGTACGGAGCTTTGTCAATGATTCAATTAATTGGTCTAACTCGTGATCATCCATTTGAATTTTAGGTTTAGAAGAAGAAGTATTGTTGCGGTTTTTTGTCGGAACAACATTTCTGAACTTCTTATTGATAGCCTTAAATTTTTCCTTGTTTGGTTGGGTAAAAGGCTTGGACACAAGTGCGTAAATTGACAAAGATGCATTAATTGAAGCAGACTGATCAATCCGACTATGTTCAATGTTCATTTGAGTTGCCAATTTTTCAAACGTGAACGGAGTGACATCAAAAAGATTTTGAATAAGAGAAGCCAATGAATTGTCATGACGGAAACTCTTGAGGAAAAATAATCCAGCCATAGCAGTATCAACTTGCATATTTTTAGAACCTATCTGAGCTGACTTAAGTGAGGTGTACATAGTTTGGAATTTACTAATGTGAGTAGCAATAGATGTTCCGGGGATGAATTTGAGTTGAATAAGAGCATAAAGTTTGTCGCCAAGTTTGATTAATGAACTTTCACTGCAGGCTTTGGCTAAGTCTTCCATGGCTTTTGAAAACGTATTGGCTGCTTGTACAACTGGGTATAAATCGGCTGATACACATAACTCAAGGAGAGTATATGCATTTGAGGTCTTCTTGCAAAACTTTTTCTCCTTCTTGTGTTCTTCACACCAGTTTGGATTGAAAACCTCCTCATCACCACGACCGATGACAAGATGCTTGAACGATTTTTTCCATTCAGGGGAATTATCACGGCGAAGTTTTGTGATTCGAATCTTATTGCTTTGATGATCATTATTGCTTGCCAAAGAGTCATCAACTTGAGGAACTACCAGAAGTTCGGCCATCTCGTTTGTATTTATCTAATAAGTGCTTTTCTTATTTTGAGTTCTTTTAACTGTCAAGTAATGACTATCGCTACCATGTGAAAATGGTAGAAGATTACTTTATTGCAACAGTTATTTAATAAAGAACTCAATAAAAGTAGAATACACTTTGAGCAACATAAAAATAAACAGATTAGTTTTACATGAATAAATGTTAATGATAAGCGTAATGAAAAAATACCTAAAAGACCTGAACCAAATCAAAAAGAAATCTCAACACAAAGATAACAATGACAACGTTTAACACCAGGAATACCACAACGAAACAGCCTAAAACGGATGATGATAAGCATGAAGATGTTAATAATAATTCAATAAGATGTCGCTGTTGATGTAGGATAAGAAAATGTCTACCTGCCCGGACACTGAATCTAGCTCTCCTGAGAGTTTAGAGTCGACAAGAGTTAAGAATGAGTTTTTGATTTGATTGATTTTGTACAAAGAAGAAAGACTTCGAGGAGTGTTTGAGTCAACGAGAATCGGCGATTGACTGTGAAGGCGGAGACGAGTGAGGAAGGATTGAACGGAAGGGAAGAGATGGATGGAACAGAAGGGAAGAATCGGATGTTGGCGAGTAGAGTCTGAGTTCAGATTGCGGGGTTGAGATTGATCATCAAGAATTCTGTAGATCGGAAAGCATATGCATAGGCGCATGCATACACCTTAATGTGCGTGGTTAAAAAACTCAACAAAGCCGGCTCGCCGAGATTTCCGTGTCTCACAGGTCTAAGCTTAGCCAAGCAAAAACCCACAATGCATTTGAGACCACGCCACTCCAATCAGGAGTAGCCATGCCAATTAACCGGTCGCCTCCGGGCCCAGGGGAAATGAAATTGAATTTGTTCAAGCTTTTCAAGCCAATAAAATTCAAGATGATCTGATTTTTTTTGTGATTACTCATAAACGCAGGCATTTGATGGGTCTATTATATCAAACAATACAAATGGTTGACAATGGGATCAAGCCAGCCAACATTCTCTGAGCCGAGCACAGATCAATGACCAAGTCTCGTTTCGTGAGGTGCTGACATGCCTCTCCTGTGCCATAGCCAAACAAAGAGGTCCTTGAAGAGCCCACTTCGGCCAGTCTTCTCTTTAGAGCGTCTACGGGGCAAAGCGCGCCACACTGCTTCGAGAGGAAAATCAGATGAGGGGAGCACGGAGCCGCCGTCTTCGCCCAGCGCAGAGTGAGGGTTGCTACCAATTCCCCTTTGATGTCCCTGGAGAAGGCCACGTCGGACGTCAACAGCGCCAAGGTGTAAGCCAACCGGCCCTGTTTTTTCCGTGTATGTCAGCTCGCCCAGACGCGCCAGGCCCCAGAAAGCCACCAAGGATAGATCTGCCACGGCGCGGTCAAAATCGTCGCCCCCTGATTGAATGTTAGCTATGGCAACTAGCTGCCATAGCATAACCGGTGGCTTTGGAGCCTTCTTTGCCAGAGTGGCGTCCATTCAAGCCAAAGATTTCAAAACCAGGTCTATCCTTGCTTTGTTTGCGGTAGGAGAAACCGAGCTGTGGTAGCTGTGCCAGGCTTGTAAACAGGAGATGTACCTGCCAATGGAGGATGAGCTAGTTAATCTTCCCGGGGTTGCAAAAACTGAGTGAAAATTCAACATGACTTGAGATGTGCCTCTTGGCTCTAGCATGTCTTCCCCTGACATTTTTTCAACTGCATTCCAGTATCATCCCATCATGCTGATGATTTGATGGTTGAACATGGACTTCAGTGATTGGTTCCCTTGAAATTAGCAAGAAGATTATTTTACTACACAATTGCCTGTATGATTTGATTCATGTTTACATTTCCAGCCTAAATGATTGTGTGAGGAAAATATAGCAGTAAGCAAGGGAATCTTAATGATTGAATTTAATTAACCATTGACCAGTTGTCAGGAAACTGATAAAGGGAACTAGAAAATAGTTAAAAATTTGATATCAAATTGGAGATTAAAGAAGGGTCAGAGGGGACACAAGCCATAATTCATGTTTTGTATAAGAGACAGTTGAATTGAATCAATTTGAGCCAACACAAGGTTCAGCTTAAATCAGTTCAGATTGCCCTACTCATGTCTTAAGGTAATGCAAACAATACCTGACAAGAATCGGATTTATATGAGCTGATGGACCAATATTAATTGAGTCACTGACTCACTCACTTGAGTGGTAATGATTGCCATTGAAATTTTAATAACTTCAACCTGTATGAAAAAAGTTTTGTACATTGAGAATGATTTTCAAATCATGATTGAGTTGTTCATTTGATTTTCAGGTAACTTGACACAAGTCCCCCCTGGTGGGAGGCTCGCTGTGGCTCTCCTGCAGGGAGGGACTTGTGCACAAAGTCAAAATTCTGGCTGAGAAAGAAATCACTAATGGCTGGAGGAAAAATACTTAGCATCACCCAGCCTCCCCCTCAGCTCCTGTGGACCTGCCCCAGAGCCAAATTACACTTCTCAATCTCAGCTTTCAAATGGCGCTGGTCTCATCTCCCCAATCCTTATCATTTTTGCTGTACTAATGTTTTAAAAATAAAAAAACACAAAGGAATGTAAACCAAGGAATTACAACCATCATGCCTTGTGGATATTGGATTCACAAGTCTGCAGATACCTGCAGATCCTACAGCTGTAGCCACCCAATTGTTGCAGATAGGATATTTAATTGTGCATATTATCAGAAAATCCAAAATTGGATCTTCAGTGCAATGGAATATCCTCCAGGATTCCTTTGACCTCCAAAACGGATTCCTTCAATCAGTTTTGGAGTTCATGCCACAAAAACTTGGGGGAGGGTGCCCATCAGTACTGCCAAGAAAACTGTCTATTCAGTTTTTCTTGTACATATTTTGGTGAATTTTAAATTGTGTTTTTGTGTTTTTAGGATTGAAAATCCTTCCTTTGTCTGCCAGCCTGCAGACATTATTCATAAGCCTCTCCTACGAAGAGCCCTCCAGGCGGGGTCCCCCGGACCCTCCGTTTGAGAGGCTTAGTTAAGCTAGCTGCCTCTGCACTTCCAGCGGACGGTTTGTCCTTGCCCCCCTCCGCCGTGGCACGTGTGCAGTCTGAGGGGCTGAAGAGTGGGCCCCCCACCGGTCTGCAGCCTTAGCTGCGGCCTGGGGGCCTTCACGTCCATTCCTTTTGACCCGTGCGCTTGACACAGGCTGGGCGGCAAGCCTGTGGGCACAGCTTTGCCGATGTTGGAATGCTGGTAGAGATTTTCTTGTCAATAAAATCAGATTTTTCTTATGTAAAATTCCCCTTTTTTTGTATCCTGGTTTTTATAGTGGGAAAACCCCACCTGTTTTTTATTTGAACTTTTGTTAATGGGGAAAACCATGTCGTTTTTTTTTTCTCATTTTGTAGAATTGTAAGGGGGAACCCTTGATCTTAGTGTTGGCACGTATTGTGCAGTGTATTCTGGATTTGATACATGATTTTTTATGTATCTGTATTTTATTGGGGCACAAATAAAATACAGATACAATGTATTGGTCTGCCCAATACAAAATTCAAAAAGGATTTGTATTGTATCAGGTATCCAATACAATACAAATACAGTGTTGGTTAGATTTTTTTTGAAAACAGACTTCAGGCGCATTTCTTGCTAATTTGTGTGTTCTAGCATGCATGGGTGTGAGTTTGTGAGAGGATGAGCAAATGTATGGGACACCCAATCAAATAAAAAAAAAAAAAAATTGTAACACCAGCTAAGCAGAGCCTGAAGCAACCACAATTTTTGATTTGTGCTCCTCCAATTTGGCAAAACTTTGTGTGATCACCTCCTGAGCATTTTTAAAGTCGCCATCTGCCTGGAATACTTGCTGTAGCCACTGATGAGAGCTCACTGATCTCTTGATGGTTTGGGGTACCAAGCTACCTTGGTCACGTCCGCAAATGTTGGAGGCGGCTGAGAAGCATTGTTTTACACTTGCTGAGCTTGCCAAGCAAGCCAATAGGGGGGTTCACAATTGCAATTTGTAAAACTTCAAAACCCATTTTAACCTGTTTATGAACATATTTTTAAAAAGTTGATAAATTGCACTGATTGATCAGTCACACCTTTTTCTGGACATCTTGCCAAAATTTCAAAATTATGTTCATAAAGGCCTTAAATTGACCTCCATAGTTTTAAAAAATTCAATCGTGAAACCCCCTAATGAAGTAAAAATGGGGAAGTTCTCACAGTGTTCCTGCATAAAAATAAACTGGATTTTCAACATTAGAATCTAATCAAAACACATAGATCATGGGGAGGATATCACTTACTTTCCACCATTCAAGAGACTGGCCAGCTTGCAAAGGAAGAAGTTTATGCTTCCTTCCAAGGTATATGGCTGATTTGTCAGTGATAAGAGACTTGGATTGTTGTGGGAATAAGTCAATATCATCAATTGGTTGGCAATAGTTGGATGGTGGTTGTTGAGATGAGGGTAGCAGAGTGGTTGCCCATGGCAAGTTCAGCCTTTTGTTCAGCAAATTTCCGTTGGATCAATTGTTTGACATAGCTTAAGCTACGACAAGAAGGGAAATAGATTTGGAACATGGAAAGTTGATAGGACGGGTTCAACTTGCAAGATTGTGTCAATGTAAGAGCCAAAGATCTTCACTGGGCTAGGCGCTGGCACTCAGAGGAGACAAGAGTCTCAAGGGGTTCTGATGCCAACTTTGGGGTCTTTATTGCATCTAGCTCAGGGAGACAAGTCAGTTGGGGCCGGGTGTCTGCTGTGTACAACTGAGGAGAGGAAAAGAAGAAAGATAGAGAAAATGAACATACCTAGCTCAGGGAGACAAGTCAGTTGGGGCCGGGTGTCTGCTGAGCTAGGAGAGGGAGAAAGGACAAGCTATGTAGACCAAATTGAGTCTTGTGAAAGGTCTTGTGAAACCCGCAAGGCGGGGGTTTTACAGTCTCCCCTCCTATAAAAGAAAAGAAGTATAACTAGTAGACTGAGTAAGTTGATAGGTACTTGAGGTTGCCAATGGTCTGCTGGAAGGAGTTTGTGGAGAAGCAGGTCAAAGAAGTCAATGTTGAGAATTTTTGGAGTGTAACAAGGAGAGAAGGGAGGAGGAAATAGAGTGAGAGGTTATGAGGGATGGAAATGGCAGGATTGTGGTAGGAGGATGGAAGGAATGGAAGGGTGGGAGAAAATCTTGATGTGTCGGCATGGGTCTCAATAGGGGAAACTTTTTGTGGAATGAAGCAGTGTTGGGGGAAGTCAAAGTTTTTTCTTCTTCTTCTTCTTATTTTTCTTTGAGGAGTTTGAAGTGCTGGTAGATGGGGCAGCTGGTAAATCAGCAACACTAGAGGACGGGTTCATCACAGCTTCTTCGTCGCGCAATTTTTCTGCTTCGTATTCTGCAAGGAGTTTGAGGTATTTATCAATGTTGTTGTAGTAATGCTGGTTCAAGGGGGAGAAGTCTGGGGCAAGTTGGGAGTCAAGCGGAATGTCTTTGTCGTTGAGGATTGTGATGGATCCTATTGCAACTGTCTCATAACATTCAGGTTGGGCGGGCGGCAGCGCAGTGAGGTGGGTAAGGCAGTTGGGACGGGCAGGGCACCGTAAGCTGTAAAGTCTTTCTTGCTCGTCGTTAAACGCGTCAAGAGCTTCATTGTGGGCCTTGCTGTATTCTTCATCAACAGAGCAGGAGTCTACTGGGGCCGTGATGGTTGGGATAGCCGGGGTGGATGGAGAGGAGAGGGTGCTGAAGGCGGAGGGTGCGACCAAGTGTGTGCCGGAAGTCGCAGGAGCTGACGGAGAATGGTGCAAGTTGTGCGGGGAGCAGGAGGGCAAGTGAGGTGGAGAGGCCGGCGCGGGGCGGGAGGACATAGTTAGGCTGGACGGGCAGGGTGGTTGGGCTTGTGCACGCCTGGGGGTAAATCCGGAAGCTGGGAGGATCTCTGGCGGTGAAGAACCAGGGACTTCATTGAGGGGTTTGCAGGGCGCGGGGAGGCTGGGCTGGCCTTGCTCGATGGGGGCTGGGTTGGCAAGGGGATGGAGGGGAGGCGAGGGCGCGCGCGAGCTGATCGAGGCTCCTGCGTTCGCGGGGGGTCGAGAGGGCTGGCCGGTCGGCGGAGTGGGAGGTGTTGGTGCTTGTGAGGGAAGAGGTGGGGGTTGTGTGAGGGAAGAGGCGGGGGCTGGCTGCTGAGCTCGTCGGTGGTCCGGTGGGAGCTCGGGCTGCTCGAGGGTTGGGCCAGGGAGGAGAGGGTGCGGTATCAGAGCGGGGCAATCGGCCGGATCGGTCGGCGGGGTGGTCTTGTTGGGCTCTACACTGCAATTGGCGCCGGCGGGGTGCTTCCGGTCTGGTTGGGCAGCTGGCGCTTGGGATGTCGCGCGAGTGCCCGGGGGTGGTTTGAATGTGCAGGCGAGAATGGGCTTGGAGCTTCTGGCTGGAGGAGGAGTTGGGCTGCGGCGAGTGCGGTGTAGCGGTGGAGGTGAGGCTGGGCTGGACGTGGGGTCCAAAGGGCTCGAGGAGCAGGCGGAGTTCGGCGGCGGCAAGGTGGCTGAGCTGGGTGGAAAGGCGGAGGTCGATGGGGAGGATGGCGAGGGCGTTGTGGTAGCCGAGTTGGGCGAGCCCGAGCCTGGGAAGATTGGTGCTGAGCGGCTTGTCCACGCTGCAGCGGCGTTTGACAGCCTGGGGGGAGGCAAAGAGGACGGGCTGGTCCGGCGGGGCTGGCCGTTCGCGAGGGGGGGTGGAGAGGGCCAGGACGCTGAGGAGGCCGGCGTGGAGGGTGCTGGCTGGGCCTCCAAGTGCGGGTGGATAAGTGTCAGGGTGGTGGCCCGTGGTCGAGGAGGAAGGGTCGGTTGGGGCAAAGGGTGGGAGGTTTGTGTTGTAAGTTTGGAAGGTCGTGAGTTCAGGAAAAGGAGGTGAGGGCAGTTCGTGAGTTTGTGTAGTTTGTGTAGTCCACACAACGGAGTAGTCAAGATCCCGTCGTCAGTCGAGCGGGTCCATTGCGATCAAGTTCGGAGTGAGTCGAGAAAAAAAATCCTTCGTCGGGATCAGAAAAAAAAAGTGTAAGAGCCAAAGCTCTTCACTGGGCTAGGCGCTGGCACTCAGAGGAGACAAGAGTCTCAAGGGGTTCTGATGCCAACTTTGGGGTCTTTATTGAATCTAGCTCAGGGAGACAAGTCAGTTGGGGCCGGGTGTCTGCTGTGTACAACTGAGGAGAGGAAAAGAAGAAAGATAGAGAAAATGAACATACCTAGCTCAGGGAGACAAGTCAGTTGGGGCCGGGTGTCTGCTGAGCTAGGAGAGGGAGAAAGGACAAGCTATGTAGACCAAATTGAGTCTTGTGAAAGGTCTTGTGAAACCCGCGAGGCGGGGGTTTTACAGTCAAGCAGTATTGCATCACAGAACAATGCCTTGTCTTGATAAGTTTTGGTTTTTCAATCATCTTCTCCAACATGCCCTTGAATTCTTGTCCCGCACTAGATTTGATTCGTTTTTGGAGAAATTCCTTGATGTAGTATTATTCTACTAGTAACAGGCCTGCCAACAAATGGTTGCCTTCCATTTTGTTGGTGATGAGATAAAATTCCTATGTGCAATGCACAATGGATATGTCAGACAATAGCTCAAAGTAGAAGGAAAGAAAGCTGAAATACTGACACCCAGAATATCATTAAGACACTTCACAACATCCCAGTCCTTGCGTGCAATCACATTATTTTGAATGAAATTCTTTCCACCGTCCCGTTCTTGTTGGTCATTCTCATTCTCAATGAGCTTGTTCACAACATTTTGAGCCCAGTAAGCACGATCCTCTGCCATTTGTCATTCCAACAAATTCCATAACCAGCAATGAGATTTGGCCCAGTGTTGTCAAGCTTTCTGTTCCATACATCAAACTCTGAACGTTTGGAAGCTGAGGACGTGATTCACTGAATGACAAAATTGACCTTGATCAGCACCAGGAAAAAAATATAGTCACTTGATGGCAAGTGACATGATGCAGATTTGTTTTCTTCTCCAAAGCTACTCCAACACTGTTCCAAGTCTGCTCCACCAGCACTTGTAGAGCTTGCAGGACTGCACCAGAGCACTCAATGTGGCACATTCAGCTGATCCTAAATTTTTCCCAGGAACAGCTGATGCTCATCAAAAGCTGAGCAGTAGGCATTGACTGAGCCTGGGCCAAAGCTAAACATTTTTTATTCCAAGCCTGATACAAAGCCCAGTTTCAACTGGACCAAGAATATTCCAAATCTGAGCATGAGCTTAGCCAAAAATGATCCAAAGCTGAGCATCATCTTTTAAAAGGCTTGTGCAGAGCTGAGGATCAGCTGGGACAATACTGTTCCAAAGATTAACACCAGCTGGGCCAAGAATTTCCAAAAGCTGAGCATCAGCTGAGCCAATCATGGTCCAAAGTTGAGCATTGGCTGAGCCAAGGCTGTCCCAAAGCTGAGAATCAGGTGTTTCAAGACTATTCAAAAGATTATTATCACCTGAGCCAAAGCTGTTCCACAGTTGAGCATCAGCTGAGCCAAGACTGGTCCACAGCTGAGCATTGTCTGAGCCAAGGCTGGTCCACAGCTGAGCATCAGCTGAGCCAAGGCTGGTCCACATCTGAGAATCAGCTGAGCCAAGGCTGGTCCACATCTGAGAATCAGCTGAGCCAAGGCTGGTCCACAAATGAGCATTGGCTGGGCCAAGATTGATCCAAAGCTGAAAATCAGCTCAGCCAATACTGGTCCAAAGCTGAGCATTGGCTGGGCCAATGATAGTCCTAATCTGAGTCTAAGATGAGCCATGAATGGACAAAAGCTGAGAATCGGCCAAGAATGGCTCAAAGCTGAGCATGAGCTGGGCACCAAAGCTGAGCATGAGCTGGGCACCAAAGCTGAGCATGAGCTGGGAGCTAAAGCTGAGTAACAGCTGATCAGAAATGAGGATTTGTGGTGCGCAGCCAAAACTGAGGATCTCCTGTTGAAATTCTGAGAGGTAAGTAGATGGGGGGGACTGTGGTTAGATGGGGGGTAGATGCTGGGTAGCCTGCTGGAGCTGGCATGATGTCACTTGTCATCAAGTGACTATTTTTTTTTCCTGGTGCAGGATATCCAAGATGGTCTGGTGGCTACCCAAGTCTTTCCCATATTCATTTGAATCCCCCTCTTCTTCAGAATTTTATCCATCCTCCTTATCCAAAGCAAAGTTGCTTCTTCAATTGTCATTGTCTTGCACCCCCAAGTCTTCAGCAATTGACATGTCTTGCACCCCTGAGTCTTCAGCAATCAAGGTAAGGATTGGAACATAGCCAAGTGTTTTTTGTTTGGACTTTGTTAGTTCTTCAGGGTCAGTGTCAATTGCCTTGAGACCTGCTGTCAGAATTAGGGTGATCTTGTGACATACACATTGTATGTGGTTTGCGCTAAGGTTTGGATTGGTCCCAGTCTTCTTTGTGATTAAGCAATCAACTTCAGCAGTTAATGTGCGGTTGTTTGAACCCAAGTCTGTTGTCTGAGCTAGGATGTAATAAGTGCAAAGGAGGTTAGATAGGAATCAATAAGAATAATAAAATAGGTTAAAGAAATTCTCTTATCTTTTTGTGGAGTGACGACTTGGTGATAACATTTGCAAAAGGGACAGCAAGGTACTTCCCCTTGTGAGTCCAAGATATGTACTTGAGGCTAAGTTGGCAGATATGAAACACCCAATCTTTGGAGACATGAGCAGCAGCAATCCCCAAAAAGGCGTGATGGTTACCTTTTGTAGTCCAAACGTTGTGGAATCAGGTGATTTTCGATTTAAGTGACTAAATTGCAGGTATACCAATCAAAAATCAGCCAAATGGATATTAATAAGAATTAGAACTTGTGAGTCGGAATGAGAGAAAACATACAATAAGGTTTGAGATGACCTTATCCTGCAAGTTTATGTATAGCTTATGGGCTTTGAATGCTGCCCATGTGCGCAAAAAAAGCTTGATACCACATTGAGCATAGTTGAAGGATATCACCAGAAGAGCATCCTCAAGTCAGATCCAAGGAAGTGCCAAGTCCATGAGCCAAATGACAAGAATCTGGTTCAGAGTCCGGTTTTTAAAGGCTGAAGAATCAAAAATGTTGTCTAATGCCTGTTTCTTCTTTAGATCAGCTTCCTTTTGTTTTTTTGTTACCAGTAAGCGGGACCCATTCTCAATGCCATTCTTTCTCTCCGAGCAAGGTGAATGTCCCACGGCGCTGTCCCAATGCTTGTAAAGGTTGCATCAAGTATGAGCACCCTTCTTGTATGTACACAAGCACCACTTGCATCTATAGTGAAGCTTTGGGCCTTTGGTCTATAATTTGATCAATACTGTTTATGAATAAAATAGCTTTCAAATAACTTACTTGGCTGTCAGCATACACTGGAGGATGAAAGTACAAATAAACGCTGTTGACATCACTCAAATTTTCTCCTCGGGTTTTTTTGGCTTGAGCAAGAGTGATGACCTTGGCATTTGCTTTGTCTGAATATTGAGGCAGTTTCATCAAGCAAGCATCCTCATCTGGTTCAGGGGTGACATTCCGGTCCAAATGAGGGGTTTTGACCTGTGGGTGTTTGCCGGGATTGGATTTTGATAAATTTTGCTTCTTTTGAGGTGCAGTTGTCTTTGAAACAGGGTGAGTCAATAGGGGGTTTCACAATAAGCATTCTTGCTTCCCGCGGCACTGAATTTCTTTACTCACGGGTGACATACTTGCTTAAAAATTTGGCGCAAAGTCCCGCAAGAAATCACCCCAAGCATCCTCATAACAACAATGGTGAAAGGCTGCGCTGCGCTACAAAAAGCGCCCGTTTTAGCGCAGCGCAGCGGGAAGCCCCTGTACTTGAGCCTGGATGGGAGGATAACAATTTCGACGACCTTGACGATGGATGTGATGATAAGGGTATTGGTTTCACGTTAAAGAAGGTAGATTTTTGATCTTGCCCTCATATGCTCCAATCTCATCTCCTGAACTGACTTCAGATGATTGAATTATGCCTTCCTCTCCATCAGATTGACTACATTTGTCGCAGGATTGCGTCGTCTCCTCAAAAGCAAGCAGAGTGGAGACTCTGGGCTTCAAGGGCCGAGGTCTTATCGGAGGCTACGGTATCCGTTGGAATATAATTTACGACAGCCGGTCGCAAGCGTACGAGGGCCGTTGTGTTATCAAACAACTCTTGGAAAACAAGTCCGATAAGTTTGCTGGAAAATCGGCCGGTTCGCACTTCTTCAAATCTTACGAACTCTCCTCACAAGAATGGGAGGATGTTCACTCTTTGAATAATGTGTTAAAGGTATTGATTTCTTTTCTTACTGCATGGAAGAAAAGGATGCTCAAAAGTAATTCCTTGCCCTTTGAACAGGATTTCTTGGAAATGACGAAAAGGATGGAGGGAGATGGCCCCAAGTTGGCCATGGTCCTCTACGAATATGTCCGCTTATTAGACAATCTAGAAAAAAAGGAAGCAGCTGCGACGGCGACTCCTCTTGAACCAATGTTTGAACCCATGATTCAGATCACGAAAAATTACCTCGATTTGGCATTAAGGTGTGACACAGTAATCTTGGCAACTTTCCTTCACCCAGCATGGCGCATGATGCTGTTTACAAAACAATTCAAACCACATGTCAAGCGTATCAAAAAGCTTATAAGAAATACCTTCCAAGATCGCGAGGACCACCTTCAATCACTCCAGCCGCCATCGCCATCGCCAAAGGAACCACAATCAACCACAGATGCAGCTCGGGCCAAATCTGAATTCAATGACGATGAATTCAACTTTTACCCCAAGGACACATCACAATCCATTGCGGCAAACACCGAGTTGGAGCGATACAACAACGGAATGTTTCCATTGGAGAGAAAAGGCGATGTTCTATCATGGTGGAAGGTAAGCCGAAAATCCCTTTTCTGATATGTCGGTGTAGCTCACTCTTCCTAAATTCTTTTGTTCTGTGTAGATCCACTGCCAGGACTTCCCTGTCATGGGTTCCTTGGCAAGGGACTATCTTGCTTGTCCTGCGAGCTCTGCTTTGGTCGAACAAACGTTCTCCGGCGCAGCAAAGGTGTGCTCATCAGGTCGGTCTAGTCTTTTGGTCCAAACAATTGAGCGCTGCATTAGCAGCCACATGTGGCTGCGCAACAATGTTAGGATGGAAGAAAAGTTTAAGGATTGTCAGAAACTTATTGATGTCGCGCGTAAGAACCCCAAATTTGGTGAGGCGGCAAACATGGCAAATCAAGGAACATCAAAATAGATTATTGGGATGACTAGCTTGTTTAATATCTCCCTCATTATATGTTCCCCCTCTACAAATTTCTTACTTTTTCTCCATACTACCAAATCAAACATTCAAATAAAATAAAAAAGCTACTTCCTCCCTTCCCCCTCAAAAAAAAGCACAAAAAAGTGCAAAAAAGCGCTATAAAATAGTGTAGCATGCTGTTTAAAAACTACTTCCTCCCCTCCCTCAAAAAAAGCGCTATAAAAGCGCTATAAAATAGCGTAGCGCGCTATTTATAGCAGCAGCGCAGCGCTCTTGCACTATTTTATGGCTACAAATAGCGGCTCAAAAACAGAAAAGCTACAAGCTTGCGCCAAAAAGCGCAAGCGTAGCGCAAAAACGCTATGAAATAGCGCAGCGCATCCGGGCCAAAAAGCGCTGCGCTATGCGCTACGCTGCGCTATCTGCAGCGCAGCGCTTTCACCATTGATAACAATACTCGCGAGCGCTCAAACACCTTCCCGGGTTTCCTTGTTGTGAAACCCCCTAATAAGCTTGTATTCTCGGTGTTCAGGGTGTAAATGGGTTGGGCCAACCCAAAACCAACCCGAGACCCGTCGGGTTTGGGCACATCCTTAAAGAAAATGACATGACCCAAACCCAACCCGACCCAACTTGTAAAGTTTTTGGGTTGGGTTCAGGCAGCCTATTTCCTAATTGGGTCAGCCTGCGACCCAACTATGACGCCTCCAACAGTCAAGTTGGGGGCTTTTGGCGCCTAAGAGGTTGGGTCGACCCAAGACCCAAGCCGACTCCACCCAGACCCGACCAGGAAAAGTATGACATCGGGTCGGGTTCAGGCAGCATATTTTAAAATCTGCCCCAACCCAACCCAAACCACGCTAAATGTTGGGTTGGGTTTGGGCGCTCTTTTTCAACCCAAACCCAACCCGTTTACACCCTGACTTGGTGTCTTTGCGGAGGGATTGGCGATTATTGTTGGCTGTATGGATGTTGTCAGCCGGGCTACGATAATAAGTTAGATCCCAGCTAACTATTATACCAGTGTTATTAAAATCTACATACTAATTGCAGCGCAGAGCGCTGTGCATAAGATTAAAAAAAGACAGTTAGAGCATCCGCATCCATTGCTAAGTTAGTCTGGACTAACTAGCTCGGATTACAGTTGGAGTAAGCTAATCCAAGTGGCCGACCGCATTGGTGTAGATTGGGAGGTCCAAGGCTGTTGGAGATGATGTGATTAGGTGCCTGTATGGTATGTGTTTGGCACCTAAACACATAGAGTTCATGCTATTGAGCATGATGCATATTCATTTTAGAGTTTAGTCCGAGGACTAGTGGGGGCTAGATTTATAGCCCACTAGCTCTAAACCAAGCTCCGGGTCAAGTTGATCTCCAGTTGACCCAACCCAATGCAGTTGCGGGGTCGAACTAAGTGCCCTAATCCGGGCTAACTCAGCGCCCGGTGTGGATGGTCTTAGTCTTGAGTATTGATTGCGGCGCAAAAGCGCCGCGCATATAAGAATAATAATAAATATTCAAAATACAAAAGCCCCTCAAAAGCTGGACATAGTCGGCCGGAGAAGTGAGCCTAGAACAGGTTAAAAGCCCGTTCTCAGGCCAAGAGAACAGGCCGCCAGAAACCTTGTAGTTTCAAGTAGACCAAGATCAATTCAATCAAGAAAGGCCAGAAGAGAAGTAAACTAATACTCCTACTCCCGGCCAAATATGAATGATAGAGCTCTCCCTCGAACAGAGGAAGAGCGCACACTGTCATTGAGTTATAGAAAACTCTTTGAACAGGAGAAACGTAAGTAGTAGAACTCACAAACGCTCCTGATCATTTGAATACATTCCTCCGGCCGCGAGAAGCCAAAGGAAAGACACTCAGAGCTACAACCCTACCGTTTGTAGCTCAAATACATCAACGGGCCTTTGAGTGAGTAAAGGCTCCGCAGATAAATTTCAACCACATCAACGCCTCGCCAGACTTGCCCTTGTCTGACCAACCAGTACGCCAGCCTGTCCTTGCCTTGATTTTGGTTTCTTTGAATTGGTTGCTTTTTTGCCGCAGACTCTCGCTTAGAGTAAGTCTGCGTTTTTTCCCTTTTCTACTGGGATTTTATCCCCAACTCTATCCTGGGTGCATTTCAATGTAAAACTACCCCCTGTCACAGGGCCCCAGAAGTCATAGGTTACAAACACCTCTGCGCACCCCGTGCGTAGAACCTGTAAGAACTGCAGAGGGCACTTAAACACCCCAGGCGCTCCTGGCCCCTGCGTTAAAACCCTTTTTTGGGTTCATTAGAAATAACTTATCCAAGTTATTTCGCATTTTTACCGCGCTTTTTGCCGCGCGCTCCACTTCACCGCTGCAGTCACCGGTGTAGCTAGAAGAGTATTACTCTTGGCATCACTGCGCCTGACAGATGTTGTCAGCTGGCTAGTTCAAACCAGTTACCCCTTAACTGGCTATCATAGTTTGTAACTCCCCATCTGCATATTTTACTACACCACCTATACTCATACCAAGTTTCACAATATGTTTCACTTCCATTTCCCCTGTTATTAACATCTACTTTATGCTTCTATCTAGTGACACTTGTATGATAGAGCTTATAAGTTGTACTCACTGGATTCTATTTTTCCCCAGACTTTCAGAAGAGACAAAAATAACAACATCATTTTATTTACTCATTCCTCTTTATTTGAAGATACGTCAACATATCACTGCTTCAAATAACCAGATCCCTTCATATCAACAAATCACTGTCTGGATCTCTACGCCTGAACTTCTCAAAACTTATCAACGGTTGGGTGTGAACTCCTTGGATTCAATCAAAACCCATCTTTGACTTGCAAGCCACTGGAAAATCCCAGTCAACTTCCATTGAGCGGATTTCAATCACTCCGGAGTAGCCCACCTCTGACAGATGTAGTTTGCATGTGACTTGACAGAAGTTGGAACCCGGGAAGATTGCCGAGATGGGAAGCAGGAGGGAAGAGTACTGCAGCTTGAACAAGATTGTGAGCACGGTGGAGAAATTGAGGAAAGGGCCATCGTGGATATGGAAGTGGAGTGAGTTGGAGTCAGAGAGGCTGCCGGTCAGCGCAGTGATTTGGAATTGGAGAGGCTGCCGGCCATCGGGGTGATTTGGAGTTGAGGAGGTTGCAATGCCGTCCAGCGCAGTGATTGAGAGTGGAGGAGGTTACTGGCTAGTACTGTCCAGATGCTGCATGAGGTGGGTGAGGGGATGGGCTGGGCTGGACAGGGGTTTTCAGGCCCGGCCCAGCTACCACCAAAACCAATCATCTAATGTATACATGTCAAATGTATTGGGGTTTTATCTGTATTGCATTGACCCCCTTGATACATGATAGCCAAAATAAATTGTATTGGACAGCCAATACAAATCTACAAAAATACAATGTATTTTATTGCAGGACAAATAAAATACCAATACATGGTATTGGGAATGCATTTGAGTCCAATACACTAAAATACAAATTCCTGTAATGGATTTGTTTCAGCATTGCTTGATTTCTATGGCTAGGCTAGGTATAAGTAGGCTAAGTACAGGCAATCATATTGTGGTTGAGATGAACACTGCAAAAAAAACTTGGTCAACTGCAAGCAGTTGACATGCAGGATACTTGAGTCAAGCTGCCATTGTAACTCCACCTGGATGCACAAGTGCCTTTGTTGGCACAGTCACTGTGCAAGGTGCCCAGTGACTGTGCATTGAAGCTTGGGTTGAGTCAAACCTTGAGTAAGGCTGGTGTAACACCACACGCTTCCTCAGAGTTACCACATGTCAACTGCTCACAGTTGACGCAGTTTTTTTTGCAGTGGAAGATAAAAATGAATGAAAAAGAATGGAAACCACTGGAGCTCTCAGAGAAGATGTCACAAGAAACTAGTATCTGTCACAGGCAGAGCACGCGCACACACAAGGAAAGCAGTAATCATGAAAAGCTAACAGTCTATTCTGAGCAGGGATCAATGTCTACAAGATCAGTAAGAAAAGCAGCATGACCAAGTATTAAAAGAAAACCATGGTGAGTGGAACAAGCATAAGAGTGAGCATACACAGGCATCAAGGGAGTCAGGGATGAGAGTAGTGAGGCACAAGGCAGAAGAGAGGAGAGGTAAGAGGCTGAAAATCCAACATAGATGGCACAAGTAGACGTGGGTACCCGTGGCGGGTCTGGGTACTGTCTGTGTTTTTTAGCTCAAAACAGACACCTGTACCAGTACTTGTACCTAGAAATGCCTGAATGGCCATAGAAGGTTCCCAGCTAGCTTAACTAAGCCTCTCAAATGAAGGGTCTGGGGGAACCCACCCTGGAGGGCTCCCCATAGGAGGCTTATGAACAATTTCTGCAGGCTTGCAGACAAAGGAACAATTTTCAAGCCCAAAAATACTGAAAAAACATTTAAAAATCAACAAAATGTGTACAAGAAAACCTGATTAGACATTTTTTTGGCAGTACTGATGTGCACCCTTACCATTTTTTTCTTGAGGCCTAAACTCCAAAACTGATCAAAGGAGTCAATTTTGAAGTTTAATGGAATCCTGAAGGATATTTCATTGCTCTGAAGATCCATTTTTGGAGTTTCTGATAATATGCAAGATTGAATATCCTATCTGCAGTGGATACAGGTGTAGGATCTGCAGATATCTAAAAGATTTGTGAATTGAATTGCTAGGTGAAGCCGACACACTTAAAGAGAAACAAGTTAGAAATGAGAAGTGAACAAAAGTGAAATGAAACTGAGAACCAACATTGAGATCAACAGAGACTTGAGTTAGGACAGGAGTTTTGAGATGGGCTTGGAAGAGAAGGACAAGAGTAGGACAATAGACTGAGAACAAAGTGATCAGTTTGAAGTATCCGGAGAGCTGTGGATTGAAGAGTGATCTCACCAGACAGGAAGGACTTGAGTTTGAGAGAGGATGAAGAAAGGGGAATGAGAAGAGGATAAAAAGTAAGAATGAGTTGTTGAGGGGTGAGTTGGTTTGAGGAGTCAAGGATTGAGGATTGAGATCAAAGAGGTGATTGTTTGAGGAAATGAGTGAGTTGACTGTTGAAGGAAAGAGTGAGTGAGAAAGGAATGGGTTAAGGAAGAGGAGTCGAGTGAGAAGGGAAAGAGATGTCACAGGTGTGACATGGCCATGATTTTTACAATGTCTGCAGGTATTTGAATGAAATATCAACAAGGCATGATGGTTTCAGATCCTTAATTTACATTTCTTTGTGTTTTTATTTCATTTTTCAAATATTAGTATAGTGAAAATGGTAGGAATTGGGGAGATGAGCCCTACCATATTTGAAAGCTGAGGTCCAGAGGTATATTTTGTCTGGGGGTAGCCATATTTGGCTTGAGGCTGCCCAGCCAATTGTCCAAATTTTCCTTTGAACCCATGTATCACCTGGTACACCTCTGGTTTCCTCACAGCCTCCAGTACCATAAGAATCACCTTCTCTTTCTACGTGTTACTTTTTATTCCATCAAACTTACATCCCCATTCCTTGGAAATAATTTGGATGTAAAAAACTGGCTGGGAAGGTCTTGTGGGGCCGGAACCGTGAGAACCTGGACCTGCAATTGGTGGCGGTTGGCCCAACGGGTCCATCACATTGCTCACTAACAGCCCTCACAAGAATGGCTGCTGGGCGGCCAGTTTTCAATGGATTCATTTGAAAAAATGTGTACAAGACAGCTGAGATTGTGGGCTACAACATGGTACATGAGGCTTTGACGTTGACACTGAGAGAGAGGAGTAAGACAGATCTAACAACAAAAAAAATAATTTTCTGCATAAAAACCCATCAGCCTCAGGCCAAGAATGGGACTTTGGTCCTGGCCCTTGCTTAGTAAAGCTCAAGGCTGAGTGAGGTTAAATATTTTTTCCACCAGCCATTTTTGATTTCTCAGCCAAAGTTTTGACTTTGTGCACAAGTCCCTCCCTGCGGGAGGTACCACTTTGTGGCCAGCCACAGTGAGCCTCCCACCAGGGGGACTTGTGTTAAGTCAGGGTCCCCGGGGACTTCTTGTGGGTACCAGAAATGCCATAGTTCTTGCTGACAGCAAGTTTCCTTGTGATCTGGTATCCACTTGAAGTAGGGATGGCTACGTCCTCCTGGCTGCAGGAATCTGGTGTAACAAACAAATCCAAGAAAACTGACACCTGTACTGGGTACCTGCGGCGCGGTTACCTGCCCTCCTGATGAGTAGCTGCTGGCTGGTGCCAGGTACTCTTGTTTTCAGCCTTCGAGTCGACTCAGCTGACCTAAAAGCTGCCTTTTTCTACCTTTTACATATGAATTACTTCATATCTTTTTCATATTAAGAGATAACCTTATTTAGACTTCATATTCTGTTTCATCATGCAATTTTAACCCTAGTTACAACTTACCAATTCCTTGTAACTATGCTCCTTTCCTGAGTTATTGAGTTGTGGCGCGCATGCGCAGTTGTGACGTGTCAGCGCTACCAGGCGCGCCAAACCACATGTACATATGTAAATTACATAAGCAAACTGTGAAAATTTTCGTAGTCAGGATCTCCCTTGCCTGAGGCGGATCAACAGACTTCAGCACACCAGAACCACCACCCAGATAACCTCAGGATCACCACCAAAGAGTTTACAACACTCCCAGTATACCTACCGTCACAGGCGCCTAGGATATTGACAGTAAGTAACCTCTTTCTCTGAACCTTGTTTATCTCAGAGGTACAACTCTGTGTCTTGCTTGATCTGCTCTTTTCTGTTGGTTTTTATCTTCTTCTTGATCACAGGGCTGTCCCTCCAAATCTACTGGCCTTTGCCTCAATCTTGATCACAGGGCTGTCCCTTCTTATCAGTTGGCCTTTGCCTCAAATCTAGGTTACAGGGCTGTCCCTCAGGTTTCCCTTTAAGAACCTAGACTATCCAGAATGAAGCTAAAAAATTGTGGCTGGATTAAACTTATCTAATCCAGATACCCTCCTGAGAGGAAGCTGTAGCTTTTTTCTAGCACAGATTAGCAGCACTCTTCTGAAGAGTAGCATTGCCAGTGGACGTGCATTCCCACTAGATTAACCTAGTACTTCTATTTATCCTGATCCTGCTCTGTTTCCCTCTCTTTCTCTCTTTCTCTTATAGTTGTATTTTCTTTATCCAAAGAAATCCAACTATTGCCCCCCCATTTCTTGTGTCCTGCTGTAACTATAGAGACTCAGGCTCACACTTGTGCTATCTCTAAGGAGCATGTATTTTGGGGGCACCAAAGGGGCTGAAGGGGGTTGCCTTATTGTGGAAGCAGAAAAGGAAACAGGGAAGGTGAGAGACCAGATTCAAGGCAGGCTGACACATCCATGAGGCTTTGAAGGGCATCTAAATGGTTGTGGGATCCATCTGCCAGAGGGAACAGACACTATTGAGTGTGCATCAGAGGTGGGTGTAAATTAGATTTTGTGGAGCAAAGTGTAAGAAAACAGAATTGATTACGCTAACTAGAGCCAGAACTTAAGACAAAAAATAGAGAGTCGGACATGATATGAAAATCAACAGAAAATAGACAAAAAGAGGCATACCACGATGAGATAAAGATTTAGGTGGGACAAGAACAGAAAGACTGAAGAACAATAGGTCAAATAAAGACAAGTAGTAGACACTATAGAAAAGAAAGAAAAAAAGTGAATGTGTCAGCCTTAGAGATACATCAAGTATCCAAAAGACTGCAATAACTTAGTAAATAATAATAATTAGTGAATCATTATTGCAGATTTGGATTTCTCATCATAAATTAAGGGGGGTCACCCACTTAAAATAACCCCTTATTCCTATTCCTTCATGTACTAATTGTATAATTAAGAATTGGCCCCAGAAAGCGCCCAAAAAAAAGGATTACATACAAAAATTAGTAAAATAAACTAAGTACATAAAATTAAACTACAGTACATTAAAGAGTAATATTACTCGTGTAAAAATACCCCGTGAAAATATTATGTAGACTTCTACTGAAGCTCTTTCACATGACAATTGGTTATAAACATGTCATGTGACAGAGTCAGGGAAATTAGTCTATTATAATACAAATAAATTGCCCACAGCCAAGCCTTGTTCAAGTCTATGCCCCAGGATACTCCCATAGGGAGAAAAGGACTTAGTGGTTGCGCCCACTGAAGTCCCCTCTATAAATAGTGGCCTATTTGGCCCTCAGGAAAAGGTCCCCCAGACCATTCACCTCCCAGAAACTGTAAGTTTGCTGTGAATATTCTCCCCTGCTACTAATGTAGCCCCTTTTCCTGTTAAACCACCCTTTGCACGCGAAATCTACTGGATTAAACCCTTTAAATCATCAAAAATCCCTTATTAGCATATTTAAAGCTTTATCCTTATAAGTAGTTGCCGTAAGACCTCCGCCTCTGTCAAGCAGCCAATCAGTTTAAGCGCTTACCACCTACTTTTACGCCAAATTAATTCCCTGTAATTAATAATCACATAATTAATCCTTCCTCTGTTACAGAGTGTTTAAACCCTTGTAGTGGTCATATTTGCCACGTAACAAGCTTGGTAATTTACCTTACCAGTGTTTACATCACCACAGTTATAGTGCTAGGGCCCAAAGCCCTTATTTTGATAGGTTTTTTGCCCTAAGCTTCATAAACAGAGCTGTCACAATTAATGTTCTTGAGGATGAGATTTCTCTTTTGAGATTGATTGATTTTCTCACCAAATTGGAAAAAACCAATTGATGAGTTTGAGTGAAAGTGTTGGAGCAGCAAGAATGATTTGCGGTCAAGTTGCTGTTGGTCCAAGAAGAAACCGTTGTTGGTTTGAGTTGATGAGGAGCAAAGTGAGTGAGAGGAGATTGTCAGCCTTAGAGTCAACACATTTGACCTAAAACTGCCTTTTAACTCCATTTTATACCTAAATGTGTTCATATCTTTTTAACCTTAAGACATAAAGTTGTTTTGACTTCAGATTCTGATTTAAAATGCAATTTTGACCCTATTGTTCACTGATCACATTCCAATATCTTTACTCCTTCATAGAGTTTGTGGTTTGTGACATGCATGCGCAGCAGCGCCTTGTAGTCGCACCTGAGCGCTCCAAACCACATGTACATGTGTGATTATGTCATCCAAATTTGAAAATTTTTGAATTCAGGATCCCCCATGCAGCTGGAGGATCCACAGACTCCAGCACACCAGAACCACACCCCAGATAACCCCAGGATCACCACCAAAGAGATTACCACGCTCCC
Organism: Puccinia triticina; assembly: GCF_026914185.1. NCBI lineage: Eukaryota > Fungi > Basidiomycota > Pucciniomycetes > Pucciniales > Pucciniaceae > Puccinia > Puccinia triticina. The sequence goes on along the minus strand of NC_070564.1, from coordinate 2,982,498 downwards.
AGTATACCTAATGTCACAGGCGCCTAGGATATTGACAGTAAGTAACCTCTTTCACTGAACCTTGTTTATCTCAGAGGTACAACTCTGTGTCTGCTTGATCGTTCATTGCCTTAACCTTGATCACAGGTCTGCACCTGCTTTACATCATTCTTTTTCTGTGGTTTTTGTAAGAAACAAACCACATAGGTTTCCCTTTAAAGAACCTTGAATATCCAGAAGGAAGCTAAAAAATTGTGGCTGGATTAAACTTGTCTAATCCAGAAGCCCTCCACGTTTCTTTGGTGAGAGGAGGCTGTTGCACTCTCTAGCACAGCTTGGCAGCACTCTTCTAAAGAGGTAGCATTGCCAGTGGACGTGCATTCCCACCAGAATAACCTGGAAAATCTGCTTAACCTTGAATCGGCTCAGTCTCTTTCTCTCTTATATTTGTATTTTCTTTATCCAAAGAAATCCAAATATTCCCCCCTTTTTTTCTTGTGTCCTGCTGTCACTATAGAGACTCAGGCTCACAGAGATAGAGAAGGAGAGAGGGGAAGAAGCAAAGTCAGAGTGATATCTTGAGAAGGGGAATGTTGACTGGATTTGAGCAAGGGCCAGGCGGCTGAGGCGGAGAGAGAGAGATAGCAGAGCAATGATTGTAATGACTGTGTTTGAGTAGACCGCTGAGAGAGGAGCTTGAGATTGAGAAGAGGCTGTATTTTATAGCTGTCAGGTTGAGGGTTGAGTTGTGGTTGAGCTTTGTTGTGAGTATGAGCAACGACCAACTTGCGGTTGTTAAGAGCCCTTTCAGGGAGATGTTTCAGGATCCATGGTTGGAATGAATCAGATCGGGTTTTGGAGTTGTTTTGGAAGTGTGAGACGGAAGAGACGAGAAAAGGAAAGGGAATAGAGTCAAGTAGGAGATAAGACTGGGAGTGGTGAGCATTGTGCGCGACAGAGTGGAGATAATGCGCGCCAAGTTGGGCAAATTCCAACACAAAGATTTGGGGATGGGATTTTTATGTTCAAGGAAGCTGGTGGGATTTCTGAATTCTTGATTATGAGCCTGTGATACTTCTCCAGCGGGTTATTCTCTGATTTACTCATGATTGGGTCTTTTAATCACCTCAGAGAGGAGGAATGCAGTATCACATTGTATTTTTCTTGCTCCGCTATTTTTATTTTCCTGTTAACATGGATTGACAAGACTTAGTAAACTTTCAACCATTTATTGCAGAGTAAGAAGAGTAGAGATGGCACATGGTACCCAAATGTGGGTACCTGGCAGCTGCCAACTCTCACAGTTACCCACCAGCCAGTGCAGGAATCCAATGTGGGTGGAATTTCACAAAGAACCCCAGGTCCTGTACTGGCCACAGGTAACTGGGTCTAAAGTGTGGGAAACAGTCTTCCATTTCAGGCTCAGGTACCCGCCCACAGGTGCTGGTGTGGTGAGTTTAATGGCACGAGCTCCCTCAAGATCCAAAGGCCAAGATTTCAGATCACTCTTCACTCAAGGGCGAGAGCCTCAAGCCTCCCAACACTTTTACATCAAGACTTCATGCTTTCTTGCCTCAAGAAAGGTCCCTTCAAGATCCTCATCAAGCTCATCAATATACTTTGATTCAGACTATATTTTCAGCTTATCATTTATCTGTTTCATATATATCTTGATCTAATTCTCATTTTTTTTGGTTGTTTATTCATTTTTACTAGATTTGTTTCATTCCTCCACCAGCTTTCATGGTCCCAACACATTTACACATGTAGGTTTTGTCTCTTTTTTTGATCTGTTGTTTTATCTGATTTTATTTCTCTTCTCCTCTTTTTCTGGTTTGTATGTGTTCAGGGATGTGATGACATGTTGCTTCCCATCCTCCAAGTTTGAGTTTGCAGTACTTGGAGGATGGGCCATTAATGTGGTGGACAGACCAGTACACGCGTGGGGATCAAGGCTTTATTGCGCGTGGCGCGTGCCGGAGGACGTCAAGGCTTCAAGAATTCAAGATCTCAAGCTTACAGCTCACAGCACGTCAAGATTCAAACAGCGCGGCGTGCGCCGCACTCCTCAAGGTGTTTCAGGCCCTTTTCCTTTCTTTCCCTTGTTTCTGTGTTGGTTGGTTGATTTTTTTTTCACATGTTTATTTCTTTTCATCATGCTCTGTATTTTCTTTTCAATCTGCGCGCGTTGGACAGGTTTGGTTTGAAAAGGGTTGGTTTTCTTGTACGACTGTGTTTTGTTTTCTTTTTTCTTGTTTTGTTTCTGCTGTCTTGTCTGTTGTAGCACGCGTGTGCGTTCTAGGTTGTGATGAGCTGTCTATTAGATTTCACAAACCTCAGAGTTTGAGTTCAGTTTGAACTCAGACTTTGGGGTGGCATGGACCGGCACTGAACCAGAATTTTGGTCATTCATCAATTGAAGTTTATCTTTCCTGGTGTTGCTACAACCGTATCTCCACGTCTGTAAGTTCATTATCCCGCACTCAGATCTCCTCCAGACTCTCTGGTTTTGATCACATCCCTGCCGGCAGTATCCCTGGCTCTTTCTCAACACAACCACCGCCGGCGTGCAATTCCAGCCGTCAGAAAATTATGCTACACAACTTCTCAGCTCCCTTTCTTGACTAATCACCTGGAGGGCATACATCACAGCTCTGCATTCTCATTTCTCATTTCCCCTCCACCAACTGCCTATCTTCTGACACAGTATGAGATCCTCACCAGCATGGGACATGCATTGATCCACAAGAAATTCCATCCCCTTTCAGATCCGCTGGAAGTATCCCCCACATTATTGTAAGGACTCCAGTTGGGGGTCCTTTGCTGGTCGTCGAGAGGGGCACAAAGGGAAACGCAAGAGCCTCAAGAGGAAGATTCTAGATCATGGGTCTGTATTACCGGGGCATCAAGTGAGGGCTAGCCGGGAGAGATGTCAAGGGCAAGATCTCTACCGGCTAGAACGTGGAAGAGAGTGTAGACTAAGTGTCAGGAAGATTGTCTAATCTAGTGATAGCTATGTGACATCTTTGTGAGACCCCAAAGGAGGGGGCTTACAATTATCCTGATCCTTCATCCTCTTTCACCATCACCCCCACCAACAGCATTCCATCCCTGAAAAAATGCCCCCCCCCCCCCCCCTGAAGCTATCAAGTTTCTGATCCTCATATCTCTTTATCCAGACCACCACAAGGGCAGCCTGATCAACCACATACCCATGATGCTCTACCTACTGCCTGGAATGCTAGGAGGCCCACACCAAGTTCAAAAAAAATCCAAAATGTTTCTTGTAAGCTTAATCTTTTTTTTTTAGAGAAAGTTGAGTAGACAGAAAGCAAGCATGGAACATTATGAAAAGAATGAAAAAATGTGACCCAAAACAAGGTTTAGCTAATTGGTGGGTGGACAGTCTGCATTCAGAATGGGGAGATTACAGTGCCAGAATGTCAGGTATGAGCTGATGAATGACTCAGTCCTACTTCTCATCATTCTTTGTTCCAGATCTCATTATACTATATCATTCCTAATATCTTTTTGAGCAAGATACATATTACAGTTTTTGTTTTTCTTGTTTGATATGACATAAGTTTCAGTGCATAACACATGAACTGGGAACTACATATGTTTATATATGTGACTGGGGAGGCTGATGATGTAAGCCAGCCATTGTGCGCCCAGCCCAGGGCCGGCCGCCCCTCGCCCGGGCAGCGGCCACTCGACGATGGACGCCGACCAACTCGCCCAGCTCGAGCAGACCGCCACGAGCACCCTCGCCCACTCCCAGGGCGAGATCCCGAGCCTCGGCCAGCTCCAGCGCCTGCTCAGCCAGCTCAGCCAGCGGAAGACCCTCCTCGACAGCCTCCGCATCCCCACCCAGCAGCCGCCCCCGCCCAAGCCCCAGAAGCTCAAGCTCATCCACAGCCAGCCGACGACCATCAAGATCAGGCGGCCGTCATGCGACCCAAAGTCAGTCCCCAAGCCACACACACACACATCCAGGACCCTCAGACTGACCCCTGCCCGCCCCACAGGACCCCGCTGGCGCCGGCCAAGAACAAGCGCAAACGGACCCTGCCGCCCGGATCGGAGCAGGAGCCCGCCTCGCGTGAGTCAGCCGAGACCCCACAGACAGAGAGAGCGAGCGAGCGAGCGAGCGCTGACGCCCGCCCCCAGCTGAGACCGCGCTGCAGCCCAAGCCCAGCCCGAGCGGCGCGACGCCCCCGGCGGTGCTGCTCCAGCCGCCGCTGCCGAAGCTGCCCCCGCCGCCCCTGCCGCCCTCGCTCCCTCCGCCGCTGCCCACGGCCGCCGCCCCGCCGCTGCCGCCGCTCCCGCCGCCCCCGCTGCCGCTCCCCGCCCGGCCCCCGTCGCCGCCTGTCGACCCGCTCCCCTCGTCGCCACCGGTCGTCGTCAAGGCCGAGGAGCCCCCGCCCCGCTCCCTGTCGCCCGACGAGCTGCCCCTCGCGCTCGCCTTCGCCGCCCCCCCGCCGCCCTCCCCGCCGCCCCACCTCCCCCCCATCCCGCCCGCACAGCCCACGCCCTCCCAGCCCCCCACCCCGACGGCGCTCCTCGCCTCCTCCTTCTTCGCCGACCCGCCCCCCGCAAAGCCCAAGCCTCGCCGCAGACCGCCGGCCCCGGAACGTCTGCGCTTCGGCCGCCCCGGCTCCCACGTACGTCCCCGACCCCCCCTCTACTCTCGTGGAGAAGCTGTGCTGACATGCGCCGTGCAGCCCCCTCTGCCCGCCCACCCGCACCTCGCCACCCCCAAGTCCGTCCCCGCCCACCCGCTGCCGCTGCCGCCCCTCCCGTGCCCGCCGACCAGCAGCAGCAGCACCGGGGGGAAGCCCCCGCCCGACCGGCCCGACCCGTTCGCCGTCCCGGCCGACCCGCTGTACACGCTCCCGCTGCCCGGGCCCATCGTGGTCCCCGCGGGATGTCCACGCACACAGGGCGACGTGCACGCCGACTTCTCCCGCACCCGTCCCCCGGCCACCCAGACGCCCACCCACGTGTTCCAGGGATGGGTGTCGGACCAGTATCTGCGCCCGTTCGGGGAAGACGACCTGGCGTTTCTCGGCTCCGAGCTGGCCAGCATCAACGGCTGCCCCTCCGTCCGCGTCCATCGGCCCCCGTCCGGCGACCAGGCGCCCGACGACGACACCTTCAGGGTGCCCCCGCCCGGCCGCCATTACGCCGACGTCTGGCGCGACGAGGACCGCGGCCTGCCGCCCCGCCCCGTCGCCCCTGGCCCCGCCCCGTCGCCGCTCCTCCGCGCCTCCGTCAACGCACTCTCGCCCGACGCCCTCGCCTCCGAGGCCGTCCGGCTCGGCCCTCTGGCCGCCCGCCTCGTCAGCGCCATCCTTCCCTGCGCCCCCTCCTCCTCCACCCAGCCCGATCGGACCTCGCCCGTCCCGCCCTCCGCCCCGCTGGACAACGTCGACCTCGACCGTCGACTGGCGCACGAGCTGTGTCTCCTGGGCGTCCTCCCGGACCCCGTCCCCGTACGTCCCCTCCCTTCCCCTTCCCCTTACACAGAGACTAACGTTCAGTGTCCACCCACAGCCCACCGAAACCGCGGCCGAGGACGACGAGATCGCCTGCGTCCTGCGGCGGGCGCAGGCGGTGCTCGCACGACAAGCGGCGCTGAACCGGCGGCGCAAACAGACGCTAGCGGGGGCCGTGCGGCGGCGGATGGCGGTGCAGGAGTTCGACGGGGTGCGTGCGGGCCTGGACCGGCGGGTGTTCCAGCTCTTCCTGCGTCGCCAGACGCTGCTCGGGTCGTCGGGACCGACGAAGGCCGGGCCGTCGAGGGGGGCCCCGCCGAGGGGCAGCCCCGCCAGGAAGAGACGGCCCGACGAGCCGCAGCCGGCCGACGAGGATGCGCAGAGCAAGATGGCCAGCCTCGACCGCGCCGCCGCGGCGACGCTCCACAAGCGCCGCAGACTCGTCGAGCGCGTCGGCCCGGTCCTGTTGGCTCCGCCCCTCCCTGGCCCCCTCCCTGGCCCCGACCCTGCACCCGGCCCGTCCGTCTCGGCCATCCACCGGCTGCCCACCCGCTCCGTCTACGCCCATCTCGCTGGCCAGGGACTGGGAGTGGACGAGGTGCCTCTGGACGTCGACCGGCGGTTCATCGTCTGACTCTCCCCCCCCCCCCCCTCTCCTCTTATCCCCCTTCGTCTGGCGTGTGAGGCTGGGCATTGTAGCCTCTCTTTTGCTCGAAACGCGTTGGTGTCGCTGAGGGGCGGGCTCTGGATGGACGGCCTGGAGGGCCCCCTTGGCGGTGTGGCACATCCGAGAAGAGCCGGCTGGGCCTCGATCGCGCCCAGACTGTATGCAAGAGTCTTGTACGGCTGAAGCGCGCTTGCATCGCTTCCTCTCTTAACAGACGCCCGGCCGAACTCAACACACCTTCCCGCGGGGTGCGAGCCCGCCGGGGCTCGCGCGTGCCGGACACCCGCCGGCTGCAAAGCCCTTCAACTCCCCCCTCCGATGATGATCCCCCATCCTTTCCACTATTCGAGCCGCGCATGGCAGCTTAAGACCCTCCAGACTCCTGATCCTTTCCTACATATTCTTAATATTTTCCAATTTGAGGCACAAAGCCATTGTACTCGGGGTCAAATTGCTCGTGGATCGGGCTGGTATGGCGCCTGGTTGGGTGCGGGGACAGGCCTCTGCCCCTTCCACACCGCTTGAAGCCCCTGGTGAGACTGGGCTTCTTGAAGCACATGTAGAAACCTCAATCATGCCACTTCTGACATTGAGGAGTGTTGATCCCCACTTGGCCAATTTTTCATTCTGTTGTAAGATGCTCACTCGTTAGGTGCTGTGCAGGATATTGCCCTGAGAAACTGACTAAACATTGCAAAAACCCTGGTCTTCTCAGGCCTCAACCATGCTACGGTGTGCTGGGCCTGTTGCAATGCCAAAAGCACATACGCAAAGGTGTTGTGATGGTACATTCAAATACATGAGGAGATAGTCTTACACACCAGGTTCAACATTTACATGTGTACACCCTTTTGGTCACCACACCAGATTGGATGGAATAACACAAGGTGAAGGAGGACCAGAGAGAGGCTTTGACCCCCCAATCCTGGAAAGAAGGTGTATTCTAGTTAGGTGCAGACACCAGGGGAGACTTTAACACTCTCCAGAGAGTGTCTGACTGTAATTTTATGTTGTTCGGGGTCTGATGTCAGTCAGATGTGTATTAGGAAATGATTGATCAATTATTCACAAGTCAATGGGAAGTCTGTTATAATTTATGAGGAAGGATCGCAGGACCTCATGCCATGTTTTATAGAACCGTTTCATTCTTTAAGGATAACTCAATTACAACATATAATGAAATGATAGTTACTCAATGCACAGATATTAATCATTTATGGCAAATTTATGTTGATTGATTTCTCTATGTGCAAGGGGTTTCACACACCATGAATGTGACTAGCTGGAGCTTGAATGGCTTTCTGACCAGTTTTACTTGTTGTGGAGCGGTGAAAGGCCCCTCTGGCAATCTGTCACCCCAATGTGTGCCCGTTGTGGTGTGCTGTGCCTGTTGCAATGCCAAAAGGACATATGAAAAGGTATTATGATAGTACCGTTACATACAGGTGGAACCCATTACAAGAGGAGGAGATAATCTTACACACCAGTTACAACATTTACATGCATACACCTTTTGGCAGCCACGGCGGATTGGACGGAAGAATACACGAGGTGGATGCAAGGACAAGGGAGGAGGAAGGAGGGAGGACCAGAGAGAGGCTTTGACCCCCGAATCCTGGAAAGGAGGAGGATTCTAGGTGGGTGCAGAGTGCATGGAAGGTGGCTTGGTTACACAGCAACACATTCTGAGGGACATGGAAGGTGGCTTGGGTACATAGCAACACATGACATCAGGCAGTGCAATATATGCAGGCAGATAAGGTGTGCAAATAGTCTCACTGCAGCATGATTCCCTCATTGTTTGTGTGGCTGTGCAGTACAGGTGCACATATGCTGTGCAACTGAGATCCCCTGCAGCTAAATTCCCTCAAACACATTCCCCTGGAGCTACAATCCCTCACTCTTCAATATAAAAGGAGTTCTTCTCCCCCCCCCCCCCCCCCCGGAGTTTCTCTTTTCCCCATCAACCTATAGGGTTCAGTCACACATGGTAGTTTAGTTAGTATCAACCTACAGAGGTCTGGTCACATATGGTTGTTTAGTAGCAGTCGCAACAATGGGCTGATACACTAACTGTATTGTTAGTGTAGTGTATTGTTAAATTTTTCCACTGCACTACACAAATAATACTTTTATCCTTGATTTTCTGTCACTAACAATACATCTTTTTGATGTTATTTTTTTTTTGGCTGTTATTGTATTGTTAGTGTAGCTGAAATATGTCAGGTTAACAATAACCAAATCCTATTTTTATGATTGTTATCTGTTGTTATTCCTGATAACAAATACAATAACTGTTAGTTTATCTCTGCAATGAATGATAAAATTACTTTCAGTGTATTGATATTTCTGGTAGTAACTTTGGTTTTGAGTTGCAAAAAAATAAATCTAGGCCTTGATGCTTTGAGAATCATTTTCTAGAGGCTAAAAACCATGAAATAACAGATACTGTAGTGCAGAAGATTGTTATGCTAACTCTGATACACTAACTTTCAGTGAAATCTTGGTTATCCAAAAGAAATACACTACCTGTTAGTGTATTTTGAGTGTATCCTGGATAACAATACCCAAGATCTTCAATGAGAAAATTTGGATACACTAACTGTTAGTGTATTGGGATACAACTGGGGATAACAATACCCCATTTGTCTTGCCAAATAATCACAGATACAATAACGGATATTGGCCCGTAGCATAGCGTAGTAGCCCATTGTTGGCAGTATTAGTTTAGAAGCAGTATGTTTGAGTAGTGTAGAGTTTATTCATTTAGCAGAGTTTTAGAGCAGTATTAGAACCAACAACCAACAGCACATTCTCCTTATTAGCATATTAGTAGTAGTAGAACAAATTATAACATCAACAACAGTAGAAGAACTTACCATATCAACCACATTATCCATAGTTATCACTGGTCTGAAAACACATTGAATTAGATATTTAGGTCTGATATAGATTACTATATAAAAGTAAGAGCTATCTTGGAATATGCCTCATTTTTCTTAAATATTGATTACAAGATGTTGAAGCCCGCACTCAATCTCATACTCTGTTGCGCGCGTGGTGCTCTTGGCTGTTTCCACATACGCGCAACTCACAGTCACTAGGTCTCACCATACTTAACCTAACTCAATCTTGCATTGCCTGCGCTCCTTCCAAACTTTAATCTTCAGCAAACTCAACCAGAACTCCACTTTCCAGTCTACTCGCTCAAGCCTCAACAACATCAAAACTCATCTTTATTGCTCACTGCTCAAACTTAACTCTTCAAGATCAATCTCATCAACAGTGGGCCGCTACGCTACACTACACTATTTCAGCGCTACGTGCTAGCGTAGCGGCAAAAAGCGCCCGCCAATTTTGAATAGTGTTAGCCCCGCTAGGCTGCGCTAACAGCGCGCAAATTCTTTGTCAGCGTTAGCACGCCGCTAAAGTAGCTAAGCTCCGCTACGCTGCGCTACAGCGCTTTTAGCGGAAAAAAGTCCCAGCATAGCGTGCACTCTTTGGCGCCCTCTGTGTGTAGCATTAGCGCAATTTCTCCGCATCTGCGCTAACACTATGCTAACAGCTACCTTAGCTGCGCACCCTGTGCGCGTAGCGTTAGCACAGAGATGGTGCAATTCCGCCCACGCTATGCTAAAAGTTAGCAGAATTCTGCTACACTAACACTACGGTTAACTTAGCTGGCCCACTGTTGATCTCATCAAGAATCATTTCTCTGTACAAACAGCAAATATTTAACTTGGACAGCCTATGTAGCTTCCAACTTGGTGAAAAATGCCTGAGCATTTCTTCTTTTTCCTTGCCTCTTTTTGCTACTAGTTATCATTGTTTGCTTACTCTTTCTTCTATCATTAGTTAACCTTGTCTCTGATCTTGTGCATGTTTTATTTGTTAAAAACATTTTTACCTAGATACTTTAGGGTTTGTCCTTTCTCAACTCATTCTCAACCTCATCAGAACACTAATACTCGCAACCAACTCTCAGTTGCTCAACATCTTCTTCACACTCTTCAATTCTCCAATTTTCCATCCTCTCATATAAATGGGTTTTTTATTTAGTCTCTTATTATATTGTTTAGCTTGTTATTTATCCTTATTTCCTTGTTCAGTTCTGGTCTTCAAATACAAATCAACAAAACAGATTATTTAGGTTCTTTACAAGAATCTTGGTTATTTGCATAGTAATATTAGAGGGGCAGGTCTTTCAAACCACCCGTAAATTGTAATAGCCTTTCAACCTATCATACAATTTGTTTTTGAGATGGCATATGGCACCCGGGTACCTGTGGCGGGTGCAGGTACCCCACTGTTTTTCACAAATTCCTCACACCCGCACCCGCCGGTGGGTACCTGTAGGGCCAAACAGGTACTGGGTAGCCGGCAACAAGTACCCGTTTGCCATCTCTAATTGAGATTAAGGTGGAAAGTCCTAATTTTTAATTTCTCTGCTATCGGCACCCCTCTGAAACCCAGATTTATGCTCACATTAGCCCCAACTAGGGCAAAATCCGGCCACCAAACTATTGCCCACCATAGTGATAAAAAAAGGTAGACCCCAGGGCTTTGGGGTCCCTAGGGGATGACCCAAAGACCCTGTCCCAAACCCCGGGTAACAGCCTTACATCACTGTCCCTACAATTTGGCCTGCTCAGATCCCCTCTATCCCCATCCATTGACCTCTGAGGCCCCGTTTGGACGCCCCAATTTTGGTTATAAATTGCGCGATTTATAACCAGGGGTGCTCGGGGTATAACACCTCATTTATGTGTTTGGACCGGCCAGTTATATCATAAAATTCATTACTTGGTATAACAGGAAATTTATTCCCCGAGCCATTCTGGAAATAGAGGTACTGACCTCTATTTCCGGGTGATAAATGGCTGGCCCATGGCTACATACATATGTACTGGCCAATCTAGGGAGTACTACACAACCTCCCAATGACCGGTCAACTGGTCATTGAAGAGCACGCATCAACTTCTGGATGGCCGGTTTGACAGGCCATCCAGAGGACACCCTCTCAATGACCGTTCAACCGGTCATCAAGGAGGACTTCACCTCTCAATGACCCGACCAGTCATTGAGAGGGACTCTACACCCTCTTGACAACCAGACAAGTCATCAAGAGGGATTCTACACCCTCTCCATGACTATTTGAAACCAGTCATCAAGAGGGACTCTACACCCTCTCAATGTCTGGTCAACCACTCATTGAGAGGGTGAGTCCCTCTGAATGATTCTACACCCTCTCAATGAGTGGTTGACCGGATATCAAGAGGGTGTAGAGTCCCTCTTGGTGACCGGTCAACCACTCATTGAGAGGGTGAGTCCCTCTTGATGACCGGATCAAGAGGGACTCTACACCCTCTTGATGAGTGGCTGACCGGATATCAAGAGGGTGTAGAGTCCCTCTCGGTGACCGGTCAAGCAGTCACGCAGTCATTGGGTGGGATTCTACATCCTCTTGATGACCGGTCAAGCAGTCATTGAGAGGGTGTAGAATCCCTCTATGACTGCTTGATTGGTCCCTATTGATGACTGCTTGACCGGTCACCAAGAGGGACTCTACACCCTCTTGATGTCCGGTCAACCACTCATTGAGAGGGTGTAGAATCATCCAGTCATCGAGAGGGACTCACCCTCTCAATGAGTGGTTGACCGGACATTGAGAGGGTGTAGAGTCCCTCTTGATGACTGGTTTCAACCAGTCATGGAGAGGGTGTAGAATCCCTCTCAATGACTTGTCCGGTCGTCGAGAGGGTGTAGAGTCCCTCTCAGTGACTGGTTGGGTCATTGAGATTCATGAGGCGTTAAGATGCTATTGTTGTACGGATGTTTGATTGTCTTCGACTACTGACGGAGGCCAATCAGGATAATGATGAAAAGTGCCATCCTCTTTTGTCCGAGCTGGTACTGTTTTTTTTTGAAGCATGCTGGGAGGCGACATTGTGAGGGAATTACACCGAGTGAATTTTGGTTTGCCAAACAGACTTGTAATAAATGAGTACTATATGATTATTGAGTGGACGCGCCAAACAGACCTGTCATAAATGTGCTGGTTGCATAATTGATTTTATGACAATTGGCTTTTCACTTTTGTGTTATGTATATTATTATGTGATTTATAATATCACACCGGGCGTCCAAACAGGGCCTGAATATTTTTACATAGACGGCAGGTCAGGTAGTGAGACTTGGGTCCCATGGTTGCAGGGAGCAATATGGGCAAGAAAGCACAGGATTACTTATAAGCAGAGAAGGCAGTCCCTTGAGCAAAACAAGGGTTTTTTTTTTGAGGTTAAGAAGAGTTTGAAATTCATAGGCTCTGAATTAACAACAGAGGCAAGGGTCAGTTTTCAAGTTATTTGTCTTCTATAGGGTGACATTAAACTCTGTTTATCAGTCCAACTTACCATCATCTCAGATATTCCCCTGCCCATGGTGAATTTTATGCATCCTATCCCGCGAGCCTTGCAAGCCAGCAAATGATCATCTGGAATTGATATGCCATCAGAGAAAATTGAATAAGACAAAAAGACTAGCCGTCTTAAGCTGGGCATGTTTGTAAACAGATGGGACTCGAGAGGAGGTTTACAATCAACAGAACAAATGTCAATTCCAAGGACTTCGATTGAGTGCAAGAAGATGCCTTCAGTCAGAAGATTGGTAAGCAAGTGAGAAGACTGAGTTTCGAAGACCCGTAGTTTCGGAAACTCCAAGTTGAGGACTTGTCCAATTACTGAGTTGGATTGCACTGAGATACCTTCAATTGTTTCCCTAAGCACTTCAAATAATGGCTTGAGCGTTTGTCCGTTGTCTGAAGAGATACCTGAGACCTGGAGCACTTTGATACTAGACTTGAGCGCAGTAGCAAGGCTGACAAATCCTGGATAGGAGCATTGCAAATGACAAATTTTCAATCAAGTGATTGGTGGGAGCCGTTGGTTAGCAAGTGCGGATCCAATAGAACTTGGTACAAGTTCAGGATCGAGGTCTGCCAGATCGAGTGTCGTGAGGTTCTGGGCGGCAAGAATCAACATACTCAGGCATTGTGGGTCCGGCTGAGGTTGCTTCACTCCAGGTTTTCGTAAGTATATTTCGTATTTGTAGGATGGTCAAAAACCCAATCGAAGAGTGCGTAGATTTCTGATTCGTCCAATCGCTTGAATGATTTCGACGGGGAGTGAGATATAATGTCTGAAACGTAGTGTAATTTCGGTAAGCGAGTCCGAGAAATAATCGGCCAAACATTCAAGAATTTCATATTCGCTCCACAATTCTGGTCCGTTCTTGTGTTGAGTTGACCCTCTGCTCCAGAGTTGATGGGGTTTCGGGGGACTTCTAAGGTCCCAAAGATCCAAGACTTGGCAGTTTGGTCGGGCGGCTGACGATGAACGATTGAGAAGGTGGTTCAGGAGATCGTTTGTTTGGAGATATCTCCCGCGGAGGTGCTTGTATAGATGATGTACATAGAACCACTCTGCTCATCTGCGGCAAACCAGCCTCAAATTGCATGCCGTCGATATTTCACATTCCATCCGGGCGTCGAGACCTGCGAAGGGTCGCACTTCCAAGGATGCGAATTCGACCGTCACAAGATATTCAAAGATGAGCTTGAACACTTCATCGGGAAGATCAAAGATGATGGCCATCTTCAGATAACCAATCACATTAGCTAAATTTCTGGAAGACCTGATCCAAACACTTACAGCCACAACATGTCAAAACAACTGCCTGCTTACCTTTTGTTGGCTGAGGAACCGCTGATGTGGAAAAAGCGTTCGGCACGGCGGAGTCTCGGACAAGTCGTGGTTCTGACCAAAGGGGGGCCGAACTGCGCGGTTGCAACCAAGTTGGTGCGTGGACCAACCTGCACCACATGCTCAACTGCAAACTTAACCCAAGGCCCTCGCTGCGGCGGGTGTGTGTCTCGCGAAGCGAGCCTCCGACAGCCCTTGGCAGGAGGGACCACCCCTTTTTGGCGTGCCAAGAATCTGACTTTGGCTGGGTGGAATATCCAAACCTCTATAATTCCTTGCTTCCTTAACTTTATTTGCAATAAAATTGCTTAGATTGAAGACTGGAGGACTTCCCGTCGAGTCTGGGAGCCTCCCAGATCTCAATTTACACACCCAAATTCTTAATTTTTGACAAAAAGGAAAATGTTTTCCTAGCCCTACAGTTCATTACTTTCATCTGCACTGGTTGAGTTTTTGATAGGTGTCTTATTTTAGGATTTAGAGAGGCATCTAGAGCTCTCTAAATGATGACGGGAAGTCATCCACTAGCTTGTGCCTGTCAAACCAAAAGAATTTGGGTAACTTCTCAACATCCCTTCCAGTCCAAAAAAACCCTTTAAAAACACTCAAAATAAGGATTTTGCACGGAGAGGGTCTGTGCTCCCCAACTCAGCTTCCACAGTTTGCTCTCCACCAGAACATAGAGGGGATCATGGGAGGTAAAAAAATGTGTATGCTTTTATGCAGCATGTTCCAATGAGATTGAGATAATAAAATTGGAGTGGATTAAAGATGGCCCCTTGCACCCGGGTACCCGCCAACGAGTCCAAGTACCTGCGTTAAAATCCCCAGATCTTGGGCACCCGCACCCGCACCCGGCACCCGCCAGGGAAGAAGGGGCGAGTACCCGGGTACTTGCAGCGGGTACTTGCGGGTATGTGCAACTTTTTTTGCCAAAAAGGCCACTCAAATGATTCATTTCACCGCTAGCTCATGTATGTATGTTGACCTACTTCTGCTTGTACATCATAGTCTCCCTGCTTTATCCTTTCCCTTCATCTTTGCTTTGTTCTTCTGGTTGAGTTTCCATTTATGCAACACCCCAGGTTTAATCTTACCGTTTTTTGAGTAAAACGCCACAGCCATGCCTTGACTAACCAATGCCGCGCTGAGGCAGTGCCTTCAAAAGGAGACGTAGTCCCGGCCAAAACTGAAAGATTGCTCAACGTCCACAGTGGTCCCTGTATTAAATGTAGTGTTAGTTCAAAAATCAATAAGCAATCAATCTAGAGTAAAGTAACCTACCCGGGCAGCTTAGCACATCCAGTGCCATCTGGAGGAGGCCACCATGGGAATTGCCAGCGCGTCGTTGTTGCATCCACCATTTGAGGGGGTCAACTGGCCGTCCATCTTCCTTCAGCGCCAAGCCTCCAGCAAGCCACATGGTGAGCGGATTGGTGTTGGTGCTTGCTCCACGTGCTGCTGAAGCACTCAGCAAACCTGCAATCACACCTTTTGGAGGCTGATGTGAATCATGTTAGCGGATGATTGATTGAATTGTATATGATGTATGGTAAGATGTTTACTCACTATTGAAGCGCCAGTATTTTCTTTCTGGGAGGTGTTTGGTTGAGGTGGAGGTCGATACTTACTTTCCCACATCTCGCGATGAAGTCTTATGGCCTCTTCGATCCATTTGGGCTCCCATTTGGCGAGTTTGAAATACTCATCCTTGAAGGATGGATGAAGAACTGAAAATTTCAAAGCAAGTCAGTACATTGAGGATGTTGTACGAAATAAAAGCAACAAGAGAGAAGAAAAAGATATGAGAACTCACCCATAGCTACTCGGTACAACAACGAGCAGTCCGTAAGAGTATAGTACTTGTTTGTGAGCTGGAGTCCTGCACGACAGGCATTCCTCAAAGCCGGCGGGTACTGTGCTTTCTTTTGTGAAATGGCGGTGAAAAGGTGGCATGTGATCTGGTCTATAAAAACAACTATATCTGCTATTCAGGCGCCGCCGGGAGTCGAGACTTGTAGTGTTATGTCAAAGAAGGGTTGAAGGACCTCGACGAGGTCACTTGCAAAATCAAAATCGTCCTGGTTGATCTGATGTTCTTGAGAGAGGCCATATTGTCTATCTGTTTGCCACTCCAAACTGAAATAGCAAGTACATCAGTTAAAATATTGGCTGATGATATGAGTAAGAGAAAGATAGACTCACACTGCAACCGAGCATCTCAAGACACCAACCAACTGTGTCAAAGTGGAGTTCCATCGGGTCCTCACATCCCGCTGGATGTTATGCGGCTTTTTACACTCATTAGCCCTAAAAAGCTCAACAAAAAGTGACTTCGAGTTTGGTGATTTATTCAGCTTGCAAGAGATTGCTCAGAACTAGCTGGCATAAGTCAGCAAAGAAAAAAATATTGAGGGGGATGAAGTTGGCTTACCCTTGCCAGGGTCTGTTTGCAAGATTTGGAAGTATATCAATTGTCTTTGTCTTCATCACTCAGCCCATTAACATCATCATCCTCAAGTTCGATCTCCTCCAGGTTGATGAGATCGGCCGCCAGAAGATTTAGGTCACTATTTTCATCATCCCCATCATCTTCTGAATTGCCTGCAGCGTTGTCAAAGCTGTTTAAACAAAGATGGCATTCAGTCATCAAACTCAAGGATGAAGATGATGAGAATGATGAGACAAGAACCAAAAGACTTACTGTTGAATCTGGTCATCTGGATCCTCAGGATCATCTGGATCCAGAGGATCGTTGTCAGAGTTGTCTTCATTGGCCGAGGCAGTTTTTGTTTTTGCATGGCTTCCGAATGGTTGCAATATCACCTGTACAATCAGATTTAAAATGTGTGCGAAGCACCTGATCCATTGTGGTTCACCTTTGAATTGGGGCCACCTGAACCTTGAGATCTCCTCAACCATGGTCTGATTATTTGAAGCATTGTCCGTAACGATTCCACATATCTGTGAGGTAAGAGAACCAAAAATCAGCCAATTAGCCAAGGAAAGAGAGAAGATTTGCTTACCTTGTCCCTCAAACCAAACTTATCAACAATCAGCTGGACCGTTTCTGCTATATAAAAACCTGTATGACTTTTTTTTAACCTGACAAAATCAAGGGGCATGGCCTCCAAGTAAAATCCATCCGCTTTATCCTCTACCATGCAATATATCACGGTCCCTAATAGATCATATCTGCTTTGTGACTTCCAGGCGTCAAGACCCAAGTAGATTGCCCCGGTGTGAGCCTAGTGAGACAACAATTCAGCCCATTTTTGTATGATAAGTGGGAAAGATGTAAAACCAACCTTCAAGGATTTAATAATGGAATCCTGAACAGCTGTGTATAACCGGCCAATGTTGTTTGATACAGCCTTTCGGGTTGGTAAGTGTCGCACAACAGTTGGGTGCAATATCCCTTGATGTGCCTGCTCTCCTAGAGCGGAGAAAAGACGGGCAGCTTTGGCGCACCAAACCGCACAAAGCTGGGGTACCTGTTGCATCCTAGAGGTCAGCTATGCTTTGGTGAGAATAGATGGACGGCAAGGGGGGTGTTGGACAACTCACATCCCAAGCGTCAATATGATTACTGCCCGATATCCCCATTGACGTTAACGTTTGCGCTTTGGTGTCATGGGCTTTCTTGATGCAACTAGCCACGTGCTTTGCAAGATTACTAGGTGACGTATTGTATGTTGGTCGGTGGATCTTGCTGCCGCAACTGAAATATAAAAGGAGACCGTTATAAGAGAATTGGACTAGGATAAAATGAGAGAAGTACTAACTTTCAACAAGAGTAAGCAATCATATTGCGGCCATGTTTGTCCACCTGATCGGAGATCTGGGGGGGATGATAAGCGGCATAGCAAGAACTTAGCTGGTTTTTGTGCACTCGGATTGCTTTTTCTACCAAGCAGCAAATAAAAACGGTAAGTATTACATCTCGGATCAATCCTATAGTGAACTGAATCACTCACTAAGCTCCTGTTCATCTGTCAGCCCCTCGGACCTTGAGGTTTGAGTGCCCCCTGGGTTGCTCAGGTCGGGGTTTTTCTCATTGGCATCGTCATCAGACTCGGAGTTGTTGATGGTGATACAATTTTGTTTCTTATTTGCGGGGGTACAACTGGCGACTGAGGAGGTGGGTGATTAAGCTGCTTTGCAGCGCTTCTTGCTTTTCTGTTTAGGTGCCATTGATGGTTGAGGCAGGAGGGCCGGTCGGATCGGGCTGGGGGCAACATGGCATATGGTGTCAACTGGCTACTATGTCAGAGCCACCGTGACATAATATCACAGAAAAATAATAAAAATTGTTACATATGTTAGAGACATTATTACTAAATCTCCTACATATGTAACACCATAAAAAGTATAAATATTACCTATGAAAGAGACATTATTACGTACTCTTACATATGTAAATTGTAGAATATTACTTCAGATTCCTAATCTACGCCTAAAATAAACTAGGGTACCTCATTGCAACGTACCCTAAACTCTTACTCCTTCCCTGTGTAAATTACACATGAAAATATACCCAGTTACCACGGATAAAGTAGCGCTCATGCTTATATGCTCATGTAAATATGCTTGTAAGCGCCACAGACACCCAAAAAGGCCGTAATCACGCTATACTATGAAGATATGACACCTTCTGAGTCCCATGAGCGCCTAGAATGTTCCATTACATATGTAATGATGTAAATAAGACATTCTTGACGCACAGAGATAAGAAGTACCAACCAATTGGTACATGTGATGTCATTATGTAGACCAAAGCAGAACAATTGGCCACACGTGACAGCCTGCATGTCCCAAACAGTAATTACCATTATGTAACCTGTAAATTAGCCTAAAACAATTACCATGTGTTTCAGACTAATTATGATACAGGAGCATCATAAGTGGCCCAATCTAGAAGATAGGACACACGTAACAACCCCTACTAGTTAGAAGTGTTTTAGACTAGTCCTGAGACGGCCAAATATTACTTTTGCAGCCATTTGCACGCCCCAAAAAGGAATAGTCCTCCTGTAGCGTTGCCAAATTGGTCTAGAATCACGCCCACAAGTTGGCCAACCGCCAAATTGAGCCAGAATTACGCCCACAAGTTGGCCAGCAGCTATATGGCTCCCTGAGCGCCCTCTGAGGGCTTTCATGACTATTTAAAGGGCCCTCTGTGCGCTCCAAAGACCCTCCCTCATGCTATTACACCTACTCTGATCATTACCCGCTTCCAACACGTGCTCAACACCTGTTCTCTGCCTGGTAAGATCCTTAGTTGCTGAATATAGCTCAATTCCTTCGTCTGAATCTGCTCAGATTCTCCCCTGAAGAACCTCAAGAATTTAAGGGCTTAATTCTAGTAAGTTTAACCCCTTTCTCTTGAGATTCTCCGCTTCATTCTTGCTGGAATCTAAACCACCCCTGCTTGCAGGCCCCAGTACTAACAGGTAACTAAATGTTCTGCTGTTGCACGATACCTTAGAGGGATCTAAACCACTCCTGCTTGCAGGCCCCTCTTATTTTAATTATATTAATTTTATTAACATAATTAAACTACTATTTCTCTATTTTTTACGCCACACAACCTCTCCAAAGCCTTGGATATAATCCCTAGAGTCCTTAAAACTCTATTATTTCACTTTGCAGCTCGTGTAGCTAGAAGGATTATTGTCCTTGGCATCACGCAGGCTGACATATGGTATGCCATATGTATATATAGGGCCCGCCGGCGGGTGCAGGCCGCGGGCGCGGGGGTCCAGATTTTGTGCGATTACGCGTAATCAGAAAAAACATATTACACAGGACAGTGATGTTGTGTGATCTGGCGGCGTGGGCAGGGCGAGTATTTGGCGGGTACTTGGCGCGGGTACCCGCCATTTTTTTGCCCCAGAATCTGGACACCCGCACCCGCCGGCAGCACCCGACGGCGAGTACCCGCCAAACCTTGACAGGTACCCGCAAACGGGAACCTTGTGCCATCTTTAGTTTCCAAATATCACTACTTTGGTAGTTTCTGGGTGTTTCTGTCACTATATCTCATCCCAGCTTGGGAATTCTTCTGCCATATGGTTACCAAAATGTTTACAAGCGGCCAAAGTTTCATTATGTACCTTTGCTCACCACAAAACCCCCAAATGTAGCAGCTACAGTCTGATCAGTTTCCAAATATCACTACTTTGGTAGCTTCTTGGTTTTTCTGCCACTATATCTCATCCCAGCGTGGGAATTCTTCTGTCATATTGTAACAAAAATATTAACAAGCCCCCAAAGTTTCATTATGTACCTTTATTGACCACAAAACCCCCAAATGTAGCACCTACAGTCTGATCAGTTTCCAAATATCACTACTTTGGTAGTTTCTGGGTTTTTCTGCCACTGTATATCATCCCAGCGTGGGTGTTCTTCTGCCATGTGATTACCAAAATGTTTACAAGTGTCCAAAATTTCCTTACGTACGTTTTTTCACCACAGGACCCCCGAATGTAGCAGCTACAGTCTGATCAGTTTCCAAATATCACTACTTTGGTAGTTTCTGGGTGGTTCTGCCACTATATCTCATCCCAGCGTGGGTATTCTTCTGCCATATGGTTACCAAAATGTTGACAAGCCCCCAAAGTTTCATGATGTACTTTTGCTGACCACAAAACCCCCAAATGTAGCAGCTACAGTATGATCAGTTTCCAAATAGCACTTCTTTGGCAGTTTCTGGGTGTTTCTGCCACTATATCTCATCCCAGCCTGGGTATTCTCCTGCCATATGGTTACCAAAATGTTTACAAGCCCCCAAAGGTTCATTATGTACCTTTGCTGACCACAAAACCCCCACATGTAGCAGGTACAGTCTGATCAGTTTCCAAATATCACTACTTTGGTACTTTCTGGGTGTTTCTGCCACTATATCTCATCCCAGCGTGGGAATTCTTCTGCCAGATTGGTAGTAAAGGTACTTGTTGAAACTTTGAGGGCTTGTAAACATTTTGGTAACCATATGGCAGAAGAATTCCCACGCTGGGATGAGATTTAGTGGCATAAAAACACCCAAAAACTACCAAAGTAGTGATATTTGGAAACTGATCAGACTGTAGCTGCTACATTTGGGGGTTTTGTGGTGAAAAAAGGTACACAATGAAATCTTGTCCGCTTTTAAACATTTTGGTAACCATATGGCAGAAGAATTCCCACGCTGTGATGAGATATAGTGGCAGAAACACCCAGAAACTACCAAAGTAGTGATATTTGGAAACTGATCGGACTGTAGCTGCTACATTTGGGGGTTTTGTGGTCTACAAAGGTACATAATGAAACTTTGAGGGCTTTTAAACATTTTGGTAACCATATGGCAGAAGAATTCCCACGCTGGGATTCGATATAGGGGCAGAAAAACCCAGAACATACCAAAGTAGTGACATTTGGAAACTGATCAGACTGTAGCTGCTACATTTGGGGGTTTTGTGGTGAACAAAGGTACGTAATGAAATTTTGGACGCTTGTAAACATTTTGGTAACCATATGGCAGAAGAGTTCCCACGCTGGGATGAGACACAGTGACAGAAAAACTTAGAAACTACCAAAGTAGTGATATTTGGAAACTGATCAGACTGTAGCTGCTACATTTGGGGGTTTTGTGGTCAGCAAAGGTACATAATGAAACCTTGGGGGCTTTTAAACATTTTGGTAACCATATGCTACATTTGGGGGTTTTGTGGTCAGCAAAGGTACATAATGAAGCTTTGGGGGCTTCTCAACATTTTGATAACCATATGGCAGACAAATACCCACACTGGGATGGGATACCTTGGCAGAAAAGCCCAGAAACTATCAAAGTAGTGATATTTGGAAACTGATCAGACTATAGCTGCTACATTTGGGGGTTTTGTGGTGAACAAAGGTACATAAGAAGATTCTGGACGCTTGTGAACATTTTAGTAACCATATGGCAGAAGAATTCGCGCGCTGGGATGATATACAGTGGCAGAAAAACCTAGAAACTACCAAAGTAGGGATATTTGGGAACTGATCAAACTGTAGCTGCTACATTTGGGGGTTTTGTGGTCAGCAAAGGTACATAATGAAACCTTGGGGGCTTGTCAACATTTTGGTAACCATATGGCAGGAGAACACCCACACTGGGATGATATATAGTGGCAGAAAAACCCAGAAACTACCAAAGTAGTGATATTTGGAAACTGATCAGACAGTAGCTGCTACATTTGGGGGTTTTGTGGTCAGCAAAGGTACATAATGAAACTTTGGCCGCTTGTAAACATTTTGGTAACCATATGGCAGAAGAATACCCACGGTGGGATGAGATATAGTGGCAGAAACATGCAGAAACTACCAAAGTAGTGATATTTGGAATCTGACCAGGCTGTAGCTGCTACATTTCGGGGTTTTGTGGTGAACAAAGGTACGTAATGAAATTTTGGACTCTTGTAAACATTTTGGTAACCATATGGCAGAAGAATACCCACGCTGGGATGAGATATAGTGGCAGAAACACCCAGAAACTGCCAAAGAAGTGATATTTGGAAACTGATCAGGCTGTAGTTGCTACATTTGGGGGGTTTGTGGCAAACAAGGTACATAATGAAATTTTGGACGCTTGTAAAAATTTTGGTAACCATATGGCAGAAGAATTCCCACGCTGGGATGAGATACAGTGGCAGAAAAACCCAGAAACTGCCAAAGTAGTGATATTTGGAATCTGATCAGACTGTAGCTGCTACATTTCGGGGTTTTGTGGTGAACAAAGGTACGTAATGAAATTTTGGACTCTTGTAAACATTTTGGTATCCATATGGCAGAAGAATACCCACGCTGGGATGAGATATAGTGGCAGAAACACCCAGAAACTGCCAAAGAAGTGATATTTGGAAACTGATCAGGCTGTAGTTGCTACATTTGGGGGGTTTGTGGCAAACAAAGGTAAATAATGAAATTTTGGGCGCTTGTAAAAAGTTTGGTAACCATATGGCAGAAGAATTCCCACGCTGGGATGAGATACAGTGGCAGAAAAATCCAGAAACTACCAAAGTAGTGATATTTGGAAACTGATCAGATTGTAGTTGCTACATTTGGGGGTTTTGTGGTGAACAAAGGTACATAATGAAATTTTGGCCGCTTCTCAACATTTTGGTAACCATATGGCAGAATAATACCCACGCTGGGATGAGATATATTGGCAGAAACACCCAGAAACTGCCAAAGTAGTGATATTTTGAAGCTGATCAGACTGTAGCTGCTACATTTGGGGGTTTTGTGGTGAACAAAGGTACGTAATGAAATTTTGGACGCTTGTAAACATTTTGGTAACCATATGGCAGAAGAATTCCCACGCTGGGATGAGATACAGTGGCAGAAACACCCAGAAACTGCCAAAGTAGTGATATTAGGAAACTGATCAGACTTCAGTTGCTACATTTGGGGGTTTTGTGGTGAACAAAGGTACTTAATGAAATTTTGGAGGCTTTCAAACATTTTGGTAACCATCTGGCAGAAGAATTCCCACGCTGGGATGAGATACAGTGGCAGAAACACCCAGAAACTGCCTAAGTAGTGATATTTGGAAACTGATCAGATTGTAGTTGCTACATTTGGGGGTTTTGTGGTGAACAAAGGTACATAATGAAATTTTGGCCGCTTCTCAACATTTTGGTAACCATATGGCAGAAGAATACCCCCGCTGGGATGAGATATATTGGCAGAAACACCCAGAAACTGCCAAAGTAGTGATATTTTTAGGTTCAGTCTGTCGGGGAAGGAAGGCTTCTGTTCAGGCTGTCTAGCTAAATAGTAGATTGCTAGATGGGGAAAGTTAGATGATCTTTCCCTGGCTCTCCCTTGTGGTTTGGAGAGCGTGACATGTATGTACAATGAAGTGACATGCCTCTGGGGAGCGCTACGGCGCGCAAGCGCGGCTCATAACACTACCCCGCCCTTAACGCCCAAGCCCCCGGCCCTGCGTCCTCTCCCTGGGTGGCGTTAAAAAACCCTGTAGGGAAAAAGCCTCACCCCTCACTTGAATCTCCTCCTCCTCCTATGCCGCGCCGCTGCTTCTGGAAAGTTTTTGTCGAATTCCGTGACTAGTTGTTGGCAATTTTGAAGATTTGATTCCGGTTCCCACGAGTTTTCTTCTGGCCCGTAACCTTTCCACGCCACCAGGTACTCCTTCCTTCGTCGTTGTTTCCTGCAGTCTAAGATCTCCGCCACCTCCCACTCTTCCGCTCCTTCGACCATCACTGGTTGGGGTTCCTCCACCGCGCGTCCTTCAATCGTGTCCGGCGCGTGTTTTCGCAGAACTGAAACATGAAATGTGGGGTGGACTCCCTTCATTGAAAGAGGCAATGTTAGCTTGTACACTGATGGGGATATCTGTTCTGATATGGGGAAGGGTCCTAGCCATCTATGGGATAGTTTGGGACAGGGTCTTGTAGTGGATATGTGTTTGCTATTCAGCCATACCGCATCCCCTACTTGCC
This sequence comes from Puccinia triticina, assembly GCF_026914185.1. NCBI lineage: Eukaryota > Fungi > Basidiomycota > Pucciniomycetes > Pucciniales > Pucciniaceae > Puccinia > Puccinia triticina. The sequence continues at coordinate 2,958,110 of NC_070564.1, read as the reverse complement.
ACCTTGGGGTAGGCGCCACCTTGTGGTCAAATTGAAGTTTCATTGATGCCTGCGCCGCTTCAAGAGTCGCTTTCAATTCCTCTTGTACTGTTGCTAACACCTGTAACCGTTTTTCAACCAATGGCAGACACTGTTTGGAAGACTGAATCCCCCCGTATGTCAGATCAAACCCATAGTTTGCCGGAAACGGCGACATTCCAATGGACACGTGTTCCTGGTTGTTGTGTGAGAATTCCGCCACCGCCGGCAGTCCCTCCCAGTCGTCTTGATGGTATTGGACGAAGTGCCTGAGGTATTGTTCAATGGCCTTGTTCACAATCTCTGACTGTCTGTCCGTCTGCGGATGATACGCGGTGGAAGGGCATAATCTGATGCCTAGTCGTTTTCTAAGCTCCTTTGTTGTCTGTGAAATGAAGACGCTCCCTCTGTCGGACACAGTTGCTTTAGGAGTTCCGTGAAGCTTCCACACTTGACGGAGCAACAGGTCGGCTAATTGTTCCGCAGTCATAGTCTTATTACAAGGTATGAAATACGCCATTTTCGTGAGTCGATCTACTACTGTAAGGATGCTGTCACTGTTATTTGACTCTGGGAGATCTGTGATCACATTGTACGAGATAATGGTCCACGGGCCCGCCAGTATTGGCAGGGGTTCTAACGTTCCAAAGGGCTTTTGTGTTGACCCTTTGACGCGTTGGCACGATCCACACCCGTCGACATACCGGTTCACAAACTTCTTTTGTCCCGGCCAGCTAAAGCATCGCCGCACCAGCGCTAGTGTCTTTGCGCGTCCTGGGTGGCCAGCTGGTCAACAATTGTGTCGGGTCCGTAGTATTGCTGTCTTAAGGGACTCGTCCCCTGGGACCTCGATCCGCCCCTGGTTGTACAATACGCCGTCCTTATAGGAGTAGGCGCGTTGTCTGGTCGACGCGTCCTGACACTCGCCTATTAATTGTGTTAGTCTGGGGTCTGCGGGAGTAGCGGCGCGGATCAAACTTATCAAGTCGGCGTCCATTGAGATGAGGTCCGCTCGGTCCTCCCCTACCCCCTCGCCGTTGGTCTGCTCCACTCCTAGAATGTCCACTTCAAACTGAAAGATTTCAAAGAGCTAAGAGATTTCATTGTATCAGATAAAACTAATCTTGTAGATACAATAGGTTTATTCTTGAGGAATTAAATAAAGCAGAGTTGAGCGCTTTACCTAAGAGCAGGAGCAAGACCGCTCTCTACTAGAGATTGTTAGATAGATAGATGTGATAAAGGAAAAGAGACCCGTATGCAGTTCTCTGTCTCTGCAAGTCGATCACGGTGCATGTTGGACGTTAGTCTTCTACCGCTCTCTTCTGGGATTGGTGGTAGAGTTTTTCTCTTACTCTTGTGAGCCTTTTGGCCTAAGTGATTGTTCACTTCGCTTCGGCGAGACGATTGAGAAGAGACTTAACACTGTCTGTTATTGAAACAGCTTTGTGTCAGTGTCTTCTCTTTTGTCTCGCTTTCGAGGCTTTTAACACGAGACACTCACCAATTGTTTTACCAGCTTGTTGTGCGGTATCGGTGGGTCCGGTCTGTTCTCCTACAACTACGTTGTCTTTATGAGAAGGGGAATAGTGCGTTAGCTCCTATCTGATCTACTACCTTAAGGTATCACATCCGCATACCTTTGGCGCTGGTTGTGATCCTCTTGATGAGTGACTTTGCGCCGGGATAATCCACTGGCTTAATCTTGCTGCTCGTGGGTGTTGAACCTGTTTACATCAAAAGATGAATACAGTTTAGTTTAACTCCCGCGGCTCAGACTTGGACTGCGGAATATGGTTCGCCTTTGCTTACCATTTTCCGCAGCTGATTCAGTTCCCGATGTCTTTCTCATTTTATGAGTTCGACACCGTTCCCCTAAGCTGGAATTCTCACACAAACCAGTGGTTGGCGTCCGCTAGGTCCACGGATTTGTCGACAAAGAATTCATCAATTTCAGCAATGGCCGCGAAGGTCTCAGGGGTAATGTTGGATGGTTTCAACAGTTGGCCGAATGTCAGTTTCTCCCCCTTCTTCGGCGCTAGGTCTGGGCGTCTGGATAGTGCGTCCGGTTTGGTCGCCTGTCGGCCCGGCCGAAAAATGATCTCGAAATCAAAATTTCCCAGTGTTTCAGCCCATCTTGCCTGTTGTCTGGTGAGGCTTTTGCTAGTCATGAAGCTTTCTAAACTCCTATGGTCGGTGTACACGATGGCCTTCAGTCGGTTGGGGTTCCCCTCCAGGTAGTGGCGCCATTCCTTGAATGCCGCCACAATCGCGAGGAGTTCTTTGTCGAAAATTTCGTAATTTCGTTCCGCTTGGATGAGGGATCGTGATAGATAAGCTACCGGATGTACGAACTTGTGGAAGTCCCTCTTCTGCGGGGGGGCGGGCAGCCCTGGTCGCGGAGCGACCCCTCCGAAGGAGGGACTTGAGTCCAAAACTGACTTACAACCGCGTCACGGTTGGCCAGTTTTGGTGTAGCCGACTTTTGGACGGCTGCATCTCCTGTACATCCATCTCCCCGGAGGTAAAATGTTGGATCAGAGATAGAGGAGGATGGTGCGGACCTCCTCATCCACTTTTCAAAAGAAAATATTGAAAATTGGACCAGCAGGAATTTTTTCAAGATTTTGAAAATCTGAAAATCTGACTCTTCAGGATTGAACTGAAGTTGATTCTTGGCTTCTGAACCAGGATCCCTCCTTCACAAAATTCCTCAAAACAATTTTGTTTACTATCCTGGGATGGCCATCTTGTCCTCTATTTATTACATAAGGAATGGTTTGGTTTGAAGAAAAAAAAAACAAAGTCATGTTGAACTAAAATTGGCTTGTAAAAAAACCTACACATACAATTTTTGAAAAATTCAAAATCTTTCTTGATGGGGATGAAGACCCCCATCTTGGGCACACCCTGCCCAACATTATTATTGACTGGGTATTTGGGTGTATTTTATAGGATTTTTACAAAAAAAAAAGGACCTCAGAAGCCCAACCGTGACACGCGAGCATGCGCGTTTTAGACACAAGCCTCTCCCGCACTTCGTGCGTTTGACGGAGAGGCTGTACACACTCGCCGGATGTAACTTGTTGTCCTTCGTGCACACTTGTGAGAGAACTGCGCCTAGTGCAAAATCCAAGCAATCACACTCCAGTAGGAATGGTTTGTACGGGTCTGCTATCTTCAGAATTGGTGCCAATGTGAATAGCGTCTTGAGGCTCTTGAACGCTTTGTTGCATTGTTTATTCCACACAAATCTGATTCCCTATTTAGTGAGGTCGTGTAGTGGCCTTCTTGTCCGCGAGAAGTGACTAATGAACCGCCTGTAGAAGTTAGCGAACCCAATGAACCATTGGAGTTCAGTCACGTTGGTGGGCGCCGGCCAATCCAAAACCGCTTTAACTTTTTCCGGGTCCCTCCTCACCCGGTTACACAAGATAAGTAGACCAAGTTACTCGACTTCGGCTCTGGAGAATTTGCATTTCTCCGGCTTAAGCCAAAGTTGATGCTTGCTGAGTATCTCCAGGATTTCTTTGACCACTCCTTCATGGTCCGTGCCGCGCTGTGTATAGATCATAATGTCGTCGAGATATGCCACTGTATCCTTGCCAATCCTTCCCAATAATATGTCTTGAATGAAAAATTGAAAGAACCCGGGTGCTCCCGTTGGGCCAAAAGGCATAGTGAGAGGTGCAAACTGCCCCGCCCGGCACACAAACGCCAACTTCTCTTCGTTGCCCTCTGCCACCCGGAGATTGCCGTATGTGTTGCGCAGGTCTAACTTGGTGAACGTATCTGCGTCTAACAGACTGTCCACTAAATCCATCGGGAGCGGTAGCGGGTATTTGTTCTTTACCGTAACCGCATTCAGCCTTTGGTAGTCAAAACAAGGCCGCAAATTGCCGTCTTTTTTTCCTGTAAACAGAACCAGAGCTGCCCACGGGGATGTAGTCCTATGGATGGTCCCATGCTCTAATCTCTCTCTAATCAACGTTTCCAGAGCCTCATTCTCCGCAGGGGATAGTGGAATTATCCTGCTTGCGTGGGGGACCGCTCCGGGTATCAAATCAACTCGGAAATCATAATTGCGTCGGGGTGGTAGTTGTTGTGCTTCGGTTTTCCCAACGGTGGGCCGCTAAACTAAACTACACCAAACTACACAAATCTACGCAAGTAGAAACTGATGAAATGCTAGATGGGTGTTAGTGTAGCGCCACAAACGTCCCTCTGGAGTAGTGCTTTGGCTGTAGTGGAGCACGGTAAGGAACGCTACGCTGGTAGATTTGTGTAGATTTATTTAGTTTAGTTTAGCGGCCCACCGTTGGAACTTTTCCTGAACATTCCGAGGTGGCGGTGATACCTGTGTGGGACCAGCTCCTCGACTGACTTGGGAGGCACGTCCCGTTTCGCCTGCGCCGCTAATTGAGCCGAGGTGCTCCAAGCAACCTTAGCCACGTCCATAGCCGCTGATCTATGAAGTCCTACAGGGTGTGCCCGCTTGCCAGTTGTTCTTATGGACATTTGGTGAATGGGAGAGGTGTTGGACTCACATCGCGGGGGTGTTATCGCACACAAGTTGCGCAGCCCCTCGTCATTTAACCTCGCTGGCCTCCCTACGGGCTCCTCCCCGTCGCTGGAGGTTTTTTTTGGTATAGACAAAGCCATTGGAATGGCTGCGATGGTCCCATGTTTTGCCATCTCGACGTGTGATATCCGGAGGTCCTGTGGAGAATGTTCTAAGGGGCATGCCCGCTTGCCAGTTTCCTTCAACAAATCTGATGGAGGATGGTTGGTGGACTCACATCGCGGGGGCGTTATCCCGCTTATAGCGGGCACCCCCTCGTCACTTTGCCTCGCGTACCTCCCTACGGGCTCCTCCCCGTCGCTGGAGGCTCTTGTTGGCATAGACGAAACCGCCGCGGCGGCCGCGATGGTGTCCAGTGGTGTGGTCCGGATGTGTCCCGCTTCCGGTCTGTCGCTGTCCTCACAGGTCCCGTCGGTCTGGTGCATCGGTGTTGGCTCGGAATATTGTCCTAGTAATTGAATCCGCTTGCCAGTTGCTCCCAACTGAGTCACGGGGTGAAAGTTGTCAATGGACTCACATCGCGGGGGCGTTATCCCGCACGAGGCGGGCAGCCCCTCGTCACTTCTCCTCGCTTGCCTCGCGTCGGGCTCCTCCCCGTCCTGCGAGGTTTTTGGCGGAGGTGGCGACACTGTCTCAACAGCGGCGATCCTTTTCTGGCTTGGTGTTAGTCGGCGTCCACGCCAATCGATGCGGTGCCCATGCTTCCTGATCCAGGGCATTCCCAGAATCCCGTCGTACGCGTCCTTAAGCCGTGTGATGATAAAGGTTGTAGGGTCCGAGTCTGAGTCAAGTAGGAGTCGGGTCTCTTTAGAGGACCGGCTCTTGGATCCATCAAAGCTGGAAATGGTTCTCTCAACTGGTGAATGGACCAGTCTCAGGTCCATTCTGGTGGCAAATTGTTCACTCAGTACGTCGTGAGTGGCTCCTGAGTCAATCAGGAATGTGGCAGAGAGGGGGGTTGTGGCTCGGGGGTTCTGTAAAGTAAAGAAGGAAAGGCTAGCGAACAGCCGCGGATCGATTGCATTGGTGTTGACAATATTACAAGATCCTACTTTGGCGATTACAATATCCCTACTGCTTGGGGGAGGCACAACCTTCACTCCCGAGCAGCGCCATTTTTTGACTCCTCCGCCCTTCCTGCGCCTCCACTCGTCCCGATGCTCGTGTTCAGTCGGCGTACCTCCTCTTCCAACTCCGCGATTCGCGCCGCCGATTTGCCCTTCCCTTTCCCCTTCTTTGGGCATCCCCTGGCTATGTGGCCCTTTTCGCCGCAATAGAAAAAAAGTCTGGCCTTTTCTGTGTTTGAGAGAGTCCCACGCATCGCCGATAGATCCATCGCATTGGGCCCGCCTGTCGAGGTGGAATCCGGAGCACATGGATCGGCGCCATTGATTTTGTTGTCGATTTTTAATGCCAGGTTGCAGAGGTCCGTGAGCGCCGTGAAATGCACCCTCGCGAGGACCAGTGCTAATTGGATGTCCTTCTTGAGGCCTTGATGGTACTGACTCATGAGGTTCAATACTTCCCAGCCCGTGTTAGCGGCGTGCTGGTTGAATTGGAAGGTATAATGTGCCACCGATTTCGTCTGCTTCAGTTGTCGGATAGCTTTCTCAGCCCTAGATTTGCGCTTGGTGTCGTAGTACATCATTTGGAAGGCTGTTGAAAACTCGAGATAGGTGACCGGCTGTCCTGCAAACAGTTTCGCCGTGTAGGGCTGGGCCCACTCGGCTTGCTTGGCCGGTTAAGTATGAGACCGAGAAGATTACTTTGCTCTGGTCGTCGGGGAACATCCTGGGGTTCAAGAGGACATAAAGCCCGATCTGAGTGACGTAAACCTCCGCCTTGGCTCCTCTGGTGCCATCGTACTTGTCCGGGAGGCCAATTTTGGGTCCTTTCGCAGGGGCGTCCGCCGGTATCTGATCGGGTACCATAGGGACTACGGCGGGTGCGACCATACCTGCTCGAGCTGATGCTAGGTCCGCTTTGGCTCGTTGGCGGTGTCCCCTCTCTTCCTGAACGGCGGCCAAGAGTTCGTCCACCCGAGCACGTAGAGCTGCAGCGTCGTCGGCCATCTGGTGTCGGTAGGTCAGGGTCTGTGTTCAATTCAGACGGAGATTGGTTGTCTTGTTTGGTTATCCATTCTGACTTGGCTTGACGTTTGGTTCCTTGTTCTGGGTTAGCTTGGTTGGTTTCCTGTTTGAGTTCGGTTTTCTGGTTTGGTTTCTTTCTGGTTTTGGCCTTGTTCCCCGTGTTTTGGATCTAGCAATATGTTAGGTTCAGTCTGTCGGGGAAGGAAGGCTTCTGTTCAGGCTGTCTAGCTAAATAGTAGATTGCTAGATGGGGAAAGTTAGATGATCTTTCCCCGGCTCTCCCTTGTGGTTTGGAGAGCGTGACATGTATGTACAATGGAGTGACATGCCTCTGGGGAGCGCTACGGCGCGCAAGCGCGGCTCATAACAGATATTTGGAAACTGATCAGACCGTAGCTGCTACATTTGGGGGTTTTGTGGTCAGCAAAGGTACACAATGAAACTTTGGGGGCTTTTCAACATTTTGGTAACCACTAGAGGCAAAGGCGGCTGCGCCGCTGCACACCCTATATCAGGCACCAGTGTAGGCTACCACTACCCAGAACTGATTTATTTAACATTCCCTCAATTGTGTGCCCCCCCCCCCCCCCCAATTGTTGGTATTTTCTCATCAATGGTAAATATGAAAAACAAATTTTCAAGCAGAATCAATAGGACACTCCCTTGAATTCTCAATGAAATCAAAATAATTTATTGAGGATTCCTCAATCAGGTATGTGAATGTTTCAAAGCCTTGTTAAGTGCAAACACATTTGCCTTGAAGAACTTGCAGTTATCATAGTTCCTTTACATGAATTGGTGTTTGAAGCCATTCATCAACAGGAACTCAATCAGCAATGTCATCAGGGTGATCCGTTTCACCTTTGCCCAAGTAAAATATCAAGAAATCTTTCTGCAAGGAGAAAATTTTCTGCTCATTATTCATGAACTTCAAAGATCCTGGCAGAGAACTGAGCCATACCCATATCAAATTATACAAGACCAGAGAGTACCTTTGACTTCTGAAATATACTGAGAATATCAAATGAAAGAATTGGTTTTGATAGATGTTTTATTTTAAACCAAGAAATTCGAAAACCACTCACAATAAGCATGGAATCAGCTAATTAACACATTAGATCAACTGAGATATCCACAATAATTGAATTTATGAAAAAAATCAACAAAACAGTGACTGTCTTGTCCACAATGTTTTTATTTTATTTAGAAAGGAAGATGAAAAAGTGGAAATAACAGAATAATTCATTGAAACTGATTTACAGGTTTTAGTAGACTTCTAGAAGAAAATTGATCAAGAAGATCAGGAAATCATTGAGAAAGAAGACTTTATACAGGATTTACACAATTTATTGAAGTGCAAGAACAATTTTTCTATGATCAATACTTGGAAAAATCAGCGCGTGGGTTGTGGTCAATGGCCTGTCATCTGCTCAAATATTGGGCAGAACAAAGTGGAAGAGGTTTTTTTCCATCATCCTGCAAATAAAATTCCTACTGGTTGAATCTGTAAAAAACAATTTGGCATAATAAACGGTTGAAGGGCGAGGAGTACTTACTTTGTCCCAAGTGTCCATACTCGCGCCCATTAATAAATGACCACTCTCTGGAAAGAGTCGGGTGGGCGAGACAGCCTTGGTATGGCCCATCCAGGTGTTAATGTAACAAAGTTGGTGTCAGCTTCAACATCAATAAATGTCTCCACACTATTGGGCTAGGCTCACGATGGCTGGGATGACGAGAGGGAACTTACCCAATCGCCCCCAAGCATTCATCGGGCAGTAAAGTTCACAATGTTCGCAATCGAAGTCAATTTGGCCTGCAAGAAGCGGCGGTCAAGCAACGTGAGTTCGGTCAAAGCAAACACCGCGGAAGAGTCTACATGAAGCATGGGATGTAGTCATGATACTGATCTAGTCGCGGAGAGGGCCAAGACGGGCACGTTCAGAGCATACGCCACAAGCGAGTCGCCATAGTCTGCCATGGTTGGAATTCGGGCGGGATTGTAGGTTCATTAATGTGAGTGATCAGTTGGGCCTGCGCTGAATTCAAAGCAAGATTGGATATTTTAGTATGTACATGGGGGCCTCTTTCAGGCTGGTTAGAATGCAAGGGTGCGGGTCTAGATGGTGGAGAGACGGGTAAGCTATGCTTACTGGGAAGGTTTGATTTGACCTTTTTACTGCATGGTTGACAGAGCAAAGGTTGGTGTGAGGTCGCCCGAAAAACAGCGCATGCGGCTGAGTGAGATTACGCGGTGTGCCGCGGTTTGGATGAGACAAATGAGGTTGACTGTTGTAGTTATGTTGCCTGTTGTTGATCTGGAGTAGACCGCGGTTGAGGGGGGCCGCGACTGGGTTGCGTGTACGTAAGGTGGAGAAAACTTGGTGCAAGGTGGTTTATGGTTCAACCGGTGGCGTGGCGTTTGCGTAGGACAAAGCACGTTGGAAGAGGCAAAAGAAGGTCTTAGAAGGAGCGGAACAACAAGATGTACTTGTGGTGGAGTCGGTTGCATGGTTGTGTTGTTGGGGATGTTGAGGCTGTTTGGTCGTGTGGGAAAACTGTAGTGGGGAAGGTTGGTTGAGAGGGTAAGGGGCTGTTGTCTTAGAGACAGGATACGTTGGTCGGCGGTTGTGGCAAGGTGGGCATTGGGTGGAGTTGAGATGGAGCCTATAAAAGGGCAACATTGATGATTGTGTTATATTGGCAGTTGACCGACGGAGCTGCAATTCCAGGCAGTTGGTTGACTCAACCCCTCCGCTGTTGCACTTGCACAGTCCAAGGGTTAATTCTTGTGCTGCAATTCCAGCCACAGTTGACTCAACCCCCTCCGCTGTTGCATTTGCGAAGTCTGAGGAATAATTCTTGGTGACCCCCCTTTGCAATTGCCTTAAATGCGGGGCACTGGTGGTCATCTTCCAACTACTTTAACCCTCTCTAGGAGAGGATGGGTAGTGGGTCTAGTGTGGAGGTTGCGGAGTGTTTTTTTGAATGATCTGTAGGGGAAACCCTTGATTTTTGTTTTTGTGTTTGTCTGTCTTTAATAAACTTGGATATTGCAGAAGAGTACCCACGCTGGGATGAGATATAGTGGCAGAAACACCCAGAAACTGCTAAAGTAGTGATATTTGGAAACTGATCAGACTGTAGCTGCTACATTTGGGGGTTTTGTGGTGATCAAATTTACATAATGAACTTTTGGCCGCTTGTAAACATTTTGGTAACCATATGGCAGAAGAATACCAACGCTGGGATGAGATATATTGGCAGAAACACCCAGAAACTCCCAAAGTAGTGATATTTGGACACTGATCAGATTGTAGCTGCTACATTTGGGGGTTTTGTGGTCAGCAAAGGTACATTATGAAACTTTGGGGGCTTGTAAACATTTTGGTAACCATATGGCAGAATAATACCCACGCTGGGATGAGATATAGTGGCAGAAACACCCAGAAACTGCCAAAGTAGTGATATTTGGAAGCTGATCAGACTGTAGCTGCTACATTTGGGGGTTTTGTGGTGAACAAAGTTACAAGATGAAATTTTGGCCGCTGTTAAACATTTTGGTAACCATCTGGGATGAGATATAGTGGCAGAAACACCCAGAAACTACCAAAGTAGTGATAATTGGAAACTGATCAGACTGTAGCTGCTACATTTGGGGTTTTTGTGGTGAAAAAAGGCACGTAATGAAATTTTGGACGCTTTTAAACACTTTGGTAACCATATGGCAGAAGAATTCCCACGCTGGGATGAGATATAGTGGCAGAAACACCCAGAAACTGCCAAAGTAGTGATATTTGGAAACTGATCAGACTGTAGTTGCTACATTTGGGGGTTTTGTGGTGAACAAAGGTACGTAATGAAATTTTGGATGCTTGTAAACATTTTGGTAATCATATGGCAGAAGAATTCCCACGCTGGGATGAGATACAGTGGCAGAAACACCCAGAAACTGCCAAAGTAGTGATATTTGGAAACTCATCAGACTGTAGTTGCTACATTTGGGGGTTTTGTGGTCAGCAAAGGTACTTAATGAAACTTTGGCCGCTTGTAAACATTTTGGTAACCATATGGCAGAAGAATTTCCCCGCTGGGATGCGATATAGCAACAGAAACACCCAGAAACTACCAACACTGCCAGCATATTTGGCTGGGATGAAGTCATCCCAGTTTAACTGGGATAAACTCAACCAATTCAAAATGGGTTGATCTTGACCAATGAAATATAAATCCAAGGGGGGTACCTTGGATTTATATTTCATCAGTTAAGATCAACCAAGTTTAAATTGGTTGTGTTCATCCCAGCTTAACTTGGATAACCTTAACCCAGCTAATTATTCTGGCAGTGCAAAGTAGTGATATTTGGAAACTGATCAGACCGTAGCTGCTTCATTTGGGGGTTTTGTGGTCATGAAAGGTAAATAATGAAACTTTGAATGCTTTTAAATATTTGTGTTACAATATGACAGAAGAATTCCCACGCTGGGATGAGATATAGTGCCAGAAAAACCAAGAAGCTACCAAAGTAGTGATATTTGGAAACAGATCAGACTGTAGGTGCTACACTTGGGGGTTTTGTGGTCAGCAAAGCTACATTATGAAACTTTGTGTGCTTGTAAACATTTTGGTACCAATATTTTGGAAAAATTCCCAGGCTGGGATGAGTTATAGTTGCAGAAACACCAAGAAATGACCAAAGTTGTGAGCCTGAGTCTCTATAGTGACTACAGGACACAAGAAAGAAGGGGGGAAATAGTTGATTTTCTTGGGATAAAGAGAATACAACTATAAGAGAAAGAGAGAAAGAGAGAGAGAAAACAAAGCAGGATCAAGATAAAGAGAAGTACTAGGTTATTCTAGTGGGAATGCACTTCCACTGGCAATGCTACTCTTCAGAAGAGTGCTGCTAATCTGTGCTAGAAGGAGCTACAGCTTCCTCTAAGGAGGGTATCTGGATTAGATAAGTTTAATCCAGCCACAATTTTTTAGCTTCCTTCTGGATAGTCAAGGTTCTTAAAGGGAAACCTGAGGGACAGCCCTGTAAACTAGATTTGAGGCAAAGGCCAGCAGATAAGAAGGGACAGCCCTGTGATCAAGAATGAGGCAAAGGCCAGCAGATATGGAGGGACAGCCCTGTGATCAAAAGAAGGCAAAGGCCAGCAGAAAAAGAACAGATCAAGCAAGGCACAGAGTTGTACCTCTGAGATAAACAAGGTTCAGTGAAAGAGGTTACTTACTGTCAATATCCTAGGCGCCTGTGACGGTAGGTATACTGGGAGTGTGGTAATCTCTTTGGTGGTGATCCTGGGGTCCTCTGGGGTGTGGTTCTGGTGTGCTGAAGTCTGTGGATCCTCCAGCTGCATGGGGGATCCTGACTTCGAAAATTTTCAAAGTTGGATGACATAATCACACATGTACATGTGGTTGGGAGCGCTCAGGCGCGACTACACGGCGCTGCTGCACATGTGTGTCACAAACCACAAACTCTGTGAAGGAGTAGAGATATTGTAAAGTGATCAGTGAACACTAGGGTCAAAATTGCATGAGAAATCAGAATCTGAAGTCAAAAAAACCTTATGTCTTAAGGTTAAAAAGATATGAGCACATTTAGGTATAAAATGGAGATAAAAGGCAGTTTTAGGTCAACTGTGTTGACTCTAAGGCTGACAAAAGTAGTGCTATTTGGCAACTGATCAGATTATAGCTGCTGCATAAGGGATGTGACCCCAAATATATTATTTCTGGGTTGTACATGCAGAAAAATTTCCCAATGAAATTTTCTGAGGAAATATTCCTCATCAATCTGTGGTTGATAACAAAAGTAGATAAAAAAAAGAACCTGACAAAAATATGCTAAACCATGGTAAACCAATTTCAAAAAGGCCTTCTATGCATGTAGTACTCCAAGTATGATATGAAATATCTTCAGGAAGTTCAACCAACCAAGTTAAGAATGAGTGCAGGATGGTATCATGAGAGAGGTCAGGGGTCAATGTTTTTCCTTTTTTGAAAAAAAGGAGATTTGGAGACTTCTGATAACATCAATTGTTGATGTAAAAAAAAGAAAAAAAAAATTGAGACCCCTCAGCTACCCTGGATTAATCCTAAAACTTGCATTTTCAGGAAGAATTGAATGGTGTATGTAGAAATTCATGAATTTTATCAGGCAAAAAAAAAAAGATTCCTGTGGCTTGAAGCTAACACAGGGGGAAGGAGAGAGATTATAGAAGAGTATTAAGGAGACATGGAATACAGACAAAAGTATCAACAGGAATAATAAAAAACAAAAAAAAATTGATCAATATAAATTGATCAATATACGCTATATAAATTGATCAATATACGCTATATAAATTGATCAATATACGCTATATTGATCAATATAAATTGATCAATATACGCTATATTGATCAATATAAATTGATCAATATATGCTATATTGATCAATAGACGATATCAAAATTTCATCCATCTTGGTAGTGTCTCCGGGTTCACAAAGATCATTGCCTGTCTTCATACGGATTTGACCGAGAAGACAGCCACCCAATTTTTCAGCGGCTGGGTGGAAACCTTTGGAGCTCCACGCTTGATTCTCAGTGACAGGGATAAGACGTGGACTTCCAAGTTTTGGAAGTCGTTGATACAAAGGATGCACATCAAATTTCATATGACAACAGTGTTTCACCCTCAAGCAGACGGCAGGAGCAAACGGACTAATAAGACGGTGGGTCAAATTTTGCGCTGCGTGACTGTCAAGAAACATGGCAAGTGGCTGTAAGCCATCCCAGCTGTTGAATTTGTGATCAATTCATCAACAAACGCGGCAACGGGGAAAAGCCCTTTTGACCTGCTTTTTGGCCGACAACCACGCCTTTTCCCCTTGGCGCCTCCACAGGGCAACCCAATCCCAACACTTGAAAATTGGCTTCGACTGAGGGAATCCAGCTGAGCCAATGCCCGCGACGCATTGTGGGTGAGACAGGCAAATCAGCAAAATCAAAAATGCAAAGACCAACCCCCTCTGAGGGAAGGGGACTTAGCGTTCCTCAACTTGGCCGATTAGAGAAGCCGACAGACCTCAGGGATGGACAAACTAAAGCCCCGGTTTGAGGGACCGTACGCCATCATGGCGGTGAGTAATCACAGGCAGAAAGTGACACTCAAACTGCCAAGCAGAGATTGGCGACACCCAGTTTTTCACGTATCTAAAGTGAAACGATTCATCCCGGACGCCCCTTCCGACCCTAACATCTCCCAGACCACCCCAGCCTCATCCCCTTTGGACAACGCCGACTCCCCTACGACAATTCTTATAGGAGGGGAGGATGTGAACCCGCACCCCGCGAGTTCACCAAACCAGTCACGGGAATGTCACCGACCCGTCTCCAACCGCGTTCTTAGGTCCCATTGCCCCGCACCCTCCTAGCTCAGTAGGGAAGTACTGACACTTCCCCTGGGCTAGGTGAGCACCTCCATTCTCTCTCTTCCTTCTTGGTTCCTACTCTCCTCCTTCTGTCTCTTTTCTTTCTCTCCTCTTCTTCAATTGTATTTAGTAGGGAAGTACTGACACTTCCCCTGGGCTAGTCTTGTGCAATACAATATATAGTGGTTCCAGAAACTCCCTCCAAGGCCCTGCCTTGTCCCTTTGTGCCCCCTCTCTATGGTTCTACCACACTCAGTGAAGCGCTCACGAGGAGCGCTTACAAAAAGGCCCCCAAAGCTTTACAGTGGGCAGAAATACCGCTGAAAAGCACTTTGTGAGTTTCTTGGCAGTAGCACACCCCAGGCAATTCACGTGCAACTGGGGGTCTAATTCAGCGGATTTCCTACTAAGGATATCCGCCAGAACCAGCTACTGTGCTGCAAAGTGCACCAAATTTTGGATCATCAAGTTAAATAATCTGTACTGAAACATTCAGCTGCAAGGCGGTAACCCACCAACAGAAATAATTTTGAGTCAGGTGGGGCTTTTGGTCATATCTACGACTAATTGCCTCCATTATAGTTATTAGCCCCTCCGCCACAGTTATTGGTCCCTCTGCCACAGTAATTTGTCCCTATGCCACAGTTAGTAGTCACTCCACCAAATTGAATAGTGACTCCAACACAGTTATTAGTCCCTTTGCCACAGTTATTAGTCCCCCCGCCACAGTTATTAGTCCCCCTGTCACAGTTATTGTTAAGATTACAGGTCTAGCTCTTCCATCTTATGTTTTTTCGTCTAGTTGTGTGCTACATACATGTCTCTCATATTTCACTCAGATGTCACAGATTGTAGTTAGTCTACCTGAGGCAGCGGGTGTGGAAGGACTTCTTTCCTCATCCTTCCACATCATCCTCACTCACCGGCGCCTCGTGCCCGCTGTCCTCAGGTATAGTTATCACTTCTCTTTTCTTTCTTTTCTTTCTTTCTGTTTCTCTCTTCCTTTCATCTTGTCTGATATGAAATCAATCCTTCCACATCATCCTCACTCACCGGCGCCTCGTGCCCGCTGTCCTCAGCCCCTGTCTCGCTCATCAGGTTATGAGTCCCAGCTAGCTTCCAGCTACGACCAGCATCGCCAAGCACGTAAAAGATCGGCTTTTCGAGTGAATCTATTCTGTGGACCCACCAATAAGGATCATACATTTTCGCCTCTCCAGCACGATGTCGAACGACACCAAAGAGGCCCCTTCTACCCATACCAGCGTCAACCTCGGCTCTCAAGTCTTGGCCTCGACCGCAAAAATCTCAACGGCGAGACTCCCCATCCTCAAGGCACCGGGATCAGACTCCAACTACTTGAATTGGAAGAAAGTGGTCCTTCGCGTAATCAAATCCGCAAAAGTCAACCACGTCCTAACCCCAGTGTCCGTGAACCTTCGACCGGCCACGTGGGACAAAGACAACGACCTAATGTGTGCTGTCTTAGTACAGATCGTTGATGAGGCTAATCTCCGTCACCTGGCCGACGAGGATAACGCCGCAAAAATCTGGGACGACCTCTCCCGTGCCCATCAAGACTCATTGACAGGCGGCCGCGTGTACTGGATTCGAAAACTAGTCAACGCCCGCATGGAGGGTGATGACATTCACTCACACATCAAGTCGCTCGCGAACTCTTTTGAACATCTGAACGCCCTCGTAACTCCCACCAAACCCCTCACTCTGGACGATGTCCACACCGCTGCCCTTCTCAGCTCCATCCCCCCCGACTGGCTCCACTGCGTCTCGGCGCTCATGAATCAGGAAGGGGTTAAGGCGGAAACAATCATCTCGGCCCTGAAGAACGAGGCTATCCGCCGCGAGTCCCATGGGGACATTATTTCGGTTTCCTCAACCAAAGCAAACTCATCCAAACCAACCCAACCAAACAACTCTTCCAAAGGCTCCCGACAAGACACCGGCAAGAAACCTCGCCGATGCCCCTTGTCCAACAGTGATTCCCATGACCTCAACTTGTGCAACAACACGAGGAAGCTCATTGCCAACCACAAAGCAGCTCAAAAAGCACGGTGGGAAGCCATTCAACAAGACAAGGGTCCAACTCCCACCAAACCGGCGGCGCGAGCGGGCAGAACCCCGGCGGCCACCCTAGGCCAATCGTCCCACAAGTATGACAAAGACGACGACTCAGACTATTCAGGTTCGGAAGTTGAAGTCACCGCAGGGAACGCAGTGGTCTCTCTCTCGATTCCCTCCGATCCAGCGCGGGGAGGGGATGCCAATATCGACTCCGGATGCTTGATGTCGATGACACCGGACATCACAGCGGTCGAACTCGCAAAACTCAACAGAACACCTGTCAGACTAGCCGACCACTCCACGGTCGAGGCTTCTCACAAAGGCCTTCTTAAACTCCCCCTCTCCGTCGGAAAATCAGTCAAATCTCTTGTGGTTCCGTCTCTACACGAACCTCTCCTTTCGGTGGCGGCCCTTTGCGACGAAGGGCTGACAATCGTCTTCACCAAAACTTCATGCGACTTCCTTACCACCCAATCGGCTCAGATTACCGGTGAACTCGCCGGGAGAGGATACCGAAGGGGCAATCTCTACTACTTGCCCTCCGAGCCTGTGAGCTCGTATTCGTCTCTAACCCTCTCTCCAAAAACCCCAAGCAACTCTCTGATGGCATACCATCTTCGTTTCTCACACATTGGGCTGAAACCCCTAAAATCTTTCCTCAAACTACACAACATCACCCCGACAGTTATGAACAAGATCGACGTTCAAAAGTGCCCAATATGTGTCCAAGCAAAGATGCCACGCAAGGCGTTCCACTCACGATCTTCACACCAATCTTCTTCACCCGGCCAAGTCATTCATTCCGATGTTGGGTCCTACGAGGTAATTTCACGAGAAGTTTATAAATATTTCATTACGTTTGTCGATGATTGTTCCAAGTCCATGTCTATCTACCCCATGAAATCAAAGAGCAACTCGTTTGCGTGTTTCAAACTATTTCGTGCCTTTTTTTAGCGTAACGGTTCCCACACAATCTTATCATTGAGGACGGACAATGGCGGTGAATTCATCTCAAACGAATTTGCCAACTACCTCTCTCAAGCGGGCATCAAGCACGAGCCAGGTCCTCCCCACTCTCCAGAACTGAACGGGGTAGCCGAAAGAAGCAACAGAACCATCAGCAACTTCGTCCGATCTTCCTTGCTAACCGCAAATCTACCCAAATCTTTCTGGGTGGATGCCATCTGGCACTTTATGTTTGCCTACAACTCTTTCCCATGTAATACTCCTGTAGGATTCAAACCCCCGGTCTCCATCCTTGGCGAACGACCAGTCAATGTCAAGGCAATTCACCCGTTTGGGTGCCTCGTGTGGTACAAAATTCCGGAAGCCAACTGAAAAAAGCTGGACAACAAAGCCTGGTCTTCCATCCTCCTATCTTATCTCTCAGACGGCAACGGATACCGGCTGTGGGATCTGGAGCGACGGTCAGTCATAAAGTCACGGGACGTTATCTTTGACGATGCATCTTTCCCTTACGGATCACAGCTCAGCCAAAAGCCTCCCCCTGTTGCAGTAGAAATCGACTGGTCCAAACTGCAGTCGAACAAGTCACCCACAGCTGCCTCCCCTGATCCACCACTTCATACCCCTCAGCCCGCTCCTGATCCAATCCCCCCTTCAAACCCAGACGTACAAGCTCCTCCTCGTGCGCCGACACCCGATCTCCCTCTCCTGGATATACCACTCCAGCCACGGTTTGATAGGCGTTTGACAGCCTCCATCCACGTGCCCGGAAACACGGCACGCCTTCCACAAGAAATCTCTTCCGACTCCGACTCGTCAGACTCCCAGCAATCACCAGATCTCTCCATCATATCCCTGCCACCTCTCCCACCCCCATCCCCTTCCCGAACTCCCCCTTCCTCTTTGCCTGTCCCGTCTAGATCGCCTTCCTCATCACCCCTTCCTGCGCCTCCTCCCCCGCGTCCGTCAACTCCAAAGCCTCCATCCCCTCCGCCACAACCTCCCAAGCCAGATTCTCCTCCCCCTTGCCGCCGTTCCGGACGAGAACGCAGAGCTCCTGACCAATACGGTCAATGGTCTAAAAACACCACAGTGAACTCCAAAATCGACACCCCCAGGACGTGGCGACAACTTCTGAAGTCCCCCAACAAGAACAAATGGCTTAAAGCTGCCGACGAAGAGTTCGCATCGCTCCTGGGTATGCAAACCTGGCGCCTGGTCCCAAGACCAGAAAAAAGGAAGATCATCAAGTCTAAATGGGTCTTCAAGGTGAAGCGCCGCCCCGATCAGTCCATCCAGAAGCTCAAAGCCCGCCTCGTTGCAATGGGCTACACTCAGGTCCAAGGACTAGACTACGACCAGGTGTTCTCTCCAACTCTGCAGCTGGAAACCCTACGTCTGATTTTCTCCCTCCTTGCTTGCCGAAGCTGGCAAGGCCGTCAGGTGGATTTCAAGACGGCATTCCTAAACGGCCATCTTGACAAACCTATTTTCATGGAGCAACCTCCTGGTTTTGAAGACCCTCAGCATCCCGATTGGGTCTGCAAAGTAAGTCGCTCTCTCTATGGACTAAAACAATCCCCCCGTCAATGGAACATAGAGCTCCACAAGGCTCTTCTGGATTTAGGCCTCAAGAACTCCAAATTCAACCCGACACTCTACTTCAAGATTCAATCCGGCCGGCTGGTCGGCGCTTTGACAACTCACGTTGACGATTTAGCCATTGTGGGCGAGCCGAAATTTGTTAACTCTATCATATCGGATGTAGGAAAGCAATTCAAAATCGGTGCAGATGAAGAATTGAACCACTTTCTTTCTCTAAAGATCACCCGGGACGTTCCCAACAAAACCGTCTTTCTCAACCAGTCTCACTACATCACAGAAATTGCCGGTCGTTTCCTAGACGGTCCTCACATCTCAGTAGCCACTCCCACCGACACCAATTTTAAAAACCTCTGTCATCAAAAGCCGGAAGATCAACCGTCACCAGGCCCCTATCCTCAACTGATCGGCTCCCTTCTCTGGGTGTCGTAATGCACCCGCCCGGACATATCCTTTGCGGTGAACAGACTATCCCAGCACTTACGGGATCCTTTGGCAGCTCACTGGCACGCCGCTCTTTGTATCCTACACTACCTAGTCTCGACAAAGGATCTCAAACTCAAGCTTGGCAGTCACCTCTCTCTTTCCGGCTTCTCGGACTCGGATTGGGCGGAAGACCGCGATGACAGACACTCAACGTCCGCATACACCTACCGAGTGGGTGACGGAGCCATCTCATGGAAATCCCGCAAACAGGCAACAGTCTCCCTATCCAGTACGGAGGCGGAATACAAGGCACTCTCCGATTCCTATAAGGAGGGTCTTTGGCTTCAACACCTCCTCACCAAACTGCGCTTACGCCCCGACACGGCCATACCCCTTCACGTCGATAACGAGGGAGTAGAAGCTTTGGCGAAAAATCCAGAGCACCACGCAAGGACTAAACACATACATGCTTGATATCACTTCATCCGGGAATGTGTTCAGGACGGTGCCATCACACTCCTTCACGTCTCCACCAAGGAAATGCTAGCGGATATGCTCACAAAGCCTCTGCCTCGAGTTGCACTGGAAAAACACCGGTCCATGTTTGGCATAGTTCCCTAAATTCTTCTTTCCTTCCTTTTCCCAACTTCCTTCTCCCTCCTTCCTCCTCCCCATTCCTACTTCTTATCTACTCTTTCCTTCCTTTTCCTAACTTCCTTCTCTCTCTCTCTTATCTTTCTTTTCTTTTCTATTATTGTCTTTGTCCATGTAGGTAGCAAGGGGGGGTGTTAAGATTACAGGTCTAGCTCTTCCATCTTATGTTTTTTCGTCTAGTTGTGTGCTACATACATGTCTCTCATATTTCACTCAGATGTCACAGATTGTAGTTAGTCTACCTGAGGCAGCGGGTGTGGAAGGACTTCTTTCCTCATCCTTCCACATCATCCTCACTCACCGGCGCCTCGTGCCCGCTGTCCTCAGGTATAGTTATCACTTCTCTTTTCTTTCTTTTCTTTCTTTCTGTTTCTCTCTTCCTTTCATCTTGTCTGATATGAAATCAATCCTTCCACATCATCCTCACTCACCGGCGCCTCGTGCCCGCTGTCCTCAGCCCCTGTCTCGCTCATCAGTTATTAGTCCCCCCACCACAGTTGTCAGTCCCTCCGCCACAGTTATCAGTCCCTCAACCACAGTTAATAGTGTGTCTGCCACAGATATTAGTCCCTCTGCCACATTTAATAGGCAGAGGGACTAATAGCTGGTGGAGGGACCAATAACTGTGGCGGGGGGACTGATAACTGTGGCAGAGGGACTAATAACTGTGTCAGAGGCACTATTCAATTTGGCGGAGGGACTACTAACTGTGGCAGAGGTACAAATTACTGTGGCAGAGGTACCAATAACTGTGGCAGAGGGACAAATTCCTGTGGCAGAGGGACCAATAACTGTGGCAGAGGGAGTAATAACTATGGTGGAGGCAATTAGAGCATCTGCATTGGTGCGGGTGTAACTCAAGGAGTAACAGATATGCTTACTCCCGAATTAGCGCTGATCCCGGCCGGCAACCGCATTGGTGCAGGATAAAAAGCTGTGGAAGTATGTGGTATGCACCTACAGCTTATGTAAGCTGTGTTTGGTGCATACTTTTGGGTTGGGAGGAGTGTCTGCATGCATGTGAATATGCATGAAGCGCTTACTCCCAGGATTAGCAAGGAGTAAATTTACTCCCGCTTACTCCAAATTGTACTCCCTGGAGGAGTTTAGTCCAATTAAATCGGACCCAATGCGGTTGCCGAGGAGGATTAGTTAGGCTAATCCTCCCTTAATCCGCAACTGATGTGGATGCTCTTAGTAGTAGATATTGCCAAAAGCCCCAGCTGACTCAAAATCATTTCTGTTGGTGGGCTACTGCCTTGCAGCTAAATGTTTTAGTACAGACTATTTAACTTCCGCCAAATTAGACCCCCAGTTGCACATGACTTGCCTGGGTTGTGCTACTGCCAAGAAGCTCACAAGGTGCTTTAAACTTTTCAGCGGTATTTCTGCCCACTGTAAAACTTTGGAGGACTTTGGGTCACCATAGCTAATGCTTTGGCAGATTTACTTAGTAGGAAATCCCCAAAATTAGACCCACAGTAACACACCCATTTCTTGGAGTTTACTACTGCCGTGCAGCTCACCATGTGATCTTAAGAGCACTTTCTGACTGCTGTAAACCTTTGGGGCTTTGGGCGCCCGAGTGAGGAGGTATAAATTTTTCTTTATTTTTTGCCATTTTTTGTGAAATTAAAATTCCGACTCCCATTCTGTATAGCAGAATTAATTTTCTGACTCCTGAAATCCGTGCGGGTCAAAATTTGGTTCCGCAGACCCGGGGTGGACGTCGTGAGACAGTCCCCACAACATAAACACGTTTTGGGAGTCAATAAATTAATTTATGGGAGTCAATTTTTCAACTCCCTAAAAAAAAGAACCTGACAAAAATATGGTTTGGAGCCAATATAATTGCGCAATATAATCTGGAAACTTGTGACATCTGATCAAGTTTTGGCGGACCTGATCAGATGTCACATAGGATGTCATGCAAAAAAACTCATGTATTGGCTCTAAACGGGGCCTAAAACTTGCAATGTTTTTTTTCAGGAAGAATTGAATGGTGTAAGTAGAAATTTATGAATGTTATCAGGCAAAAAAAAAGAAAAGATTCCTGTGGCTTGAAGCTAACACAGGGGGAAGGAGAGAGATTATAGAAGAGTATTAAGGAGACATGGAACACAGACAAAGGTATCAAGAGCAATGATAAAAAAATGATCAAATGAAATGATCAATATACAACATCACAAATTCATCCATGTTGGTAGTGTTATTACCTGCAATCACCAAACAAATAAGACTTACAATATATTCTCAAAGAAAATACGCGGAGAGGATTTCCAGGCATGATTGGTAGCCTTGACTGTATGCACTGGGTCCAGAAATGATTGGTCACCAGGGGAGAATTTGACGCACTCTCCAGAGAGTGCCTGACTTTAATTTTATGTTGTTCTGGGTCTGATGTCAGTCAGATGTGTATTAGGAAATTATTGATAAATTATTCAGAAGTCAATGGGAAGTCTGTCATAATTTATGAGGAAGTATCACAGGACCTCATGCAATGTTGTATAGAAATTTTTCATTCTTTAAGGATAACTCAATTATAACCTAGAATGGAATGATATTTACTCAATGCCTAATTATCAATCATTGCTGGTGAATCTATGTTGATCAATTTCTCTATGTGCAAGGGGTTTCACACAACATAAATGTGACTAGCTGGCGCTTCAATGGCTTTCTGACCAGTTTTACTTGTCATGGAGCTTTGAAGGTCCCCTCTGGTGATCTGTCACCCCAATGTACGCGCGTACACGAAGGTGACATTGTCAAAATGCAAAACAGCTCACATGCATATGCATGGAGACATTGCAAAACAAAAAACCATAAAAACAACTCACAAGTTTATATGTGTTAAGAAGCCAAGTTGTTTGGCTGAAATCTGGTACCACAAACCTCCAAGCTTCACTTGAAACATATTTTCGCCCTATTTTCATCCTTTTTTGACTCAATTATAGATGATACCTGCCTTTTTTTATGGAAATATGACAATTAAGGCGGGCCTTTCACATCATTCTTACCTAGAGAATGTCAACCGGTACCCGTTTGGCGGTACCCGGCACCCGCCCCGCACCCGCCAGGCGGTGCCGGATGCGGTGCCGGGTGCCCGTTTTTTTGGAAAAAGCGGTGCGGTACCCGGGTACCGCCCCCAAGTACCGCCAGACCCCCGGGGGAGAGACCGGGTAGGCCCGGCTATTGGTCCGCTTCGGAGAGTAGCCATATCCTGTCCTTTGTTGATCCAACCTGCCACTCAACCCGGAAAAATCAACATGGCACGCCCCCGCAAGAGACACCCATCAACCCAGGACCATACACCCCAAGGCGACAGCACCCCCAACAGTCCTCCCCCCTCATCTGGAACTGCTCCAGCCAAGGCATTGACTGATGAGGAGGAGCTAAGTAATTTTTTTTCTCAACTCACGTCACTAACCATTTTAAATTAATAGGTTCCTTCATACAGAACGAGCTCAGAGAATCGCTGCGAATGCTATCAGTACAACCTATCAATTTTATCACGTACCACAGCTTTCCAAACAAAAGGATAAGCATGGCAGGCGGATGATTGCCTATTGTTGCAAAATGTAAGTCTGGATCGCTTCAATTTATTGATTTGTTGCTTATAAATATGACTGGAACTGCATTCAGATGCGGCACCAAGATCAACCGTCCTACCTCAGATTCATCCTGTAGTAACCTGAACAAACACACCTCAATCTGTCAACGTAAACATCAAGAAATCGAAGAAAATCAGAAGCTGGCCAATCTTGGATTTTCTGCAAGTGGGCAAATCAATGCAAAGGAGGTGAGCCCTTTGAATTTAACCACATGTTTTCTTGGTTTTGAGAAGTCTACTGGAAAATCTAGGTGCCCCAGCTATGTGCCATATGGTGCGCCGAGGCCGCGAGGCCATTTTCAGCGCTGACAGATGCAAGCCATAAAGCAATACTTCATCCAACGGTCGTCAAGCACTTACCGACCCCGCGGGCTGTTTCAAAGGACATTCATATGCTCTACTCTACTATACAAAACAAACACCGAGAGGTTTTGAGTGTGGGTTCCTCAATTCTCATATCCTTTCTATGAACTGACTGTGACACCTTTGATATTTGTAGGCACACAAAGGTGCATTGTATTTAGGTGTTGACGCATGGCAATCTCCGAACGGTTTTGATGTTTTGGGTACCGTTGTCTATCGATTAGCCGAAGATGCTGGGGATGTCCGATTGGAGGCAATGCCTCTAGACTTTGTTACCTTATCAGAAAGCCACACTGGTGAGTACCTTGCAAACACGGTCCGTTTAGTTTGCGAGAAATTTGGAATTCAAGATAAGGTAGGCCAAGTTTGTTTTCTGTTTCAATTTCTGCGCGGACTCATTTTTTTGTTTAGATATTTGGTATTGTGAGCGACAATGCCAAAAATAACGAGGTGATGGTGAGGGAGATCAAAAAGCTCAAGTGGCTTCACTTTAAAGGCAACACTCAGTGGATCAGGTGTTTTGCTCATATCCTCAACTTAATTGTCCAAGCAATACTCCGCCCGTTTGGAACTCGGGAGAAAGGCACTGCCAAGGGTTGCGCATTTGTGTTTGATGAAGAAGGATCAGATGATGATGATTCCCCGCAGCGGCAAATTAGATGGTAAGTATCTCTGGAATTCCTTAATCGGAAAATGTGTTGATTGTTGATTTGCTTTTCAAACGATAGCCTCTCTCCAGGGCACCATGACACCTCGCAAGATTCTAGTGATGTTGAATCAATTGGCGGATCAGACTGATATGAGAGCGAGGACAAGCATGAAGACGAGACCAAAACGCTCACCCAGGCCGATATTGAACTCGCTAGCGATGAAGATGACGATGATTGCTACACAACTCAATCCTGCAAAGAGACATTGGCAAAAGTTAGTGTTATATTTGTTAATCAGATGGTCCATTTGTCTCATCAACCTGAATCTTTATTGTGATATAGTTCCGATTGATTTCAAAGAAGTTGAGATTTTCACCAAACTCAAAAGCTGAGTTTGTCGAGATCTGTTGGGAGAAAGGATGTGCAACTCCTCATAACATTGAAAGAGATGTTCGAACTCGTTGGAATTCAACAAATGTACAACTCAAAAGCATAATCAGGTGTGAAGATGCCATGTAAGTCATCTTTCCACTGCAGTGTAATGTAAAATTACTAACAACTGGTCTTTTTAAGTCTTGTTTGGCAGCGTCATAAGCGGCATGGTTTAGATCGTAAAAATCACTTGGACAAAGGTGACTTCAACTTGGCACACGATTTGGTCGAGGTCCTGAATGTTTTCAATGAGATAACTCTTCAACTTTCGGTTGCCGGATCAACTCGATTAGCAAACATAGTTCTATACATCGATCAAATAACGGAACATCTATCAACCTTCATCAGCGATAAAAAATACCCAGCGGCATTAAGGAATGCCTGCCGAATTGGATTGAAAATAACGAACAAATATTACAGCTTGACAGATACATCCCCTCTTTACAGGATTGCAATATGTATGTCTATTTTGCTTATTATTTTCAGATTCCTCTTACTGAAACCGTTTCTCAGTGCTGCACCCCTCTTTTAGAGACGAGTACTTCAAGTTGGCCAACTGGGAGCCTGACTGGATCGCCGAAGCTATACGGCTAGCTCGGGAAATGTGGGTATCGACTTACAAGCTGAAACCAGTTGCTCCTTCCTCCTCGGCACCAAGTGTGACTGCA
The DNA here is from genome assembly GCF_026914185.1 of Puccinia triticina. NCBI lineage: Eukaryota > Fungi > Basidiomycota > Pucciniomycetes > Pucciniales > Pucciniaceae > Puccinia > Puccinia triticina. The sequence continues at coordinate 2,932,544 of NC_070564.1, read as the reverse complement.
AGCTCAAAGGTAAAATAACTGCTTTTATATTTGCAAACCGAGTACTAAAAGTTCTTGTCTCCTCACAGCCAAAGACCGGCATGCTTGCCAGCCTGGGAGAGGCTGCCGCTGCCCGAGGGGGGGATTCGTCGTCTGACGCATTGGACGCATGGTTAGCGGGAGGACTTATACTAAACGGTACCGACCCAGTGAATCCGTTGCAGTGGTGGATACAACAGAAATCTTCTGGGAACAGCCACGGCGGCCTAGTCCATATGGGGTTGGATGTCTTGAGCTGTCCTGGTGAGCCGGCCATCTACCTGATCCCAATTGTCACTCCATCCGAACTCACTTTTACTGCATTTTTAGCAACATCAGTTGATGTCGAAAGAGCGTTTAGCTTTGGGCGCGATTATGTCTCGTCAAAGAGGCACAGACTTGCCGCTCAATCATTAACTCATGGGATGACCGTCGCCTTTTACTCCAAGAACAACTTGATTGAAGAAGGTGCCTTGCAAAAGTGGAAACAAGGTATGAAGGACAAAAACCAAATCAAGCAGAAAGGTAAAAGAAAGATTATAGTTTTGGATGAAAATTCATCTTAGCAAATGTTTAAAATCTCAATAAAATAAATTAGCTATATATTATTTTCCCTATATAAGTGATAGAAATGACATAAAAAAAAATTCAAGTGATCCAGAAGTCCCTGCGGACTTGTGCGCAAGCATTGATGAAATAAAAACCCAGTTGGTACCCGCGGTACCCGCCAAAAAGACCGCTGGTACCCGCCAGGCGGTGCCGGATGCGGTGCCGGGTGCCTGTTTTTGGGAAAAAACACGCGGGTACCGGCGGTGTAATTTATACCCGGGTCCGTTTTGACATTCTCTATAGAATCTTACCTGTGTGTACGTGTTGTTGATCTGAAAGAGGCCCAGCCTGCAATTTGGAACAACCTTTTATGAGCGCACATGAGAGAAAAATTAGCAAAGTGAAAACAATGAACACCTTCATGTATGTGAATAATATGAATTGAACCCCAAGAAATCATCCAAATCAACAAACAGGTCAAATTGAGTTATGATTTAATTGAGGTCATTGTGTCTTAGTGGTTTCAACTGTGTTCTGATTGAGTTCCAGCTGAGTTCTGCATGACTTCTTGATGATTTATGGATGAATCCATGATCATTTTCAGAACAGTTGTGGATGAGTTCAAGCATTTTTCATTATTTCTTACACTCCTTTCACCAAAAGCATCCAGCACAGTTCTGGAAAAAGGGTACGGTATGGCACTCTCTGGAGAGTGCGTCAAAATAACCCCTGGTGGGTAGCCTTGACTGTATGCACTGGGCTTGGGAGAAATGCCCGTGATCCATGGCAGCGCAGTTCAAGGGTAAAGAAGATTCACCAACAATAGTCTTGGATGCAGTTGCAACGAAAAACATGTGGATCTGGCATACGCTTTTTGGTACACCCGGCACTCTGAACAATATCAACGTAGTTTAACAATCCCCACTCTTTGGATCTGTTCTAGCTGGTATGGGAGGGTTGGCGGAATTTGAAGTTTCTGGAAATAAGTACAATAAATGTTATTATCTTGTTGACGGGATCTATCCAAAGTGGTCAACATTTATTGCTTCAAAGGGGCTCAAAGCGCAAGATGCAGCAACAAAACACTTCACCAAGGCTCAAGAATTCCTCAGAAAAGACATTGAGCAAGCCTTTGCAGCTCTGCAGATTCAATTTTTGATCCTCTCAATTCCTGCTTGACATTGGTACCCTGGAGCCCTCGCATCAATCATGGCTACAATGTGTGACTCTTCACAACATGATAGTGGAAGACGTCCACCCCACAGTTGAATATCCTCCGTTGCCCGCAACAACTCGGCTCATTCCACCAAGAACTCAGCCATACACTCTTCTTCAACAACTCATGCAAAAGGTCAAGCTTGAGTCACCACTGGTACAGAAAAAACTCACACAAGATCTTATCAAGCACCTCTGGAGCAAAAAAGGCTCTAGAACAGATGATGATGAATAGTTGTTATATTTTTCTCTTGATTTCTGCTCTTGCTATCTCCTTGTTTTTCATTGTTCTTTACTCAATGTTTTTACTCTCAGTTATTTGTTGCGGTTAAACAAATGAATTTACTATCAAACTATTTCTTTCACTAAATTTCTTTGCATGTGATTAACATTGAACAATGTTTGAGTGTGTGCAAATTGGAGATCAATGGAAGTGAAACATGAAATTGTGATCAAGCAAGTAAAACAGCAAACATCTTGATCAGTGCAAGTAAGAAACAGATGGAAACTTAAGCAGCTATCATAATTGATCAAGGATTGGGTTGATCAGCAAATTGGGTAGGTCTTGAGTTTGAGTGGGGTCTGAATCTTCCTCATCTTCATTGTTGGTGTTGTCCTCAACTTCGATTACATTATGATTTTGTTTGTGTTTGCTAGTTGGAGGACGAGAAGAGGAGGGGATATTCTCTTTGGGTTTGCTAGTGGGACAATGAGAAGAGGAGGGGACCAATGGAGTTGGAGCCAAGGATTCAGGAATTGCAGGTCCCAAGGCTGGATCAATACAAGGTTGTTTTTTTAGTTGCTCCCGATGAGCTTTTGCAGCTCTCATCTTGGCAAGTATTTCAGCTTTCTGTTTGATAAGGTATTCGCGCAAGGCCTCTTTGGGACAGTCATTGACGCTCTTCATCATGATAGCCATCTCCATCTTTTTGATGTCTGCATTGACTAGAACTTTTTGTATTTCATTTGCTTTTCAAGCTTTGATTGTTTGCTGTTGTCCGTTGTTGGAAGACTTCTCCAGAAGCTTCATCTTCTTTGCCATGTACTCCTTCTGCTCCATCTGGTGTTTTGCTGCTTTAACTCCAATGGGAAGCTGCCATGAATTTGACGGGTGGGACTCGGACGGAATAGCACTAGTTGAGCCGGGTTCCAAGGCATCCACGGGTAATTGTATTGGAGGCTGAATTGCATCAGCAGCTTTTTTGGGTGTGCCATTTTTTGCCTTGCCCTGCGCCATCATATTGAATTTTGGGCATGTCTTCAGAAAACGCCATGCATGTTTGAACACGAACTGCTTATCCTCTTTCGGAAAGAACCAATGTTTTGCTTCTTGAACCCAGTCATCTGGAGAGGAACCATAGGGTGGATTTTGTTTCAGCTGCTTGTGTATTGCCTGGAACTTGAGGGAAGCTTTTTGAAGGTGTCCCCATCTACAAGAAGCAATGAAAAAGTGTTGATAGAGGTTCAGCTAGTAAACAGCAAACTGTTCACAAAAATGTGCATTGAACTATCCCAGGGGCTTCGCGGCGGTCCCGGTGAATATTGGTTGAAGTCAGCAAGCACACGCTCCCAGAATTTGTTGCAAGTTTGAGAGTTTCCTTTGAATGGATTGGTTGAGATGAGTATCCAGCTCTTTGAGAGTTGCAAGTCCTCTTTGGGGAGCCAATTTGGAGCTCTCTTTTTTTCACCACTGGTTGTTTGTTTGGCAATTTGTGTGGTGGCACTGAGGGGGTGTTTGGAGCGGTCTTCTTTGGTTTTGGTTTTGCCATATTCTGTTGGGTTGTGTTATACCGTCAATACTTGGTGTAGGTTGTTGGAATACGGAGGATGGCTTCTGCTAGCCTGGGGGGATCAAGAGCTCCCTAGCCTCAGATTACGGTTGGAGTAAGCTAATCTGAGTGGCCGACTGCATTGGTGTAGATTGGGAGGTCCAAGGCTGTCAGAGATTATGTCATTAGACCATCCGCACCGGGCGCTAAGTTAGCCTGAATTAGGGCACTTAGTTCGACCCCGCACCCGCATTGGGTTGGATCAACCGGGGATCAACTTAGCCCGGAGCTCCGTTTGGAGCTAGTGGGGTCTAAATGTAGACCCCACAAATCCTGGGACTAATTCCAAAATGAATATGCATCATGCTTGTTAGCATGAACTTTATGTGTTTAGGTGCCAAACACATAACATATAGGCACCTAAACACATAACATATAGGCACCTAAACACATAACATATAGGCACCTAAACACATAACATATAGGCACCTAAACACATAACCTCCGACAGCCTTGGACCCGCTAATCCCCACCCATGCGGATGGCCAATTGGATTATCCTATTCCAATTGTAATCCAAGCTAGTTAGCCCAGGCTAATCTAGCAACGGATGCGGATGCTCTTAGGTGCCTGTATGGTATGTGTTTGGCACCTAAACACATAGAGTTCATGCCATTGAGCATGATGCATATTCATTGTAGAGGTTAGTCCGAGGACTAGTGGGGGCTACATTTATACCCCACTATGTAGCTCCAAACCAAGCTCCGGGTCAAGTTGATCCCCGGTTGATCCAACCCGATGCAGTTGCAGGGTCGAACTAAGTGCCCTAATCCGGGCTAACTTAGTGCCCGGTGCGGATGGTCTCAGAGAGGGACTTGGTTAAGCTTGGCTGTGACACCACTGTGACAGAGAGTGCTGCATAGCAAATCTGACGTCACATTCGGTGTGTGACATTCGAGAGATTTGTCTTAGGTCTGTCTCAAAGCCAATCTCAAGAACTCCCAACCAAATCCCAATAGCAAGGACAGTCAAACGAAGATGTCTGTCGAAGCCAGCCGATCAAATGCAGCGCTGGACTTGAGCGGCAAGACCGCCGTGGTGACGGGTAAGTCACAGAAGTCGGCGTGATTGACTTGCACGACCATTCCAAGCTGACGATGATGGCATATCTGCCTCTCTTTTGGATCCGGGCGATGACGGAACGGCTCAGGTGGAACCCAAGGGATTGGAGAGGGAATAGCGCTCCGTTGCGCGCAACTTGGCGCTAGCAGAATCTTTATCGTTGGCCGGAGCCAGGAACGCGGGAACGCTGTGCTCGAACGTTTGAGAGCTGTCGCCGCGGAAAGGGCCCATTCTAAGCAGCAATTCGAGTTCCTCCAAGCTGATCTTTCGTTGAGTTTTTTTTCTCCTTCCGCTCCGTCTCGGCTATATAAATTACACAACTCTGCCCCGGCTAACATTGGTCTGAATTTCGTTTTTCTCGGCAGGACAATCAAAACAATCAAGGAAACAGCTTCGGAGATCAAAAAGAAAGTCGGAACGAATGGTCTGGATTACTTGTTGATGACTCAAGGAGGGCCTCCTAACGGGTTATATGAAGAAAATTCTGAAGGGTGAGTTAAATCAGGTGGCATCCACATGGGAGAGTCGCACTTGCTTAGCAGCATAACATTTTCCGAGGGAAAAGATACGAAAAGTCGCTCGTCGTCCATTGCCTATCTCGGTTCGGCTTGAGTTACTTGCTCGCAGAGTCAAAGACGCTGAAGAACGAGAGTACCGTCGTCTCGATCCTATCGCCGGGCTCGAGCTATTCGGAGCTCGACCTTGAAGACCTTTCGTTGAAGAAACTTCATGCAACTCATCCGTGGAGGCCGACGATGTTGATCACCCAGGGCAAACGTGACTCTACTCTGACCGACGCATTTACTCTGGTCGGTTTGTTCCCGCTCTGCTCAGCCGCTCTTTGTCTCACCCAACTCTAATCCGAGCCGATCAATATATCTTGCTCTGTAGGAATTCAACCGCCGTTATCCATCGGTCAAGTTCTACCACCTCTTCCCAGGTCAGGATATCCGGCTCTTATATAGAGATTACGCCACTCAAGTGAGAGTATGCTAATGTGCAAATGTGAATATTTACAAATATAAAACTTTAGGCTTTGTGCAGACTAACGCGGCAGCCAATCGAGGGCTCCCATTCCCCATCCCTCAATTGGGTTCAGTGTTTGGCCCGATCCTGGCGAAGATTGCAGGAAACACGCCAACAAGTTACTCGGATATTCCATTATTTGTTTGAGTCTTTTCTTCCTCTTAATCATTCTCTTTCTCTATGTTAGAGATACTCGATTCGGGACTCAATCTGGTTTGTTTTTTTATTTTCTTTCTTGGCGTCGGGCGGGGGGATGAGACAGTTTGCAGCCAACCCAGAGGCCAGAAAGTTGGACGGCTATCTCTTCAACGAGCGCTTGAAGAAGATTGACTTGGGACAATACAATCGCGACCAAGCCAACCGAGAAAAGGTGTTTGAGAAGCTTCGTAGTATGTTTTGAACAGCGTTTTTCAGATGGCATCCACATACTTTACATATATCCAACTTGCACTTAGGCTTTTATTTTTTGTACAACTAATATGTATTTACCGTTGATGCTCTTTTGGTATATATAATGGTCAAATTTAAAATAAATCATGTTCTAAAATCACTTATCTACCATGAAATATATATCACACTTTGTAGAGAAATATGAAGAAAGTTGTGTCATCAGTGGTAGCAATGCTGGCACTGTTGACGGGGTTATCTAATTATTGACTGGAGGACCATACATTAGGGCAATGTTGTCCATGATCTGATTCTATCACAAGTTTGATGATTGACTGGAAGGCGGATGTGACTGAAAGATTACATTTACAAACAATGAGCAAAATAGGTTAAATTTGACTTTGAAAAACACAAATATGGTCATTGACATATAAAGCCGGGGGTTTTTCTTGTTCCTTACTGGTTGGCAACTTGGTGAATACTACTGACAAGGGTAAATGGGATGATGTGTTGATCAAAAATACATGAGCTACAAAATGCAGGGTTTGGGTATTACAGATAGTATTTTTAGGGTCAGCCTTGAGGCACTACTAAAAAAAAACTACATGCACACCAATTTTGGAGTGCATTAGTGTGCACTCCAAAGTTATTGGTGTGCATGTGAGTGCAGGTGAATGCACACCAAGAAAGTTGAGTTTGCCCAGAAATTGGAGTGCACGGCTGTGCACTCCACGCACTCCAAGATAATTCCCCCCACCCATGTTTTCAAGCAAGAATTGGAGTGCATACTTCTTCACTCCAAGAATTTTTGGAGTGCACTACACAAACAAGGCCAGAGAGCAAAACAAATTTAAGGAGCGTGTTTTATTGATTACTTAGAACAAAAAGAAGAAAAATTCTCAAAGGCCCGATTCATCTGAGCGGCAAGACCCTGGCTATAGATTAACAGGCCATTCTGTATGTGCATAAAACAGCTTTGGCCAGCTTGGGAAGTAAACTTAGCCTCCAGAATGGGAGGAGGAATTGGCTTGAGCCCATCTTCTTCCTCCATGATAGGCAACACCCAGTGATTACCATTCACATGGAGAAGTAGTCATGTATAAACAGATAGTGAATAAAAGAGCAAAATGAGAGAAATATTTTGGCTAGGTATATGTAATAAAGATGGGACCCAGGATAACTTGGCCTGTAGATTCTGATTCTGATATAATAATGAGTGAATTTCTACATATATGGGCTTGAAATACTATGTTTTGGGTCCATGTTTAATTGGAGCAGAGAGTCCAGTTTCTTGAGCAAAACCAGGTCAGTTTGAGGACAACAGGAAGTCGACATTCATAGTTCCTGGATTAACAAAACAGGAGCAACTGTCAGTTTGTCCGCTATTTTTATTGTTTGGTGCAATGAATTTCTGTTGATCAGCCCATCTTACCATCATCTCAGATATCCTCAAGCCAGGACCAAATTTTAAGCATTCGATCCCGTGGGCCTTACAAGCCGCCAGATAATTATCTGGGATTGATTGCTTGTTGCAACAAGCACAAAGAGGAAAGACTAGCCGTCTTAGCTTGGGCATGTATGTGAACAGATCGGATTCTAGAGGAAATTGATAATGGGCTGGTTTAATGCCGGTTGCAAAGACCTCGATTGGGCCGTATGGGAGGATGTTTTCAGTCCAAAGATCGCAGAGAGGTCGATCCCAATCTTGAATTTCAAGGACACGCAGTTTTGGAAACTTCAGGCTGAGAACTTGGCCAAGTGTCGAGCTGGTCTCGACTGAGATACCTTCGATTGTATCCTTAAGCACTTCAAATAACGGCTTAATCTTTTGTGCGTTATCCGGAGAAAACCCAGAGACACTGAGCATCTTGATGCTAGACTTCAACGCAGTAGCGAGGCTCGCGAATCCCACACAGGAGCCTTCCCAAGGGTCGGCAATGTCCAATTGAGTGATCGCTGGGAGTTGGTGGTTAGCAAGTGCATTACCAACAGTGCTTGTTAGAACAACAGGATTAAGGTGCACCAGATCGAGTGTCTTGAGGTTCTGGGCCGCAACAATCAACGATCGCAGACAATGTGAGTCCGGCCGATTTTTTGCCCCTATAGCTTTTCTAGATCTATGAAGACCCAATCGAAGAATGCGTAGATTTTTGATTCGTCCGATAGCTTCAAGGGTTTGAACGGGGAGCGAGACAAATTCCTTGAACCTTAGCTCGATTTCGGTAAGCGAATCCGAGAACAAATCGGCCAAACATTCCAGAATTTCACAAGCGCTCCTCGATCGTCCTTCTTTCTTATCTGTAGTTGACCTTCTGCTCCGAAGTTGATAATAGGGTATGGGATTTCTAAGGTGATGAAGATGCAAGACTTGACATTTCGGTCGGAGGGAGGATGATGAAAGTTTGCTAAGGTGGTTAACAAACTCGTTTTGTCGGTTAGAATCCTCCTCTCTAACAAATCGCCATGCTTTGTACAGGTGATGGATGTAGAACCATTCTGCCCATCTGCGGCAAACCAGCCTCAAAGTGCTTGCCGTCAATCTTTCCCATAGCATCCGGGTGTAACGATGTGCCAAGGATCCTAATTTGAACGTGACGAGATATTCAAAGATCATGTCGAGCACCTCATTGGGAAGATCGAGGATGGTTGCCATTCCGGATGAACTTCTAGATAACCAATCACATCAGCAAAATTTTTCGAAGAAGCGATCCAAAAACATAAAGCCACAATGTGTCAAAACAAATAGCCACTTACCTTCGACCGTTTGCTGAGGAGCAGCCGATGGGATGAGACTCGAGAGCATCCGGCACGGCAGACAGCTGCGGAGTATGTGGGGGGAGTTGGATCACCTGCTGTGACAATACTGTGATATGGAGTGTGCAGGGTCAAAGATGACGTCACACTTCTGTCTGGCCAGCCAAGCGAATGCAGCATTGGACCTGAGCAACAATACCGTTGTGGTGACTGGTAAAATCGAGCTTAACTAAGCCTCTCCGAGGAGGCGCGAAGCGTCTCCGAAGGAGAGGCTTAGGACTAATGTCCCATATTTGGCCTGAGGCTGACGGGGTTTTTCAATGAAAATGTGTGATTTTGTGTTTACAACTCTCCTACAACTTGGTATCACCTCATAATCCAAATCCCAGTTGGCCATGTCTAGCCCTTGATCTCAGCTGTCTTGTACATGTTTTTTCAAGTAAATTCATCAAGAACTGGCCGCTCAGCAGCCATTCTTGTAAGGGCATTTTCTGAGCAATGTGACAGACCCGCCAGGCCATTTGCAGGTCAAGTACAGACACTTTCTCACGGTTTCAGCCTTGCAAGGCCTCGCAAGCCATGCTTTTACAACAATTTTTTTTTCAAGGGATGGGGGTAGGTGTTGTGTTAAACACACCAGAATATGTAGAAAGAAAATCTGATTCTAATGATGCCAGAGGCTGTGAAGAAATCCAATGAGTATACGGTGATATGGGGGATATAAGGAATTTTTAGATGTTTGGCTGGGCAGCCTCAGGCCAAATATCGGACATTAGGCACAAGTCCCTCCCGCAAGCGGGAGGGTGCTCGCGCCCCGCGAGCACAGGGAGGGACTTGTGTTAAGTTCGTGGTAAAATGCCGCCCCAATCATTGACTGACACGACCATTCCAAGCTGACAATGCTTGGATGATAGTGCAATGTTTCAGGTGGAACCCAGGGCCAAGGGATTGGAAACGGAATAGGGCTCCGTTGTGCACAACTTGCCGCTAGCAGAATCTTGATGGTTGGCCGGAGCCGGGAACGCGGGAACGCAGTGCTTGAACGTCTGAGAGCTATCGCCAAGGAGAGAGCCCTTGGCAGGACAAACAGAAGAGGAAACGGCATCAGAGATCCCAAAGAAAGTCGGGTCAAATGGTCTGGATTATTTGTTGATGACTCCAGGAGGGCCTTCTCACGGGGTATATGAAGAAAATTTGGAAGGGTGAGTTGAAAAAACTCTAGTAGGATGGTCTTGATCCAAAAATAAACTCCATCTTTTGGCTTGTTAAGTTTCCATTTAAAGGTCAGAGTGGATTGAATTTGTCTTTGAAAGGAACAGCTGCATACATAAACATTGAGAAATAAGCCAAGGGATTTTTTAATGCTTGCTTGACAATGCTGACTCGACATTGGATAGATACTGTTTATTCTGAATGGTGTGTTGAACAAAAGGTATGGTTTATAACATTCTTGGATTCATACTGCAGAAGGCGTTTTCAACGTTTGGTCCCGGGCGTAGCTAAAGCAGAAAATTCAGTTGTTTAGTGAAACCTGGGTCTTGTGAGTTAAAGAGAAGGTCGACATTCATAGTTCCTGTAACAAGAAAACAGGAGCAAGTGTCAGTTTTCCGGTTGTTTCTCGTCTAGGGTGCAATAAACATCTGTTGATCAGCCAAACTTGCCATCAGCTCAGATATGTATATGTCACGATCAAGTCGTAGACACTCTATTCCGTGAGCCTTACAAGCCGCCAAATCATCATCTTCGAATTCCACGTCATCAGGATGACAATTATAAAAGACTAGCCGTCTTAACTTGGGAATTTTCGTTAACAGATTGGATTCAAGAGGACGATCACAACAGGCTTCTTCATGGGGGATTGCAATGACCTCGATTTCGGAGTTTTTTAGTATGCTTTGAGTGAAAAAATCGCAGAAGCTTTGAAACCAATACTGTGTTTCGAAGACACGCAGTTTTGGAAACTTCAAGTTGTGAATTGTCGAGTTGTGAACTGTCGAGCTGTGCCGGACTGAGATACCTTCAATCGTGTCCTTGAGTGCTTCAAATAACGGCTTAATCCTTTGTCCGCTATCTCGAGACATCCCTGAGACCATGAGCACTTTGATGCTAGACTTGAGCGCAGTAGCGAGGCTCACCAATCCAGCACAGGAGCCTTCCCAAGGTTCGGTAATGATCAACTGAGTGATCGCTGGGAGTTGGTGGTTAGCAAGTTCATCACCAATAGTGCTTGTCAGAACAACAGGATCAAGGCGCGCCAGATCGAGTGTCTTGAGTTTCTGGGCCGCAACAATCAACGAGCGCAGGCACTGTGAGTCCGGCCGAGTTTCCGGCACTGAATCTTTCCTCAAGGTTGGCTCTTTGGGATCATGAAGACCCAATCGAAGCACGCGTAGATTTCTGATTCGTCCTATAGCTTCAATGGTTTCGACGGGGAGCGAGACAAATTCCTTGAACCTTAGCTCGATTTCGGTAAGCGAATCCGAGAAAAAATCGGCCAGCCATCCGACAATGTCAAATGCGCTGCTCGATCGTCCTTCTTTTTCATCCGTAGTTGATCTTCTGCTTCCAGGTTGATAAAATGCCGAAGGATCTCCAAGGTGATGAAGATGCAAGACTTGGCAATTCGGTCGAACGGAAGATGATAAACGAGTGGCGAGATGATCAATGAGCTCATTTTGTCGGTGAGCATCCTCACTCTCGAATCGCAATTCTTTGTATAAATGACGGACGTAGAACCAATCTGCCCAGATGCGGCAAACCACCCTCATAGTCCTTGCCGTCGATATTTCGCATTTTATCCGATCGTCGCGATCTTTCAAGCATCCCAATTCGATCGTCACAAGATATTCGAAGATCAATTCAAGCACCTCATTGGGAAGATCAAGTATGGTCGCCATTCCTAATTAGGTGATCCATAGGCAAACAAGCATCGAGTTAGCAAGACTTCTGAAAGAATCGATCCAAATACTTGAAGCGACAAGATGTCGAGATACAGACTTACCTTCTGTTTTCTACATAAGGGACCGCTGGAGGCGATTGTCGGCTGGTGTCGGCGAAGTCGATCGGAGGCTCGCGAGCGCTGACGCAAACTTACGACCAACCTACACCACGGGGCATCGGGGACGGCATTTGGCTGCCCAAATGGTCCGCCCATCTGCCGTCCGGCTCTGGCCCTGGGGGCTAACTTAACACATGTATAAGGATATGAACCTGACAATAAGGAACACGTCGCGTCATCACAGGCGCGGCACGGGTATCGACTCCAAACTCGGTCAAGATTGCTACTCACCTGACAATAAGGAACACGTCGCGTCAGCACAGGCGCAGCACGGGTATTGACTCCAAACTTGGTAAAGAGAGAGAAAAAGGAGCCGGTACCCGGTGTGGTGTTCAAACCAGTACAGGCCCTCAAGATCATCAAAATCCAGAATTCATCAAGATCAGACATCTCAACAGCAAGACTCTTCAGCCTCAAGATTCTCATCAAGCCCCTCATTCTCAATACCCTTCAAGATTCCTTCCCCCTTCTTTTTCTTTATGCTCTTTTTTATGTTTCTTGGTCCTAACACATGAGTCATGTGGGTTTCTTTCATCTTGTTTGTTTTATTTCTTCTCTTCTGTTGGTTGTTGTTGTGTTGTGTTTTCTTTTCTCTCCTTGTGGTGTTGCTTTGTAGTTAGGGATGTGATGACATGTCCTGTGACATGTCACTCCCCAGAGTCCAAGTTTGAGTTTGAACTTGGAGGAGGGGACGGCATGGGACTTGCTCTGATCCAAGAGAAATTCCATCACCTTTTTTTCTGATCCGCTGGCAGTATCCCCAGCACTATTCCTGATCCCCTTATCATCATCATTCAATCCTCAACAAACCAACCACCGCCGACGGTATTCCATCCCCGTTGTCTCTCAAAAATCCCGCCCCCAACGCTATCACTCTTTTCAATCCTCATCTCATTTCTCGGACCACCCACGAGGGCAGCCTCAACAGCACCTATCCCTTCAACGCTCTGCCTACCGCCTGGCACGGTAGGAGTTCCACATTTGGTCCCCCGAGCCGGGATCGAACCAGCGACCTCAAGATTTACAGTCTTGCCTCAGGATTTTGAGACGGCCGGTGATCAATCAATTGAGGATTTCTTTCATTTTGTTCTGGGTTTTCTTAGTTATTGATTGCTCTTGGTCCGCAACTCTGAGATCACTTTTTGAAGGTCAAAGCGCGGCCTGCTCGTTTGTTGTTGGTGAGGATTGTTGTTGATTTGGACGCAAGGTCATTGGAGGCGCCGACCTGGAGCCTCGTTTTATTGGACTCAAGATCACTTGAAAGTTGTTTCAGGATCTTAGCAAGCTTGATCGTTTAGGATCGTTTCAGCGTTGTGGCTTCGGCATTGTTCTAGGATTCAATTCAGCTCAAGATCTCTCAAGGACCAAGGGTTTCTAGGTTGATTGCAAGGCAGGAGGGTACAAAAGTAAGCCTCATCCTTTTAGTTGCACCTCCAAAGGGTCTATCTACATTCGTCAAAGCATTACTCTAGCCACTCTGTGAGCCCAAGAATTCGTCCGGATTTTTTTTTTCAGTTTAGCAAAGTCAAGAGGCACGGGCTCGGCGAATTGCTGGAGTCAGATCCCTGCTTCATTTCGAGCTACTGGTCGCCTAGTTTGCGCTACTGCGGCAAAAGCTACCCGCCGTCGAAGTCAACATTGAAAAGTTTCAGCTCTAGCCTGTTTGATCACAACACAATCACTCTGCAAGATCTCTGATACGTTTGGAGCTCTATCTGCCACCTGCCAGCGTCCCCGTTCGCTCCGATCCGTCCGTCACGTACATCAAAGCCTCTCGATTTCCCTGTTTGTTTTGGAACGCCTCCCCAACACGCCTATTCCCTTCTGAAGTCCCACAGAGTCCTGCCAAGCCCTATTCAGTTCTCTGAGATCCTCTCCGCGCCCTTAAAGCTTTTTCATTCATTTTTGAAATCACCACGATGGTTAACTGGCAAGATCTAGGCGCCCTAGTCCAGTCCTGGGTACAGAAAGGTGGAATCTCAGACACTGTGGATTATAAAGCGTTCCGACAAGCTTGGGATCCTATTATTGTTGGTCTGTTGCGGAGAGAACTTATCAAAACAGTCGACGAGATCCGCTCGTGTTTTTATCAGGCCTTTTCATCAAGATGTCAAGACCAGACTCAAGTGATCCTTTTTCAGCAGGATAAGCTGATCCCTGTCAGCAAAAAAATTTTCAAATTTCCGCCGTTTGAAGACCTCCGCGCAGCGGCTGAGGAAGTTTTATCTGACCAGACCACCCCGGCCGTCGACACCACTAGAGTCTCCGATCCTGTTTGGGAGATGACACCCACTCAATTGTCTGTGATCATTGATGAAGTCTCAAATATGCTTAAATTGATGAATGATCGACTAGAGAAACTCAAATCTTTGGAGCAGAGGTTGATGAAGATGTTGTCGGTGCCCTCTGCTTCTGCCGCCGCAACTCGTCACTCGCGTTTGATCTGCTAATATTGTCATGTGGAAGGCCATGGCACGGCCCACTGTGATGCGCTTCGGAAGGACATAGAAGAGCGCCTTGTCAATCAGAAGGGTCACAACTACTTCCTTCCAAGCGGCGCTTTGATTCCGTTCGATCCTAGCCAACAGATCCGCAGCATAGTTTTGTTGTTCCAAGACTCAAGTCCCAATGCTACTCCTCATCATGCGACATATAGGACTGTGTGTGGCGCTCTACAGATGCGGTGTCTGCCAGAAGTTCCGCCATCATCTCTTCCACAAGCCCATGCGTTTGCTTCTACTAGGAAGAAAGGTTCCGAGCCGACGTCCTTTGGAGTTCCGTCTGATTTCCATCCAGATCCTTGCTGTCCGATCCGCAAGTCACCAACCCCTGAGTTCAGTCAATCTGAATCCCCGTTACCAGATCCTGTGTCTCCGCCGCGGGGTACTTCCTCGCCGCGGGCAATAGACCACGTCCTGGAGAAGATCTCCGAGATGATGCGCCCTGGTCTGTCTGCGTCCAAGTCCGCTAAGAAGAAGCCATCCATATCCGTGTCCGTTTCCGCCGCTCCGCTCACTGCGGAGAAGATTAATACTTGGATTTCGCTCCGCAAAATCAAGATTGGTCCCCAGGAAGTGAAAGTTTCATCTGGTACCCTAGTTGAAGGCTCTGGTCCAATGGTTTTCTCAGCTCTCTGCCCGTCCGTGGCACGTTTTCTTTCATCTCCAATCAACCTCCGAGAAGAGGTTAAACTATCTTCCCCGACGCTGATCCGCCTCCGAGATGAGGTTAAACTATCTTCACCGTCTCCGATCCACCTCCGAGATGAGGTTAAACTATCTTCACCGACTCCGATCCGCCTCCGAGATGAGGTTAAACTACCTTCCCCAACGCTGATCCGCCTCCGAGATGAGGTTAAACTAGCTTCCCAATCCTCATCCAATTCTGCCGATCAACAAACTTCCTTTCAATCTCTGATCTGCCTCCGCAATGAGGCTAAACTATCTGATTTTAGTACGACTTCTGATCCAACTCCTGTTCTCAATCATTCAAACTCTTAAATCAATCTCCGCAGGTCTTCAATCCACCTCCGCAATGAGGCTAAACTAGCGCCATTGTTGATCCTCAATCCACTCCGCAATGAGAGAAAACTAGGTCTGATTCAGTTGGATGGCAAGGTTGTTGTGAAAGAACAGGGTTTTCCGTGGAGGCATAGGAGTATCAAAGTAAGTCCTCCCAATGTGTGCACCTCTTGGGTAGTTTCTACCGCTTTGTCAAAAAACTCTACGATTTGCCACATTTGTGAGCGGCCCGCGGGTTCTTCCCCTTTTGTCTTCTCTTAATCTAGGAATGCGCGGCGCAGTCTAGGGACAGACTGCAAATGGTGGGTGGATGTGGTGTTCAAACCAGTACAGGCCCTCAAGATCATCAAAATCCAGAATTCATCAAGATCAGACATCTCAACAGCAAGACTCTTCAGCCTCAAGATTCTCATCAAGCCCCTCATTCTCAATACCCTTCAAGATTCCTTCCCCCTTCTTTTTCTTTATGCTCTTTTTTATGTTTCTTGGTCCTAACACATGAGTCATGTGGGTTTCTTTCATCTTGTTTGTTTTATTTCTTCTCTTCTGTTGGTTGTTGTTGTGTTGTGTTTTCTTTTCTCTCCTTGTGGTGTTGCTTTGTAGTTAGGGATGTGATGACATGTCCTGTGACATGTCACTCCCCAGAGTCCAAGTTTGAGTTCAAACTTGGAGGAGGGGACGGCATGGGACTTGCTCTGATCCAAGAGAAATTCCATCACCTTTTTTTCTGATCCGCTGGCAGTATCCCCAGCACTATTCCTGATCCCCTTATCATCATCATTTGATCCTCAACAAACCAACCACCGCCGACGGTATTCCATCCCCGTCGTCTCTCAAAAATCCCCCCCCCCAACGCTATCACTCTTTTCAATCCTCATCTCATTTCTTGGACCACCCACGAGGGCAGCCTCAACAGCACCTATCCCTTCAACACTCTGCCTACCGCCTGGCACGGTAGGAGTTCCACACCGGCTCTGCCAGGAGTAGACTATGTACAAGTAGAGCGCCGCAGTAACTAAGTCTAGGATGGTGATGAATAAAGTTACGCGCGCATACAACTCATGTACTAGCATAGTTTGCACTCTTTGCTATCCCTAACTCTAACACCCCCCCCAAGAATGCAAACTTCACCGCCGTAGTCCCAGCTTTTTGATTGCATCGTCAATTTTGTTGGGCCCAAGCTTCTTGGTGAAGATATTGGCTTGCTGGTTGTTGGTGTTTGTCCACGCAATCTGGATCTTGTTTTCTCGCACGAAGTTGTTGATGAAATAGAATGCACGAGTGAGGTAGCACGTCTTCTTCTTTGACACATTGTTGCCAGCAATAAGGATAGCCGCTTGATTGTCACAAAAGATGTTCAGGGGAATTGTGTGGTTGATGTCTTCCAGGAGAATAGCAATACCGGCCAGTTGCTGGGCGCCTTCTGACAGAGCTATGTATTTGGCCGCACATGTCGAGAGAGCTACGACTGTCTGGCGCTTTGCACCCCAAGCTACTGAGTTACCGAGGTGTTTTATGACAAAACCAGAGGTTGACCGCTCGTGTTCGCCGCCCCAATTAGCGTCCAACCATAGATCAAGTGAATGCCCTCAACTGCTGAAAACCAGTTTCGTATCAGCAGATCTCTTGAGGTAGCCAACAAGGTAGTCCAGTACTGCCCAATGCTCTTCCAAAGGGTTGTTGCTATACCTGGATAGCAAGTTCACGCCGTAGGATGAATCTGGTCGTTTTCCACCGGCCAGGTACATCAGGGATCCCACAATAGACCTATATTCAGTTGGAGACACCGGTTCAAACACGTTAATTTCAAGCACATTGTCAGGGAGAGTGCTCCTGCAAGGGTGCGCAGTCTGTTTTTAATCCTTGATGATCTGTTCCGCTAGTCCTGTTTGATCCATCACCACTTCGCCGTCCTTGTCCACAATGTTCAAACCAACCAGCCGCTTTACCCCATTTGTCCACTTGATGTTCATGTCCTTCTCCATCCCCATTCGCAAGTTGTCCA
The DNA here is from genome assembly GCF_026914185.1 of Puccinia triticina. Taxonomy (NCBI): domain Eukaryota; kingdom Fungi; phylum Basidiomycota; class Pucciniomycetes; order Pucciniales; family Pucciniaceae; genus Puccinia; species Puccinia triticina. The sequence continues at coordinate 2,915,121 of NC_070564.1, read as the reverse complement.
AAAGAGCCTGATTTGTCGCCACCACCAGTCTGTCATCCACGTGCAACCAAATGATCACAAAATCCGTACCACGTTTGTACATGTACAGGGATTGTTCCAATTCCAATGCCAAGAATCCAAGTTCTTCCATTTTGCCTTTGAAGAATTTCCACCAGCAGCGCGCCGCCTGCTTAGTCCCGTACATTGCCTTCTTGAGCCGCATGATTTTTCCTTTGAGTTCTGGCCTGATTTCCACCGGTGGTTGGACATAAACCTCCTCCCCGATCGGACTGTAGAGGTACGCAGAGCTTACATCAAATGTTGCCATTGGAAATTTGAACTTGTTCGCCTGAGAGATCAGCACGCGGAGAATGTTTAGAGATGCTGTCGGAGCATACGTTTCATTACAATCAACGCCCATCTTCTGGTAAAATCCTTTTGCTACGTATCTTGCACAAAAGATTTTGGGTCCGCCTTCTGACTCTGGAGGCTTGATTGTGAATACCCAGCAGCAGCCAAGGGCCTTTGCACCAGGGAAGGGGTCAACTGGTTCCCAAATTTGAAGCGAGTCGAACTTTTTGGCTTTGTATACTGCAGCGGTTCTCCATTCAATTGCCTTTGAGCTTGCCTGGGCAGTCTTGATAGTCGATGGAATGCGTCTATCCTGCGTCAGATTCAGCTCCGATATTGCCTTCTTTTCTTGCTCATGCAGAACATCAGTGGGTTCCTCACCAAGTTTCAATATGATTTGGTTTAGGACTAAGTTCAGATTCTGTTGCGTCGGTTCTGCAGGTACTGCTTTCTTCACTGGCAGGTTGACGAATTCAGGAAACATGACCACCGTGGAATGGATGATTTTGTTTTTTGACGGTGACCAGAATAACCATCCACCTCCTGAAGGAGGGAAACCAATCAGCTGAGCCTCCTGAGCGCGCTCGTCGAGCTTGTCCCGATGTTCTTTAGGCACCAGAACAATCGCCGTCGTTCCAAATGGGTACATCTTGTTGGGATCCACCTTGATACCGTGTAATTGGGTCAGTGGTGCATCTTGAACTTTGCTGTTGGGAATCCTGTTGTGGATGTATGATGCGGACTGATACGCAAAACTTCAAAAGTGTTTTGGGAGTCCACTCTCATGCAGCATTGTGCGGGCCATGTCCCCAAGCGTTTGATTCACACACTCAGCTTCGCCGTTTTGCTCGGGGGAGTACAGCGTCACTGGAGCATCGTTGATGCCAGTCGGTTTCAGAAGTTTCCGCAAGGTACCAGTGTATTCAGGCGTGTTGTCTGTCCTGATGTGTTTTGGATAGTGACCAATTGACGTCTTGATATTCTCAATCCACTCCATGATCTGTGATGGGACTTGATCTCTGCTGGTAAGGATTGCTGTCCAGATATAGGTTGTTGCGTGGTCTCTCAAGGTCAGAAGGTAGTGTTTTCCAGAAATATCATATGGGAATGGACCTGCAACGTCAGACACCAGTAAATATAATGGCTCATCTTGCGGAATCAGAGAGTTTGACCCCGGGGACTTCTTGTCCAAAGCCTTTGACTTGGCACATTGATTGCAGAAGAATGATTTCCAAGTCTTCTTCTTGAGTTCCTCGGGGAAATGGATCTTCAAGTATTTCCTCACAACCTCCTCTGAGACGTGACCAAGACGCCGGTGCCAGAGATAAGGGCCGAAAGACGGGGTTGAAGTGATTTTATTAATTTCAAAAACTTCACTACACATAGCTATGTACCAACAAACGTTCTTGAAATGGGGAATAAAAGAAACATTTGAGGGACTAAGAAGTGTCGCCGTGCATCCCAAAAAATTGAGTCGCCATCCTAAGTCCGTCAGACGTCCGACGGAGAGAATCAGACCATCAACGCCAGGGCAATGGTAGACATTGTCGATTTCAATCAGACCCTTCGACGTATTGATCCTCACCCGACCCTTGAACCTGACCACAACAGTACAGTTAGCGACTGCGAGGGAGATTGTCCGCGGTATTGCTAGCTCGTCTTTTGTGATGAACATGTGGAGTTGGCCACTCACATGTGTTGACGCGCCGGAGTCAAGTAAGACTTTGCCATTGTTCACTTCAGGGACGTCAAGGTGTTGAACTCGGTTGCGGGGAAAAGGTGGTCGGTTTGGGGGAATGTAGTTGGAATGAGGTTGATCATGGTCAACCGGTGGCGCTCCGATCTCCTTTGCCTCGACATCAGCCCAGAATGCCAAGCAGTTGTTGTACCAGTGACCATACTGGTTGCAGTAGTGGCAGATATGTCCGTGCCGTTCCTTGAGGTGTTCACTAGGTACTTGTCCACAAAAGCAAGTCGCTTTCTTGGTTGACAGATTAGGAGGTCTGTAATCCTGTTGAGGACGCTGCTGGTGTTGTGGTTGCGGGCCACGCTTGTGGGGAGGGGCGTACCAAGGCTGAGGGGATCGCATCGCATGGACCACGTCCAGGTCCATTGGCATGTAACCATTAATAGAATGAGAAGAGCAACTGTATCTTGAGTCAGTGCCTGAGCTTCCGGTGGGGAAGTTGATGAGATATAGTTTCTCTCTTACTTGTGCTTGTTCAGGCTTGGTACTTTAACGTCCACCAATATGAGTGAGAAGCGTGCCAGAACTGCTGTGGTCTGTTATGTTGAAAGTACTCTCAGTCAGTGACCGGCTACACTTTGGTGGCTCTACATTGAAGGACTTACCGCTCGTAGAGTCGGAGATCCTTTCGATGAGGCTGGGACCGATAGGGTCTGGGTTGACTTTGGGCGTATGCTTGCTGCATTCAGACGTTTGATCTTTTGATCAGCCGCTTGCTCCTCATTTTATGAAGAACCCAAGGAGCACTAATTACCTGTTTGGTGGTTTGCTTCTCTTAGGACACTTAGGCTCTTTGTTGGGGGTAGACGTGGCTGAAAGAAGAAGAACAAAGTTTCAGCTATCGCCTACTCCTATTGTCTGGGGGTCACTTGCATATGCATGTGCCTGGGGGTCGCGCGGACTCACCACTTCCCGTTGCAGGGTTAGGGTTTCTCTCCTTGCGCTTCCTTTGCTCCGGGGCGTGCCCTGAGTCTTGACATCCCGCCATGCTTCGATCCGGTAGGATTGAGGCAACTTTTGACAAAGGTTTTATGCCTATGACCTCGAGTGCTCTTCTAATGATGACTCTACCGACTGGCTTAGTGAGAAAGTCGGCAGCGTTTGCTTCGGAGCGAATGTATTTGAGCTGAATTAACTTGCGAACCACTAGCTCACAAACAAAGTGAAGACGTATCGCCATATGTTTCGTACGGAAACTATTTTGCAAGGTTTCACTTTTAGCCAAGTCAATCGCTCCTCTGTTGTCGACTAGGACTACAATGTCTTTAGGATCAGGCTGGATCTTGATTTTGGATAGGAGGTTGGAGAGCCAGGCAAGTTCCCAGCCTAAGTCCGATAAGGATTTGTATTCAGCCTCTGTTGTTGACAGCGACACCGTGGCTTACTTTGAAGATTTCCACGCCAGTAGGTGAGATCCCGCCATGATTGCAAAGCCTGTAGAGGACCGCCTTGTGTCAGGACAGTTCCCCCAATCCGCATCAACTTAGGCTCTTAGAGAACATCAGCGTTCTTGAGGTACGTGAGGCCAAGGGTTTTTGTGCCGGCCAAATACCGGTAGACTTGAATTGCCACCTAATAGTGGAGCATGCCAGGATTCTTGAGATATTGCAACAGAGAACTAACGGCGTATGATATGTCGGGCCGTGTTAAAACGCTTAAGTAGTTAAGCGAGCCGATTAGCGCTCAAAAGTTCACTTGGGTCTTTTTGAACTCCAACATTTCCTGAGGAGTTGCTTTCTTGAGGTAGGCCTTTGGATTGAGCGGGCAAGTCGCCGGGTGTAGTTTATCCAGACCAAACTCTTCCAGTTTACGCTTGATGAATTGCGAATGGTTGACGTGAACTCCCTTCTCCGTTTGCTCAATTTTCATTCCCAAGAGGAATTTCGCCTCGCCTGTCAGCCTTAGAGTCAACTCAGCTGACCTAAAAGCTGCCTTTTTCTACCTTTTACATATGAATTACTTCATATCCTTTTCATCTTAAGAAATAACCTTAATTAGACTTCATATTCTGTTTCATCATGCAATTTTAACCCTAGTTACAACTTACCAATTCCTTGTAACTATGCTCTTTCCCTGATTAATTTGAGTTGTGGCGCGCATGCGCAGTTGTGACGTGTCAGCGCTACCAGGCGCGCCAAACCACATGTACATATGTAAATTACATAAGCAAACTGTGAAAATTTTCGTAGTCAGGATCCCCCTTGCCTGAGGCGGATCCACAGAATTCAGCACACCAGAACCACCACCCAGATAACCTCAGGATCACCACCAAAGAGTTTACAACACTCCCAGTATACCTACCGTCACAGGCGCCTAGGATATTGACAGTAAGTAACCTCTTTCTCTGAACCTTGTTTATCTCAGAGGTACAACTCTGTGTCTTGCTTGATCTGCTCTTTTCTATTGGTTTTTATCTTCTTCTTGATCATAGGGCTGTCCCTCCAAATCTACTGGCCTTTGCCTCAATCTTGATCACAGGGCTGTCCCTTCTTATCAATTGGCCTTTGCCTCAAATCTAGGTTACAGGGCTGTCCCTCAGGTTTCCCTTTAAGAACCTAGACTATCCAGAAGGAAGCTAAAAAATTGTGGCTGGATTAAACTTATCTAATCCAGATACCCTCCTGAGAGGAAGCTGTAGCTCTTTACTAGCACAGATTAGCAGCACTCTTCTGAAGAGTAGCATTGCCAGTGGACATGCATTCCCACCAGGTTAACCTAGTACTTCTCTTTATCCTGATCCTGCTCTGTTTTCTCTCTCTTTCTCTCTTTCTCTTATAGTTGTATTTTCTTTATCCAAAGAAATCCAACTATTTCCCCCCTTCTTTCTTGTGTCCTGTATACACTATAGAGACTCAGGCTCACATCGCCCAAGTACTTGATCTTGAACTCAGCCTCCATCTCACTTTTAAACTGAAGTGGGTCTTTGCTGATGAAGACGAGGTCATCAACGTGAGCATACACGAGTGTATCCTCCTTGCCTGGGACTCCGCAGCAATAGTACACACAACACTATGAAAAAAACTCAAGAAGCTGGTGTCAGTTGACATGCAGCATACTTGAGTTCAGTCTCCCTTAGAACAAGCTTCATACAAAATGAATCCCAGGGTGGTGCACCCTGGAATATTTGGAATTTACTCAACGGTTCAGGCTAAGCAGTATGTTGAGACTCTGCTTAGCCACACTAACTTTGGAGATGCTCAGCTGGTACAGCAGTGGCACCTAAGTACATACATTACCAGTGCCCTTGTCAACTGGGAGGCATCCCTCCAGCTAACACACAAGGCCTTAAGCTTGACATACACCCGGGAGAGATCCCTCCTGGACAACTGCTTCATACACCAGTTGTCCAGGAGGAATCCCTCCCAGACAACAGATACATACAACATCCATACAGCAGTCGCCCAGGAAGGATCTCTCCCGGACAACTGCTTCATACACCAGTTGTCTGGGAGGAATCCCTCCCGGACGACAGATACATGCAAGAGTCACCCGGGAGGGATCCCTCCTGGCCGACTGCTTTGTACACCAGTTGTCCAGGAGGGATCCCTCCCAAACAACGGCCCCATACAACAGTTGCCTCGGAGGGATCCCTCCCGGACGACTGCTTCATACACCAGTTGTCCGGGAGGAATCCTTCCCGGACAACAGATACATACAAGAGTCGCCCGGGAGAGATCCCTCCTGGCCAAATGCTTCATACACCCGCTGTCCGGGAGGGATCCCTCCCGAGCAACGGCCCCATACAGCAGTCGCCCGGGAGGGATCCATCCCGGTTGACAGATACATGCAAGAGTCTCCCGGGAGGGATCCCTCTTGAACCACTGTTTGATGAAGCAGTTGGCCAGGAGGGATCCCTCCCGGGCGACTCTTGTATGTATCTGTCGTCCAGGAGGGATTCCTCCCAGACAGCTGGTGTATGAAGCAGCCGTCCGGGAGGGATCCCTCCCGGGCGACTGTTGTATGGGGCCGTTGTTCGGGAGGGATCCCTCCTGGACGACTGGTGTATGAAGCAGTCGGCCAGGAGGGATCCCTCCCGGGCGACTGTTGTATGGGGCCATTGTTTGGGAGGGATCCCTCCTGGACGACTGGTGTATGAAGCAGTCGGCCAGGAGGGATCCCTCCCGGGCGACTCTTGCATGTATCTGTTGTCCGGGAGGGATTCCTCCCGGACAACTGGTGTATGAAGCAGTTGTCCGGGAGGGATCCCTCCCGGGCAACTGTTGTATGGGGCTGTTGTTTGGGAGGGATCCCTCCTGGACAACTGGTGTATGAAGCAGTCAGCCAGGAGGGATCCCTCCCGGGCAACTTTTGCATGTATCTGTCGTCCGGGAGGGATTCCTCCCGGACAACTGGTGTATGAAGCAGTCGGCCAGGAGGGATCCCTCCCGGGCAACTGTTGTATGGGGCTGTTGTTTGGGAGGGATCCCTCCTGGACGACTGGTGTATAAGCAGTTGGCCAGGAGGGATCCCTCCGGGGTGACTCTTGCATGTATCTGTTTTCCGGGAGGGATTCCTCCCGGACAACTGGTGTATGAAGCAGTTGGCCGGGAGGTATCCCTCCTGGGCAACTGTTGTATGGGGCCGTTGATTGGGAGGGATCCCTCCCGGACGACATTTGTATGAAGCAGTTGTCTGGCAGGTGACAACTGTTATGCAAGGCCATTGTCCTGGAGGGATCTCTCCCGGGCAACTGTTGGAGGGATTCCGCCCGGTCGACTGTTGTGTTACGTTGTCGACCGGGAGGGAGTCCTCCCAGGCAAGACAGTTGCATATAGCTGTCAACCGGGAGGTATTCCGCCCGGTCGACTGTGGTGTTGCGTTGTTGACCAGGGGCAGGAGGGATTGCTCCCGGTTGTGTTATGTTGTTGACCGAGAGGAATCCCTATTCCTCCTGGTCCACGTGGGTGAGCGCATGTGGCCTTTTCTGTTGGAGGGAGGGATGCCTCCCGCTTGAAAGGGTGCTTGTATGTATTCTGCTGTGCCAGCTGAGCAGCTCAAAATGAACTGTGCACAAAGTTAGTGTGGTGGCTGGTGTGGTTAAGCAGAGTCTGAACATACTGCTTAGCCTGAGCTAATCCATAAAAATACATGGAATCAACCAGGAATAAAGCTGGACAAACTCAGGAATGTGGCATTGTATCAGCCCAGATCTGGCATGTCAACTGACACCAGTTTCTCAAGTTTTTTTCATAGTGCAAGGATTGGCGATCAAAACCAAGAAACCGATCTTCTTCATGTAGGTCGAGAGGCGATTGTACCAGACAAGGGGCGCTTGGCGTAGACCGTATATTGCCTTCTTGAGATCAAGCACGGTGTTGGGCGGCACATCGAGTCCAGGGGGAGGCAGGAGCGTTACTTTGTCCTCAAGGGGACATGTCAGAAATGTACTCCTCATGTCAAGCTGATGGATCTCTAGGTCGTGATTTACTTTGAATGAGATGAGTAGCCGTAGTGAGCATGGCCGGCCGGTTGGAGCGTAGCGCGCCTTGTAATTCAAACCGTAGGTCTGCCTGAAGCCTTGCCCACAAATGCGGGCTTTGAACTCCGTTACCTTGTTTTCCGGGCCCAGCTTCTTTCAGAAGGCCCAGGTGGCCGGAATGGGTGTGTCGTCAGGTTTGCGGAGGCGCTGGAGCCAGATGTCATGCTGAACCATATTCGCAATCTCCTTGAGCTCAGCTTCCTTCCAATCCAGGGACTCAGCTGAGTTCATCGCTTGCCGGTGATTTTGCGGTTCTAACACAACAGTGGCATGGTACATCTGTCGCCGACTGTAATTGCAAATGTTGGCCGGGTCAATATTGCTATTTATCAAGGAGGGGTGTTGAGGACCTATTACTTTTATTCAAGGGAGCGGAGTTGGCTGCGGTGGATGTTCTTGATGATTAATTTCAGCGGACTCGTCTTCAGCGACTTCACGGTGATCTGCAAGTTCATGATCATCATTGTCCAAGCGAGGACCTGGAGCCAGTTGCGCTAGGATTCAATCAATGGCTTCTGCCTCTTCGCGGCCTTCTTCCTCAATCTCCCGCTGCTCCTCGATCTCATCCTCTTTGGTGAAGGGAAGAGGGTCATCCTCAGTGAACAATGGCAGTTTGTTAGTGCCAAAGGAGTTGTAACTCTTGTTCAATGCCGGACAAGTCGGAAAAGTCAGTTCATCAAAGTGGACGTGTTTTGACGTTACAAATGACTTGTCTTCAGGTCGAAAGATTCTGTAAAAATTTGGTCCCGCGGTTCTGTTTTGGTTTCACAATCCATGCGCGGCAGCCAAAGGGTCGGAAAAAGTTCATGTTGGGCTTGATCTTGAACATCAGTTCCATTGGCGAGGCCCGGCTCTTGCTGAGAGAAGGTAAGCAGTTTGTGGTGGCTGTAGCGGACTTGACTGCTTCGCCCCACCACTCTGGAGCCATATTGGCCTGCATCATCAGGGTGCGCGTCATCTCAATAACTGTGCGGTTGGCACTTTCGGCAAATCCGTTATGTTGCGGTGTATAGGGTGGCAATACATTATGTTGAATTCCGGCTTCCTTGAGAGTGTCGCCTAAAGTCTTTCCAACAAATTCGCCGCCCCCATCGGTGATCAGTTTCTTGATGGAGTTCCCGGTTTGCGCTTTGAAGAATGTTTTGAATTCCACTATAGCTGCTGGGGCCTCACTCTTTAACTTCAGGATTGCGGTATGAATGTAGCCTGAATATTGATCAACAATAGTCAAAAAGTATCGCGTGCCTCCATTTGTTGCCGGAGTTATTGGCCCGACAAGATTGGCGTGTACAACTTCTAAGGCACGGGCTGAGGCTTTGAAGTGACTATTGAAGGGGAAATCAAGTGACTTTACCCTTCATGCATGCGTCACAAGCTTTCGTGGCTTCAGAGGGCAGGGGTTTGTCAAGCATTGTTTCAATTTGCTTACGGCTTGCGTGGCCCAATCTGCGGTGCCACAGGTCGAAGTTGTTTGCTTTAGCCGCCGTTGTTGCTTCCGTGAGACAGGCAGTTGGCTTGGCTTGAGGTTCACAGACTCCCACTATTTCGAAGATTGAGTTGGAAGTGTCAATGTCGATTGAGGTTTGATCATCGATTTGCACATTGAATCCGCAGGGAGCAGGAGCTATTACCGCCTTGTTGTCCATTAGTTGGGCGAAGGAAATCAAGCTTCTGGTAAGATTCGGTACTTAAAGCGCGTCTTTTAGAACAATCAAGGAGCCGTTCTCAAGGCGTAGCACTGCATTCCCCTTGGCTGCAGCAAAAAGCTCTCGCTGGTCCCACTTGTTGCCAGTTGCAATGCTTATCTTTACTGGAGTCGTGGTGCTGAACAAGTCCAGTGCGTTGAGCATATGGTGACTGGCGCCAGAATCCAGAACCATTCGCATCCTCTCTCCCGAGGCATTTGGTCCAGTCAAGTATCCAAAGGATGGCCGGACAATGTTTGCTGGCGCTGGAGTATCGGAGACGGTGGTTGTCACTAGACCGGTTGGAGGGTTTGTACGAGCCTTCTTTTAAAGACCAGGGTGAAGTGTCCAGCAATCTTTCTCTGTGTGCGAAGTGGCCAACGGATTGTGCTGTTTGTTAGAGCACGGGTGCGGGTTGAATCGTCTCTTCCGTTGATGATTGCCCCTGTTTGCGGGCTGCTGAGCCTGTGTAGCTAATGCGGTGGATGAGCTGGTCGCGAGTTCCTCTTCTCTAACCATGGTGGCCGACACGGAGTCGTGATGAGCGATATCGTGTAGTTTTTGCAATAATTTGCTTAGGATGGGACAACATGTCGGCGTTGCTGATCAGAGTCTCCATTAGAGAAGGCCGTTTTCTTGAGATTCTTGCAATGATTGTACAGCTGATAATGGTACCGGGTACTTCCAAACCCATAGCGGCAAAGTCGGCCAACATGGATTCAAGTTGAGTAATGTACCGGTTGATGTCATTGTTGTACTGTATGTCTTCCCACTTTCTCCACGCATGATAGATAGCTAGTACCAAGGCTGAGGCGTATTCTCCTTTCAGTTCCTTCCAGAGAGCAAAGGCATTGTTGACGTTTTTGTCTGTGATGATATGGTTGTAGATTTCATCCTCAATGTGTCCGCTGATGATCGCGGCAGCTCGTACGTAATCCAGCTTAGCTTGTTCAGAGGCGTTGGGAGCTAGGGGTTCCTCAATGCACTTCATTAGACTCTTGACGGCTAGGTACGTCTTGAACTTTTGCTGCCAGATTGGAAAATTCTTCCCGTCGAACGTTGGGCATTTGAATAGATCATGATCCTCACTGGTGGTGGCCGTGGAATTTGTGGCGTTCGAAGAGGAGGAGGCAGCGGGCGTTTGACGTGTTCCGGCCATGAGGTTCCGCTCTTAGTCGTGATGTTGATGAGATTGGGTGGTTCTGAGTCTCAAGACTGTAAATCTAATAGAATTCGCAACACTAAGAATGTATTTCATGGTTAGAGATGAATTGGTCTATCTGACAATTTCAGAGACAGAGAGAAAGAAACAAGATATGTACCTAAGAGCGGAACTGTTGCCAACTCTGGTATGAGAAAAGAGAGAAATTAAGAAAGACTGCTTTGGCAGCTGAGACCACGAAATCGTGGGTAAGGGGCTACTGCCTGAGAAGAGCAACTGTATCTTGAGTCAGTGCCTGAGCTTCCGGTGCGGAAGTTGATGAGATATAGTTTCTCTCTTACTTGTGCTCGTTCAGGCTTGGTACTTTAACATCCGCCGATACGAGTGAGAAGCATGCCAGAACTTCTGTGGTCTGTTATGTTGACAGTACTCTCAGTCAGTGACCGGCTACACTTTGGTGGCTCTGCATTGAAGGACTTACCGCTCGTAGAGTCGGAGATCCTTTCGATGAGGCTGGGACCGATAGGGTCTGGGTTGACTTTGGGCGTATGCTTGCTGCATTCAGACGTTTGATCTTTTGATCAGCCGCTCGCTCCTCAGTTTATGAAGAACCCAAGGAGCACTACTTACCTGTTTGGTGGTGTGCTTCTCTTAGGAAACTTAGGCTCTTCGTCGGGGGTAGACGTGGCTGAAAGAAGAAGAACAAAGTTTCAGCTATTGCCTACTCCTATTGTCTGGGGGTCACTTGCATATGCATGTGCCTGGGGGTCGCGCGGACTCACCACTTCCCGTTGCAGGGTTAGGGTTTCGCTCCTTGCGCTTCCTTTGCTCCGGGGTGTGCCCTGAGTCTTGACAACCATTGATGATCGGCTGCGCTGCGGTCTTGTTCTTGTTCTTGCTGGAGGCTGCTTGGATCACTGTTGTCACATCGCTGAAAGACGGCTTTTCAATTGCTTCCAACTTCTGATCAACGGTGAACTCAAACGTTTGAACATTGACACCGACTGGGGCGACAAAAGTTGATTGGAGCAGCAGACCTCCAAGTTCATCCGCAGTCACTTTGTGTTGGAGGAGCTCCGCCATAACTTTGCTCCATTTTGCGACTGATACCTCGCTGCCGGGTGATTTGTCGGCCGCCAAGGTCAGGATTTGTTCGGCAAGAGATAATTTATGGCGTCGATCCGAGCGGCTGCATTTGGTCTTGAGCAGCTTGAATATCTCCCAAGGCTCTTCAGTGTTGGTTCCGTTCACAATTGCCAGCAAGTCGGACTTGATGGTAGCTCTGAACAACCAAGAGATATTGTCCCGCTCGTCGCCAAGCCAATCGACAAAGTTCTTCTCTTTCTCGGTCAATTTGTCGACTCGGAATACATGCCGGAGTGCTCTGTTGATCTCCTTCTCCCAGATCTGGAAGAAGACACCATTGTAATCCAGCTTGGATGATTGAGGATTGGTGGCCGTGTGAGTGCCAAGGGGATCTTTGCAGAAGGCACGGATGACCAGTTCTGCGCGAGAGATGGCGGAGGAAGTAGTCGCTCCAGACTGGGGAATTTGCAGTTTGAGACGATCTAGTTCTTGGCGGAGGGCTGCTAAGTCTTCCGCAGTTGGATTGGCCATCTCGACGTCTTGGATGCTGTTGATCAGTTGTTGTCGTTGTTTGGACCGTTGTTCAAATATCTTGTCAACTTCTTGTTGGTGTAGCTTTTGATTCTCTTCTATTTCTCTAATGTGTCTTTCTCTTTCTTTTTGATCTTCTTCTTCTTGTCGCTCTCTCTTTTCTTTTGCTTCTCTCTGATGTTTCTCCAAATTTGCTTGACGATCGAAACGCTTGCTACTTCCAGCTCCAGACATCCACCCGAGTTGTTGTCAACGCTAAGGAACAAGTACCCGCCGCTTAGAGCTGGCTTTTAACCTATAAGGATATGAGCCTGACAATAAGGAACACAGCGCGTCAGCACAGGCGCGGCACGGGTATTGACTCCAAACTTGGTTAAGATTGCTACTCACCTGACAATAAGGAACACGTTGTGGTAAGCCAATCCTGATCTAACCAGAAAACCAGCAACCATCAATCACAAGGCTGTCACACCTCAAGACTAAATCCCATGCCTCTGGCCCCCTTGTCAGCAAAGCCCAAGGCCCTCAACATCCCCACTCAATGGTAATACCCTGGATAATAGTATTCCCTCTTCCCACACTCACCCTCACTTGGATAAACCCTCTCCCTAGTCTCAAACATCTACCCAGATCACATGTTACCCCCTTCTTCTAGTGTTTCCTTAGAACCATGTGCTCAAAGATGTATAAGCAACCTTGAAACCCTTCACCCTCCAAACCCAACATGATACACATTATACTAGACATAGCCCCAAACCCCACCTAGATTATTTCTCCCTGAAACACTTCCTGAAACACCTGACTCCTCCTATCTTAGATCCCTAGAATATTACTTCCTGAAACACTTCCTGAAACACCTAACTCCTCCTATCTTAGATCATAGAATATTCTACCCCTGTTATGTCTCACATATCCCCTCCTCTAACTAGGAAGATTGCACCATAGCCCCCAGAAGATGGCATCATCCCCACCCACTATTACACCATCATGTGACTCCTTGACCCACTACTCTGAACACATGGCTGTTTCATCCTATAGAAGTAGAATTTTCTATGCTTCCCTTCAGGCTATCCTTGTTTCATCATGGCTCCTCTTTCTTGTGCATATAAAATGGGTTGTTTTCCTCTTCATTTGTTCCCCATCAGATCCTGTCCCAGCAATCCAGATCACTGGTCACCATTCACTAGCCTAGCTTATGCCATTAAATCAGAGTGGACAAGCTTGATAAGTCTATGCCAAATATATCAGGTTGGACAGACTTTACATTACCTTTAACTTGCTATTAGATTAGTAGAAATTAAACACTTAGACATACCTCAAGAAATCTCCATTGCCACACCTTTCTATAAGAGTCCACACTCTTATATTCTTTTTCTTGTTCCCAGAGAGGCAGCCCATTAAAGCACCATTCCCTCTCCAGCTCTATTCATCCCAAGAGTAGTTCCACAACGTCGCGTCAGCACAGGCGCAGCACGGGTATTGACTCCAAACTCGGTAAAGAGAGAGAAAAAGGAGCCGGTACCCGGCTCTGCCAGGAGTAGACTATGTACAAGTAGAGCGCCGCAGTAACTAGGTCCAGGATGGTGATGAATAAAGTTACGCGCGCATACAACTCATGTACTAGCATAGTTTGCACTCTTGTCAGGCTCGGTGATGCCAAGACACAAAGTCCTCTAGCTAGACGAGTGACTGCGGCGAGTGGGCACGTCTGTAGACGCGGTAAGACGATGGTTTATAAAGATTTATATCCCTGATGGGATGTAACGGAGGGGCCGCAAGAGCAGCGGAATGGTTAAGGTGCCCTCCGGGGAGGTTCTTACAGGGCCTGACAAGCAGGGGTAGTATGTCCTGTGTTGTCTGGGGTCCAACAAGCGGGGGTTGTTCGACAAGTTCCCAAGTATATAGTTGATGGGGATCACACCCGAGACGATAAAGAGAAAATGAGCTGCAATTACTGTTGAAGCAGGAGTCCAGCGATGAGCAATGAATCTAAAAAAAATCTAACACAAGCTGAGAGCAAACTGATCAACAAATATGTTTGGCAAAGTAGTGCGCTGCTGGGCGGTTAAAGCGGTTGACAATTCTGGGGAGCCAGAGTCCTCCCAACACCGGCTTTTATGCTGTTTCTGGGAGGCTTGTTGGCTCACTATTCTCCTGGCTGGCCTTCCAATACATTTTGTTGGAAGGCACAGCCTCTTTACTGGTCTTGCTACTTGTAAGACCCGTATCTCTTGGATACTGGTCGCAAGGAAGCTTTGTTCTTCTCAGAACTTGTTTACTGAGTTCTACTCGAAATGGCACGCTAGAGATCTTCTGCTATCAAGTGGAGGATCACTAGGAGTCAGTTCCTATGCGGAGCTCTTCGGCAATTTGTGTCCGAGTCTTTCCGCTACTGTTGCTGCGACGGAGCTCGGAAGAAGATTGTTACCACGCGACCAGGTACTGTAGTTTTCTGAGTCGCGTGGCTTGGTTGTTTTAGCCGCCTACCGGCGGCTGTTGTTTCCATGCAATCAGGTACTACAGTACTCTGTATCGCGTGGATGAGTGATTTAGCCGCTACCAAGCCCACGTAGTATTCACGCGACCAGTGGCTGTCTGCTGAGTATTACGTGGGTCTTCTGAGGGGGTCTTTTTATATAGGCTCCCTTGTTTTTGTTACTTGTATCTAGTCGGAATATCTTGTACAGAAGAGGTTTTGGACCGCACGGCGGTCTTTTTGGTGTCTAGCTTCTCTAGGGAGCTATTTGTAATATTTAAAACAATTGAAACTAATCTATGCTGTGCAGAGGTCCGCGCTGTGGTCTGCTCTGCACCCAGTTTACGGTGCTCTTGGCTGCGCTACCGGAGCTGCAGGCGGGGCTCTATTCTAGAATGGTAGCCCGGCTGACATTCCCCACCACCAAGATAAGTTACTCTTAACTTAGCTGAATTTCTAACATTATTTACGTTTAGAAGCTCTGTAGCTACGTAGGTGAATTGCACCGTCTGGGATGTTGTCCTCTGGCAGCCATTCATCTTTATCTGCAGATTGGTTTCTGTATCTTACAAGGTATAACCTTGTATCTTTTCCTGAAATCCTCTCCTTTTTATCTTTGAGGATCTTATGTACCTCAAGTTGTTCTTTCTTTGAAGGTTCTTCTATGGGTACCGGTAACGGTTTGGGGACCACTTAATTTGCTCTTGGAACATATTTCTTGATAAGGCTTACGGGAAACACAGGGTGTTTCCTACTGAATTCTTCTGTCAAAATTACTTCTACTGCATTTTTACCGTGTAGGTTCTTAATGACAAAAGGTCCCACAAACGCAGGTTTCAGTTTCCTGCTGCCTCCCAGATTATTAAAGTTCACTGTGGACAGAAGCACTGGATCTCTTATTTGGAATTCAGGTTCTTTGTGACTTTTATCCCAGTGAGTTTTACTATACTCTGCTGCTTCTTGGACACATCTGGCTGCGTGAGCATTTGTTGCGTCTAACATCTTTTTGAAGTCCGCAGTGGTTGGGTGGGCTACAGGTAATTTATCATTAATAGTATCCTTAGGTAACCGCGGTATCCTTCCTCTTTCTAAGATGTAGGGCGTTTCTTTTGTAGTAGAATGTTTGCTGCTATTATATGCCATCTCTAATGCTGCCAACAGGTTGACCCAATCATGCGTGTACCCGTCACTGTTTTTAAACTCTAATCCAAACGCACAGAACCTTCTGAGTAGGTCTTCTAATTTTTGTATCATGCATTCTGCTAAGCCATCTGTCTGTGGATGGTATGCAGTGGAAAAAGCTAGTTTAGTACCCAGCATATCATGCAAGTTTTGCCAAAATTCTGACGTAAATTTAGGGTCCCTGTCACTTATAATAATTTTTGGGATACCTACGTCAGCCATTATTCTATTCCAAAATAATATGGCTACTTCCATAGCTGTATCATCTTTATAATGCGGGATAAACCTGGCTCTTTTTGAGAACCTGTCTACTACTACTTGAACAGAGTTGTAGGAGAAAGGTCCTCCCGGAGGTAGGCCAGTTACAAAATCCATGTTGATTATTTCCCACCGCGTTTTTGGTTCTGCAATGGTTTGTAATAATCCAAATCTCTTGCCGGTTTGTTTGTTAGACTTTTGACAAATTTCACATGACTTAACATATTCTTTAACCTGGTTTTTCCAGTCAATCCACCAGGCGGTTTGTTTGACCCTTTCAACAGTACACTCTTTGGAGAAGTGACCGGAACCAACATTGTCATGGCATTCTTGTAACATATTTTTGATGTGAATCTCTTTGCTTAGCACAATTACGCTAGAGTGTCTATGACGAAAATAAATTATGCCGTCTAAGAGCGTGAATTGTCCGGCTTTGTAAGGAGTAAGTCATTTCTCTGGTAGACTAGCAATCAATTCTGGCGCGCTGTTTTCATTGTCCAATATATTGATTAATTTAACTAGCTCCATATCTTCACTGTAACTAACTCTGACTTCTTCAAAGAATACATCATCAATGTCACATACATGAATGCCTATGATTGGAAATACGTCCTCATCTTCTGGGTCTTACGCTGGGTTATCTGGAGTATTGGGTAGAGCCCATCTACTTAGTCCATCGGCGTTAGTATGCTTAGCTCCCGCTCTATGAATTATAGTCATGTGGCCTCTATATTGCTGAATTGCAATTTGCCATCTGAGCATGTGACGGTTAGGTGTCTTCATATTCATGAGAGTTTTCACAGCAGTACAGTCGGTGACTACTATGATTTTACAACCTTCCAGGTAGTAGTGCAATTTTTCTAATGCCCAAACAAGGCAGAGACATTCCATCTGACTGGCGCCGTATCTCATCTCTGTTTTACGGACTTGTCTTGATATGAACAAGATTGGTTTTTCTATTGGTACTCCATCTATGATGAATTCTTGGTGTAACACGGCGCCTATTCCCTCAAAACAAGCATCTATGTACAGGATGAATGGCAGAGCGTAATCTGGTTGAGCTAAGACAGGGGCAGTAGTGATGAGTCTCTTGAGCTGCTCGTAGTCGTCCACTCTCCCGTAGGTCATCTCAAAAAAGGCATCCTTGCTACATAATTCATACAAACTTTTGGTTATGTTTGCAAACCTAGGGATGTGTTGACGGTAATAGCTACAGAATCCAAGAAATGACTGCATTTCCGTAATTGTCTGTGGCATAGGTTTGAGTAGTACTGCCGCCACTCTATTTTGATCTATAGCTAGTGATAACCCTGAGACAATATGGCCTAAGGCTTTAAGTTCTTTGAATCCAAAGTTGCATTTCTTAATAGACATTTTCAAGCCGGATTTTATTGCCGTTTTAAGTACTAATCTTATTTTCTCAAGATGTTCCACCTGGTCTGTAGAATATATGATGATGTCATCTATGTACACCATCATCCAGCTTTGTCGGATAAAAGATCCAAATATGGTATCCATCATATGCTGAAAGTGGGACGGCGCATTTTTAATACCAAAAGGCATGCGTAAATATTTGTAAACACCCAAGTGGCAGATAATTCTCATAAATTTCCTACTCTCTTCCTTAATAGGAATTTGGTGGAAACCTTTAAGCACATCCATTGTCGTGATAAACTTTGCGTTAGCCAAGTTATGTAATGAGTGGTCTATACAGGGGATAGGGTAATTATCCGCTTTTGTATAATTGTTAAGCGCTCAGAAGTCTCCTACCATGCGGGACTTCTCATTATGCCATGCTATTATTACTGGTGTAGTTATTTCCACTTGCTCATTATGGCCTACTTTCCGCAATACTTTAAGTTCTAGAAGTTCCTTAATGTGAATTTCTAGTGCTTCACGGGACTTAGGGCTTGAGGGATACACCGCTCTCCTTAGCGCGGGGGGATAAGGAGGTTTGCAAGTAAGTTCTATCTCAATGTCATGTCCGGAGATATTGCCTATGGGCTCCTCTCTTGTGCAGAAAGCTTCTTCATGTTCAAAGCAAATTTTTAACACATCTAGATGTTGGTCTTTGCTCAGCGTGTCACTGACAGCAGCTTGAGACATGTAATATTGACGGAAACGGTTCAGCTCTTTCTCATCTTGGTTTCCTTTAACAGGGCTCTGGAAATTGATGTTACATATCTCAAACTTCCTTTTCCAATCTCCACCTATAGTGTAGAACCTGTCTTTACTTTGGAAAACATCTATCCCGTAAAGACAGAATGCATCATTTCCCAAGATCAGGTAATCACACACAGCATCTTCTAACACTACAAATTCTATATGTAGTCTAAGTGAACCCTTGGTGTGCGGGAAAATTAGAGGCATCTTTACAACTCCTATAGGCTTAAGTGCAGCATTACAACTACTAAACTTGGCACGCGGGGTTGGGAGTAATTTCTCCCGCCATCCTGGATAGTACCGGCTCAACAAGTCGGTACTGGTACATGAACAGAAGGCTCCAATGTCTAGGAGAGCTTTAACTCACTACCAAGATGGATGAATTTGCGATGTCGTATATTGATCAATATAGCGTATATTGATCAATTTATATTGATCAATTATTTTTTTTTTATTATTCCTCTTGATACCTTTGTCTGTTTTCCATGTCTCCTTGATACTAATCTATAATCTCTCTCCTTCTGCCTGTGTTAGCTTCAAGCCACAGGAATTTTTTTTTTCTTTTGCCTGATAACATTCATAAATTTCTCCATACACACTCAATTCTTCCTGAAAAAAAGACGTTGCAAGTTGTAGGATTAATCCAGGGTAGCTGAGGGGTCTCAATTTTTTTTCTTCTTTTTTTTTTACTTCAACAATTGATGTTATCAGAAGTCTCCAAATCGACTTTTTTTCAAAAGAGTAACCCTAACCCTGACCCCTGACCTCTCTCATGATACCATCCTGCACACATTTTTAATTTGGTTGGTTGAACTTGCTCAAGATATTGCATATCATACTTGAAGTGATACATGCATAGAAGGCCTTTTTGAAATTAGTTTACCATGGTTTAGCATATTTTTGTCAGGTTCTTTTTTTTATCTCCTTTTGTTATCAACCACAGATTAATGAGGAATATTTCCACATAAAATTTCATCGGACAATTTTTCTGCATATAAAACCCAGAAATATTTTAAAATATAATTTATTTGGGGTCGCATCCATTATGCAGCAGCAACAATGTGATCAGTTCCCAAATATCACTAATTTGGTAGTTTCTGGCCCTTTCTGCCACTATATCTCAACACAGCGTGGGAGTTCTTCCATGATATTGGTATCAAAATGATCAATAGCCCCCAAGGATTCATTTTGTACCTTAAATTACCACATAACCCAAATGTAGCAGCTACAATCTGATCCGTTGCCAAATGTCACTAATTTGGTAGTTTCTTGGTGTTGCTGCCACTATATCTCAACACAGCCTGGGAATTCTTCCACGATATTGCGATCCAAATGATTAATAGCCCCCAAGGATTCATTGTGTACCTTAAATGACCACGAAACCCCCTAATGTAGCCCCTACAATCTGATCAGTTGCCAAATATCACTGATTTGGTAGTTTCTTGGTGTTTCTGCCACTATATCTGAACACAGCCTGGGAGTTCTTCCATGATATTGGTATCATAATGATCAATAGCCACCAAGGATTCATTGTGTACCTTAAATAACCACAAAACCTCCAAATGTAGCAGCTACAATCTGACCAGTTGCCAAATCTCACTAATCTGGTAGTTTCTTGGTGTTTCTGCCACTATATCTCAGCGCAGCATGGGAGTTCTTCCAAGATATTGGTACCAAGATGATCAAATGCCCTCAAAGATTGATTGAGTACCTTCAATGAGCACAAAACCCCCAATTGTAGCAGGCACAATGTGATCAGTTGCCAAATATCACTAATTTGGTAGTTTCTTGGTGTTTCTGCCACTATATCTCAGCGCAGCATGGGAGTTCTTCCATGATATTGGGACCGAAATGATCAAATGCCCCTGAAGATTCATTGTGTACCTTGACTGACCACAATACCCCCAAATGTAGCAGCCACACTGTGATCAGTTGCCAAATATCACTAATTTGGTAGTTTCTTGGTGTTTCTGCCACTATATCTCAGCCCAGCATGGGAGTTCTTTCATGATATTGGACCCAAAATGATCAAATGCCCCTGAAGATTTATTATGTACCTTTAATGACCACAAAACCCCCAAATGTAGCAGCCACAATGTGATCAGTTGACAAATATCACTAATTTGGTAGTTTCTTGGTGTTTCTGCCACTATATCTCCGCCCAGCATGGGAGTTCTTCCATGATATTGGTATCAAAATGATCACATGCGCTCAAAAATTCATTGATACCTTGGATCACCACAAAACCCCCAAATGTAGCAGCTACAATGTGATCAGTTGCCAAATATCACTAATTTGGTAGTTTCTTGATGTTTCTGCCAATATATCTCAGCACAGTGTGGGAGTTCTTCCATGATATTGGTACCAAAATGATCTTATGCCCTCAAAAATTCATTTGGTACCTTGGATGACCGCAAAACCCCCAAATGTAGCAGCCACAATGTGATCGGTTGCCAAATATCACTAATTTGGTAGTTTCTTGGTGTTGCCGCCACTATATCTCAGCGCAGCATGGGAGTTCTTCCAAGATATTGGTACCAAGATGATCAAATGCCCTCAAAGATTGATTGAGTACCTCCAATGAGCACAAAACCCCCAATTGTAGCAGGCACAATGTGATCAGTTGCCAAATCCAAGTTTATTAAAACCAGTGATTTGTGGAAAAAAAAATTCAAGGGTTTCCCCTGTAATATAAACAATTTAATAAAAAACAGATAGGATATCAATCTACAAGTTGACAAAATAAACAAAAAATATATCATAAGCTAAATTACATCCAAGTTGATAAAAATCTTGACCAGCAACCTAGCCCAACACCAGCCGAAGCCGCTGCACCCAGGCCCACATTGCCGCCCAACTCACCGGGAGGGTCAAAAAACATGTAATCAAGGGCCCCCTGCAGCGCCAAAGGCAGAATGCATCATGGGGCCCAGTACTTTAGCCCCTGCGCCTATGCAATTGCAACAGCGGGGGGGGGGCATGAGGCGCACCGCCAGCTGGAAATAAAGCAAAAACAGTTGCGCCTGGGGGAAAAACACGCTAGGCAACCCAGCTCCTCTTTATATAGCCGAGTCCCACACGCGGGCCTTTGGCATTGAATCGGACTAGCAAAATCACAACACCAACGCCACGGCAACAACACCATCAACAACGCCCCCAAAAACGCCATCGCCGTGGGACGGCCAATGGTTGCCAAAGCTAGATGTAACTATGTACTTATGTATGTATACTAATCAGCCTCCCTGCTGAGTCCTAATGTCAAAGTCCAATGCAATGCCATTGGTTGTATAACCAACCTGGCCACTCACTGTAAGCTCCACATCTCCTCATCAATATCTTTTTGAAGCATTTTGTTGATTGATTTTCTTTGTCACCCATCAACATCAGACAACAATAAAGCCAAGATTGCAAAATCAGGCGCCCTGGTCCCTCTGACTTGACTGGCGCGTTCAAAAGATACTCGAGTTCAGCGCAACGCTACAGGCGTCTTGTTAAACATGACACATTCGGATGAGAATCGTCAACAACTCATCAACGCTGGCTCAATTCCTATTTTAGTCTCGCTCTTGTCCTCCTCGGCGGTCTCGTGTTTCCGCAATGTATCCATCACCCCACAAAACAAATCACCGATTATTGAGGCAAACTTCTTAAATCCGTTGATCGAGCTTTTAGCGTATGACGAGAACGAGGAGATCCAATCTCACGCCATCTCAACTCTTCGAAATCTGGCGGCCTCCTCAGAAAAGAACAAAGCTGCAATCGTCGAAGCCAAAGCTATTGAACTGATTAAAGAACTCGTCTTGAGTGTGCCTTTGAGCGTCCAAAGTGAGACAACTGCTTGCGCTGCTGTACTCGGAATAAGCGAGAAAATCAAAGGAAATATGTTGGATCTTGGCATACTAGAGGTCTTGATCCCCTTGACGAATAGTGTCAGTGTTGAGGTTCAAGGAAACAGTGCAGCAGCAATTGGTAACCTTTCTTCAAAAGGTATTGACTTTCTTCTATCTCTTTTGTTCAACAATGAAACAGCTCTAATCAATGTATTTTCTTGTGATGTTCAGCCGAGGATTACACGGCGTTCAACCAGTTTGGGATAAGCCAGAAGGCGGGCTAGAAGGATACTTGGTCCGATTTCTAGAATCCCGCAACGCAACATTCCAGCACATTGCGGTCTGGACGTGTATAAAATTGCTAGATTCGGGCGAACATTTCTTGGAGAACCACATCTGATCCTCAAAGTTCATCTTGCCCCTTGTGACTCAGCTAGCACTCTCAAACAATGGAAGTGCTGGCGGCACCGGGGGTGCATCTTCAGCCAACGCCGCCCATGTAGACGGCGAGTGTGGAAGTGCATCGGAGGCTGAAGATTCCGGCGAAGTGGAGATTGCATCATTCAATCTTTTGCTCTCTTTCCTTCCATCCGATTTTGTTTTTTCTTTTCTTTGGCTACAAGAGTTTTGTATATTAGTTATAGTTTAAACCAAAGAAAGACAAAAAGAAAACAGATGTGTGTACTACTCCTTATCCATTCCAGTATCTTCTCCCCTCTACATCTCAAAACCTAAACAATTTAACTAATTTCTGACTATCCGACCCCCTTTTTCTACAGATTTCTTCCTTCAAACAATTTACATCATCCTTCATGTGCCTTCTTTATCTTTCTCTTCATCCAAATTTTATTTCTCTGAGTTGATTAGTTCAGTTCAAGTCATTTTTCCCCTCCTTCCATTGCACTTCCCTTTTTCCCCTCTCTTTCTTGTGGTATGTATAGTGGGAATAAAAAATTTCAAATGATAGGTCTACAAGGCGACCAGATCTTGACTAATCAATACATTCAACATGTGGTTCCTCCCCACACAACATTTTTGTCAATTGATTTGACAGCAAGTTGTAAGTTTTTCACCAATGGTGCAAAGTAAATACCCACCTAAACACTTTACCTGTGCAGACCAGATTCCTCATGGTGAACTGAGATTTGATCCTAAGCAACAAATCAACAAGATAAGTGATGGTATTGAAGGCAAGGGTAGGGCCCACGTCTGTTGTCCCACACTTACAACCCCTCTATTTTCCTTTGGTTTCAAGCAAAGAGCCTAAAAAGTCTATCACCCTGATGAGGCTGTTGCTTATGTTGCCGCAGTCCAGGCTGCCATCCTGTCTGGCAACACCTCCAAAAAGAAACAAAACCTTCTCCTCCTGACAAGTCCTACAAGCTTTTCAAGACCAAGGTTGACACCATTCAAGTTTACCAAATAGAGAAAATTCCATTTGCCAATTGTGTGCAGTAAGTTTAGTGGACTTGGTGCAATTGGTTTCTTTGGTTTCTGGGAGTACAGCGGCGCAGCCGCCTTGATCTCTAGTATCACTAATTTGGTAGTTTCTTGGTGTTTCTGCCACTATATCTCAGCGCAGCATGGGAGTTCTTCCATGATATTAAGACCAAAATGATCAAATGCCCCTGAAGATTCATTGTGTACCTTGAATCACCACAATACCCCCAAATGTAGCAGCCACACTGTGATCAGTTGCCAAATATCACTAATTTGGTAGTTTCTTGGTGTTTCTGCCACTATATCTCAGCCCAGCATGGGAGTTCTTTCATGATATTGGAACCAAAATGATCAAAAGCCCTCAAAGATTCATTGTGTACGTTGAATGACCAAAAAACCCCCAAATGTAGCAGCCACAATGTGATCAGTTGACAAATATCACTAATTTGGTAGTTTCTTGGTGTTTTTGCCACTATATCTCAGCGCAGCATGGGAGTTCTTCCATGATATTGGTACCAAAATTATCAAATGCCCCTGAAGATTCATCGTGTACCTTGAATGACCACAAAAATCCCAAATGTAGCAGCTACAAAGTGATCAGTTGCCAAATATCACTAATTTGGTAGTTTCTTGGTGTTTCTGCCACTTTATCCCAGCGCAGCGTGGGAGTCCTTCCATTATATTGGTACCAAAATGATCAAAAGCCCTCAAAGATTCATTGTGTACGTTGAATGACCACAAAATCCCCAAATGTAGCAGCCACAATGTGATCGGTTGCCAAATATCACTAATTTGGTAGTTTCTTGGTGTTGCCGCCACTATATCTGAGCACAGCGTGGGAGTTCTTCCATGATATTGGTACCAAGGTGTTTAAACACACTCAAAGATTCATTGAGTACCTTGGACAACCACAAAACCCCCAAATGTAGCAGTCACAATGTGATCAGTTGCCAAATATCACTAATTTGGGAGTTTCTTGGTGTTTCTGCCCCAATATCTCAGAGCAGCATGGGAGTTCTTCCATCATATTGGTACCATAATGATCACATGCCTTCAAATATTCATTGAGTACCTTGAATGACCACAAAAAACCCAAATGTAGCAGCCAAGATGTGTTCAGTTGCCAAATATCACTAATTTGGTAGTTTCTTGGTGTTTCTGCCACTATATCTCAGCGCAGCATGGGAGTTCTTCCATGATATTGGTACCAAAATGATCAAATGCCCGTGAAGATTCATTGTGTACCTTGAATGACCACAATACCCCCAAATGTAGCAGCCACACTGTGATCAGTTGCAAAATGTCACTAATTTGGTAGTTTCTTGGTGTTTCTGCCACTATATCTCAGCACAGCATGGGAGTTCTTCCATGATATTGGTACCAAAATGATCGCATGCCCTCAAAAATTCATTGAGTACCTTGAATAACCACAAAACCCCCAAATGTAGCAGCCACAATGTGATCAGTTGACAAATATCATTAATTTGGTAGTTTCTTGGTGTTTCCGCCACTATATCTCAGCACAGCATGGGAGTTCTCCCATGATATTTGTACCAAAATGATTGCATGCCCTCAAAATTCTATTTGGTACCTTGGATGACCACAAAACCCCCAAATGTAGCAGCCACAATGTGATCAGTTGCCAAATATCACTAATTTGGTAGTTTCTTGGTGTTTCTGCCACTTTATCCCAGCGCAGCGTGGGAGTCCTTGAATTGGATTGGTACCAAAATGATCAAAAGCCCTCAAAGATTCATTGTGTACGTTGAATGACCACAAAATCCCCAAATGTAGCAGCGACAATGTGATCGGTTGCCAAATATCACTAATTTGGTAGTTTCTTGGTGTTGCTGCCACTATATCTCAGCACAGCATGGGAGTTCTTCCATGATATTGGTACCAAAATGATCAAATGCCCGTGAAGATTCATTGTGTACCTTGAATGACCACAATACCCCCAAATGTAGCAGCCACACTGTGATCAGTTGCAAAATGTCACTAATTTGGTAGTTTCTTGGTGTTTCTGCCACTATATCTCAGCGCAGCATGGGAGTTCTTCCATGATATTGGTACCAAAAGTATCACATGCCCCTGAAGATTCATCGTGTACCTTGAATGACCACAAAAATCCCAAATGTAGCAGCTACAAAGTGATCAGTTGCCAAATATCACTAATTTGGTAGTTTCTTGGTGTTTCTGCCACTTTATCCCAGCGCAGCGTGGGATTCCTTCCATTATATTGGTACCAAAATGATCAAAAGTCCTCAAAGATTCATTGTGTACGTTGAATGACCACAAAATCCCCAAATGTAGCAGCCACAATGTGATCGGTTGTCAAATATCACTAATTTGGTAGTTTCTTGGTGTTGCCGCCACTATATCTCAGCACAGCGTGGGAGTTCTTCCATGATATTGGTACCAAGGTGTTTAAACACACTCAAAGATTCATTAAGTACCTTGGGTGACCACAAAACCGCCGAATGTAGCAGCCACAATGTGATCAGTTGCCAAATATCACTAATTTGGTGTTTCTGCCACGATATCCCAGCGCAGCATGGGAGTTCTTCCATGATATTGGTAACAAAATGATCACATGCCCCTGAAGATTCATTGTGGACCTTGAATTACCACAATACCCCCAAATGTAGCAGCCACACTGTGATCAGTGGCAAAGTATCACTAATTTGGTAGGTCCTTGGTGTTTTGGCCACTATATCTCAGTGCAGCATGGGAGTTCTCCCATGATATTGGTACCAAAATGGTCGCATGCCCTCAAAAATTCATTGAGTACCTTGAATAACCACAAAACCCCCAAATGTAGCAGCCACAATGTGATCAGTTGACAAATATCATTAATTTGGTAGTTTCTTGGTGTTTCCGCCACTATATCTCAGCACAGCATGGGAGTTCTCCCATGATATTTGTACCAAAATGATTGCATGCCCTCAAAATTCTATTTGGTACCTTGGATGACCACAAAACCCCCAAATGTAGCAGCCACAATGTGATCAGTTGCCAAATATCACTAATTTGGTAGTTTCTTGATGTTTCTGCCAATATATCTCAGCACAGTGTGGGAGTTCTTCCATGATTTTGGTAACAAAATGATCTTATGCCCTCAAAAATTCATTTGGTACCTTGGATGACCACAAAACCCCCAAATGTAGCAGCCACAATGTGATCAGTTGCCAAATATCACTAATTTGGTAGTTTCTTGGTGTTTCCGCCACTATATCTCAGTGCAGCATGGGAATTCTTCCATGATATTGGTACCAAAAGCATCACATGCCCTCAAACATTCAGTGAGTATCTTGGATGACCAAAAAACCCCCAAATGTAGCAGCCACCATGTGATCAGTTGCCAAATATCACTAATTTG
Source organism: Puccinia triticina (assembly GCF_026914185.1). Classification (NCBI taxonomy): domain Eukaryota; kingdom Fungi; phylum Basidiomycota; class Pucciniomycetes; order Pucciniales; family Pucciniaceae; genus Puccinia; species Puccinia triticina. The sequence continues at coordinate 2,888,373 of NC_070564.1, read as the reverse complement.
GTAGTTTCTTGGTGTTTCTGCCACTATATCTCAGCCCAGCGTGGGAGTTCTTCCATGATATTGGTACCAAAATTATCACATGCCCCTGTGGATTCATTGTGTACCTTCGATGACCACAAAACCCCCAAATGTAGCAGCCACAATGTCCTCAGTTGGCAAATGTTCTAATTTGGTAGTTTCTTGGTGTTTCTGCCACTATATCTCAGCCCAGCATGGGAGTTCTTCCATGATATGGGTACCAAAATGATCACATGCCCTCAAGAGTCCATTTGGTACGTTGGATGACCACAAAAACCCCAAATGCAGCAGCCACAATGTGATCAGTTGCCAAATATCACTAATTTGGTAGTTTCTTGATGTTTCAGCCACTATATCTCAGCACAGCGTGGGAGTTCTTCCATGATACTGGTACCACAATGATCATATGCCCTATTGAGTACCTTGGATGACCACAAAACCCCCAAATGTAGCAGCCACAATGTGATCAGTTGCCAAATATTACTAATTTGGTAGTTTCTTGGTGTTTCTGCCACTATATCTCAGCGCAGCATGGGAGTTCTTCCATGATATTGGTACCAAAATGGTTAATCACCCCTGAAGATTCATTGTGTACCTTGGATGACCACAAAACCCCAGATGTAGCAGCCACAATGTGATCAGTGGCCAAATATCACTAATTTGGTAGGTTCTTGGTGTTTCCGCCACTATATCTCAGTGCAGCATGGGAGTTCTTCCATGATATTGGTACCAAAATGATCATATGCCCTCAAACATTCATTGAGTATCTTGGATGACCACAAAATCCCCAAATGTAGCAGCCACAATGTGATCAGTTGACTAATATCACTAATTTGGTAGTTTCTTGGTGTTTCGGCCACTATATCTCAGCACAGCGTGAGAGTTGTTTCATGATATTGGTACCCAAATGATGAATTACCCCTGAAGATTCGTTGTGTACCTTGGATGACCACACAACCCCAGATGTAGCAGCCACAATGTGATCAGTTCCCAAATATCACTAATTTGGTAGTTTCTTGGTGTTTCCGCCACTATATCTCAGTGCAGCATGGGAGTTCTTCCATGATATTGGTACCAAAATGATCATATGCCCTCAAACATTCATTGAGTATCTTGGATGACCACAAAACACCCAAGTGTAGCAGGCACCATGTGATCAGTTGCCAAATATCACTAATTTGGTAGTTTCTTGGTGTTTCTGCCACTATATCTCAGCACAACGTGGGAGTTATTCCATGATATTGGTACCAAAATTATCAAATGCCCCTGAAGATTCATTGTGTACCTTGAATGAGCACAAAACCCCCAAATGTAGCAGCCGCATTGTGATCAGTTGCCAAATATCACTAATTTGGTAGTTCCTTGATGTTTCTGCCACTATATCTCAACACAGCGTGGGAGTTCCTTGATGTTATTTGTACCAAAATGATCACATGCCCTCAAAGATTCATTGAGTACCTTGGATGACCACAAAACCCCCAAATGTAGCAGCCACAATGTGATCAGTTGCCAAATATCACTAATTTGGTAGTTTCTTGATGTTTCTGCCACTATATCTCAGCACAGCGTGGGATTTCTTCCATGATATTGGTACCAAAATGATCAAATGCCCCTGCAGATTCATTATGTACCTTGCATGACCACAAAACCCCCAAATGTAGCAGCCACAATGTGATCACTTGCCAAATATCACTAATTTGGTAGTTTCTTGGTGTTCCTGCCACTATATCTCAGCGCAGCATGGGAATTCTTCCATAATATTGGTACCAATATGATCAAATGGCCCTGAAGATTCATTGTGTACCTTGGATGACCACAAAACCCCCAAATGTAGCAGCCACAATTTGATCAGTTGCCAAATATCACTAATTTGGTAAATTCTTGGTGTTTCTGCCACTATATCTCAGGCCAGCATGGGAATTCTTCCATGATATTGGTACCAAAATGATAAAATGCCCCTGCAGATTCATTCTGTACCTTGAATGACCACAAAACCCCCAAATGTAGCAGCCACAATGTGATCAGTTGCCAAATATCACTAATTTGGTAGTTTCTTGATGTTTCTGCCACTATATCTCAGCACAGTGTGGGAGTTCTTCCATGATATTGGTACCAAAATGATCTTATGCCCTCAAACATTCATTGGGTACCTTGGATGAACACAAAACCCCCAAATGTAGCAGCCACCATGTGATCAGTTGCCAAATATCACTAATTTGGTAGTTTCTTGGTGTTTCTGCCACTATATCTCAGCACAGCCTCGGAGTTCTTCCATGATAATGGTACCAAAATGGTTGATCACACCTGAAGATTCATTGTGTACCTAGAATGACCACAAAACCCCCAAATGTAGCAGCCACAATGTGATCAGTTGCCAAATATCACTAATTTGGTAGTTTCTTGATGTTGCTGCCACTATATCTCAGCACAGTATGGGAGTTCTTCCATGATATTGGTACCAAAATGATCTTATGCCCTCAAACATTCATTGGGTACCTTGGATGAACACAAAACCCCCAAATGTAGCAGCCACAATGTGATCACTTGCCAAATATCACTAATTTGGTAGTTTCTTGGTGTTCCTGCCACTATATCTCAGCGCAGCATGGGAATGCTTCCATGATATTGGTACCAATATGATCAAATGGCCCTGAAGATTCATTGTGTACCTTGGATGACCACAAAACCCCCAAATGTAGCAGCCACAATGTGATCAGTTGCCAAATATCACTAATTTGGTAGTTTCTTGATGTTTCTGCCACTATATCTCAGCACAGTGTGGGAGTTCTTCCATGATATTGGTACCAAAATGATTATATCCCCTCAAACATTCATTGGATACCTTGGATGAACACAAAACCCCCAAATGTAGCAGCCACCATGTGATCAGTTGCCAAATATCACTAATTTGGTAGTTTCTTGATGTTTCTGCCACTATATCTCAGCACAGCGTGGGATTTCTTCCATGATATTGGTACCAAAATGATCAAATGCCCCTGCAGATTCATTCTGTACCTTGCAGGACCACAAAACCCCCAAATGTAGCAGCCACAATGTGATCACTTGCCAAATATCACTAATTTGGTAGTTTCTTGATGTTTCTGCCACTATATCTCAGCACAGTGTGGGAGTTCTTCCATGATATTGGTACCACAATGATCATATGCCCTCAAACATTCATTGGGTACCTTGGATGAACACAAAACCCCCAAATGTAGCAGCCACCATGTGATCAGTTGCCAAATATCACTAATTTGGTAGTTTCTTGATGTTCCTGCCACTATATCTCAGCACAGCGTGGGATTTCTTCCATGATATTGGTACCAATATGATCAAATGCCCCTGCAGATTCATTCTGTACCTTGCATGACCACAAAACCCCCAAATGTAGCAGCCACAATGTGATCAGTTGCCAAATATCACTAATTTGGTAGTTTCTTGGTGTTTCTGCCACTATATCTCAGCACAGCCTGGGAGTTCTTCCATGATATTGGTACCAAAATGGTTGATCACACCTGAAGATTCATTGTGTACCTAGAATGACCACAAAACCCCCAAATGTAGCAGCCACAATGTGATCAGTTGCCAAATATCACTAATTTGGTAGTTTCTTGATGTTGCTGCCACTATATCTCAGCACAGTATGGGAGTTCTTCCATGATATTGGTACCAAAATGATCTTATGCCCTCAAACATTCATTGGGTACCTTGGATGAACACAAAACCCCCAAATGTAGCAGCCACCATGTGATCAGTTGCCAAATATCACTAATTAGGTAGTTTCTTGGTGTTTCTGCCACTATATCTCAGCGCAGCGTGGGAGTTCTTCCATTATATTGGTACCAGAATGATCACATGCCCCTGAAGAATCATTTTGTACCTAGAATGACCACAAAACCCCTATATGTAGCAGCCACAAGGTGATCAGTTGCCAAATATCACTAATTTGGTAGTTTTTTGGTGTTTCTGCCACTATATCTCAGCACAGCATGGGAGTTCTTCTATGATATTGGTACCAAAATGATTATTCACCCATGAAGATTCATTATGCACCTTGGATGACCACAAAACCCCAGATGTAGCAGCCACAATGTGATCAGTTGACAAATATCACTAATTTGGTAGTTTCTTGATGTTTCTGCCACTATATCTCAGCACAGCGTGGGAGTTCTTCCATGATATTTGTACCAACATGATCACATGCCCTCAAAATTCCATTTGGTTCCTTGGATGACCACGAAATCCCCAAATGTAGCAGCCACAATGTCATCAGTTGCCAAATATCACTAATTTGGTAGTTTCTTGGTGTTTCTGGCACTATATCTCAGCGCAACGTGGGAGTTCTTCCATGATATTGGTACCAAAATGATCAGTTGCCCCTGCAGATTCATTCTGTACCTTGAATGACCACAAAACCCCCGAATGTAGCAGTCACAATGTGATTGGTTGCCAAATATCACTAATTTGGTAGTTTGTTGGTGTTTCTGCCACTATATCTCAGTGAAACATGGGAGTTCTTCCATGATATTGGTACCAAGATGATCAAATGGCCCTGAAGATTCATTGTGTACCTTGGATGACCACAAAACCCCAAAATGTAGCAGCCACCATGTGATCAGTTGCCAAATATCACTAATTTGGTAATTTCTTGGTGTTTCTGCCACTATATCTCAGCTCTGCGTGGGAGTTCTTCCATGATTTTGGTACCAAAATGATCAAATTCCCCTAAAGATTCATTGTGTTCCTTGAATGACCACAATACCCCCAAATGTAGCACCCACACTGTGATCAGTTGCCAAATTAGTGATATTTGGCAACCATTCACATTGTAGCTGCTACATTTGGGGGTTTGGTGGTCATTCAAGGTACAAAATTCATCTTTGAGGGCATTTAATCATTTTGGTACCAATATCATCAAAGAATTGCCACGCTGCGCTGAGATATAGTGGCAGAAACACCAAGAAACTACCAAATTGGTTATATTTGGCAACTGATCACATTGTGGCTGCTACATATGGGGGTTTTGTGGCCATTCCAGGTACTCAATGAATCTTTTAGGGAATTTGATCATTTTGATACCAATATTATGGAAGAAATCCCACGCTGCGCTGAGATATAGTGGCAGAAACACCAGAAACTACCAAGTTAGTGATATTTTGCAACTGATCACATCCTAGCTGCTACATTTGGGGGTAATGTGGTCATTCAAGGAACACAATGAATTTTTGAGGGCATGTGATTATTTTGGTACCAATATCATGGAAGAACTCCCAGGCTGCTTTGAGATATAGTGGCAGAAACACCAAGAAACTACCAAATTAGTGATATTTGTCAACTGATCAGGTCGTAGGGCTACATTAGGGAGTTTCATGGTAATTTAAGTTACACAATGAATCCTTGGGGACTATTGGTCATTTTGGAACCAATATCATGGAAGAACTCCCAGGTTGTGTTGAGATATAGTGGCAGAAACACCAAGAACCTACCAAATTAGTGAGGTTTGGCAACTGATGAGATTGTAGCTGCCACATTTGGGGGTTTAGTGGTCAATTGAGGTACACAATGGATCCTTGGGGGCTACTGAACCTTTTGATACCAATATCATGGAAGAACCCCCAGGCTGTGTTGAGATATAGTGGCAGAAACACCAAGAAACTACCAAATTAGTGATATTTGGCAACTGATCAGGTCGTAGGGGCTACATTAGGGAGTTTTGTGGTCATTGAAGGTACACAATGAATCCTTGGGGACTATTGATCATTTTGAAACCAATATCATGGAAGAACTCCTGGGCTGTGTTCAGATATAGTGGCAGAAACACCAAGAAACTACCAAATTAGTGATATTTGGCCACTGATCAGATTGTAGCAGCTACATTTGGGGATTTTGTGGTCATTCAAGGTACACAATGAATCTATGGGGGCTTTTAAAAATTTTGGTACCAATTTCATGGAAAAATTCCCAGGCTGTGTTGAGATATAGTTGCAGAAATACCAAGAAACTAACAAAGTAGTGAGATTTGGCAACTGATCAGATTGCAGCTGCTGCATAATGGATGTGACCCCAAAAACATTATTTCTGGGTTTTATATTCAGAAAAATTGTCCAACAAAATTTTATGTGGAAATATTCCTCATTAATCTCTGGTTGATAATAAAAGTAGATAAAAAAAAGAACCTGACAAAAATATGCTAAACCATGGTAACCTAATTTCAAAAAGGCCTCCTATGCATGTAGCACTTCAAGTATGATATGCAATATCTTGAGAAAGTTCAACCAACCAAATTAAAAATGTGTGCAGGATGGTATCATGAGAGAGGTCAGGGGTCAATGTTTTTCCTTTTTTGAAAAAAAAGTCAATTTGCAGACTTCTGATAACAGATCAATTCTTGAAGTAAAAAAAAAAAGAAAAAAAAAATTGAGACCCCTCAGCCACCCTGGATTAATCCCAAAACTTGCAATGTCTTTTTTTCAGGAAGAATTGAATGGTGTATGTAGAAATTTAAAAAATTCCTGTGGCTTGAAGCTAACACAAGGGGAAGGAGAGAGATTATAGAATGGTATTAAGGAGACATGGAAAACAGACAAAGGTATCAAGAAGAATAATAATAAAAAATTGATCAATATAAATTGATCAATATACGCTATATTGATCAATATACGACATCGCAAATTCATCCATCTTGGTAGTGACTTCTTTACCATCATAGAGCACAGTAGTGTAACTTGTTTTGCCTAGGGTATAACTCATACCTTCTTCTGGATTATTAGTCATCAATTTGGCATCAGATACATGTCCGACTCCAGCGGAAGGGTTCCATTTTTGTGGCAAGTTTGAATCACCTTGGATTACTGTAATGTGAAGGGGGTCACCCAAGTCTGCTTGAATCACGTTGCAGTGGGCTATTGGTTCGGAGCCACAATCCCCGGTGACACTCTCCCGGTCATTTTCAAAATGTACTATATCAAACTAGGATGCAGTGTCAGAGTTGCCTTCGTCATCTGTAAACACCTCAATGTTATTAATCCTTCTGCGGGGTTTGGGGCACTCAGGTCTCTTATGGCCCTTTTCCACGCAATTATAACACTCAGGAATATTAGCCTTCTTCGGCGCAGTTTCAGCAGCTTTTGTGCCGGTGGGCGCATTATCTCTATACACAGCACTCTTTCTTTCTTCATAAGATTTGGGCTTCTTATCTAAACCTTTTGCCGCAATCACCAATTCTATAACTGAGACTAACTCTGCTAAGTCTACGTCAGAATCTCTCAGGCAACACATTACATCATGCTCTAAGTCACCCCGACACTTTGCCAAGATTTTCTTGCTGACAAATTTTTGAGAAGGTTGATCATATATGCAGTCAATTCTCTTCTTTTGTGTCAAGCACCATTTGTAAGGCACATGTTTCATAGGGTCAAAGAAATCGGTTTCATATGCGGCAAGCATTTTGTCTTCCCAGACGTCAGTGCCATATTGTAAGTGGATCAGTTTCTTCCATTCCTTCCAGCTGATTTTGCCTACTGATTTCTTTTTTCCTACAAACCAATCTAAGGCCATGCCTTCAAACAATCGGGGTAATCTGGATGTCACTATTTCATCTGACGCTTCGTAGGACTCAAGGAGATGATCTATGCAATTCATAAAGTATATGTGATCATATTCTTCTTCGCCGGTGAATTTGGGCCATTCTTTGATGGGTGGCAAGAGTTTGTTCATTGATAAAATATCAAAGTTGCTCAAATATGATGTGTTCTGTCTTGCTTGGTTTTGGTAAGGAGGGGTTTGCTCAACAGGTTCCTCTTTTTTGGGAGGCATTGATATTTCTTTATGTTGAAAGACTCTCTCTTTTGTATTCAAGAAAGGGTTATTGAATTGTAATTCTTCTTGAACAATGGATTCCGCCTTATTGGTCATGTGGGGCGGAGTTTGAATACCAGAGGCTGCCTGTTTAAGGGACTTAATCTCAATTTTCAAAGTGCTAATTTGTTCCGAAACAGACTGAGTGATTTTTTTGGCAGCTTCTTTGATTGTTTCATCCTGGTTACTGACAAGGTCAATCAGAATTGTTAACTGAGCAGATTGGTGCTCCTCACGCTCACGCTGAGCTACCATTATTTCAGATATAATCATGGTGATTACTTCATTTTTGAAGTCCGCCAGGCTGATGTCAAGATCAGTTAATTTGTCTTGCACCGTGAGATTGGATTCTCTTACTGCAGCAACAGTTTTAACTATGTCACGGAGTTCTCTCTCAGTTTTCTGAACTATTTCTCTCAGTTCTGGGATCTTAACAAAAGTTTCTTGGGACAATTCCAGCTATTTTTTTACGCCGGTCTCAATCATGTTACTCGTGGCTTTATAAAAATCAATAATTTTGGAGACAGTAGTTTTATGGTAATTATTTGAGTTGTAATGTAATTTGTCTAGATTACTATATACATTCTCAAACAAAGAAAAAATAAAGTCTCTGTCTATTGTAGGTGATTGTAAGCCTTGTCTAGTGTGTCCGCCACCTTCATCAGGCGCTTCCATTGGATGACGTCGTCTCTGGCTGCTTGAGTTGGGGGTGCTTTGCGCTTTTTCCCAGTGTTTCTGGCTGGGTAGAGTTGCTTCATCACCGTCCAAGGATTCCAACCCTTGACGTAAGACTCTAGCTGTTTTTGAGTCATCAACTTCTGCGCCATTTTCTGTCTCTCTTGAGCTCTGCGGAGAGCTGTTTGCAGCTCTTCTGTCGCTCCCCCTCTCGCTTGGAGAGCTACACACTCCTGCCAGTTCAGGACGTTTTCGCGGACTAATTCCTTGGTCTTGTCCAGCTTGATTAGCTGTTCCTTTGTCTTGAGGATAGTCCTTGCCGGATTGGTCGAGGTGGTCGTCGAGGTACTCGGAACCGGAGCTGGGTTCTTCTTGAATTTCAAGGAGCTCAGCTTTGGAGTCTTCTCCTTGGGAGGCTCGGCGGCTACCTCCGCGGCTTCCTCCTCTTCTGCCATTTCCTCGGCTTCCGCCGCCGGTGGCTTGTCTAGGATGCCTCTCGGGGGTGGACAGAGGTCCTTCGAGATCGGGTCTGCTCAATCAGGTGGACATGTTAGTTTATGTTTTTTTATTCATTTATTTATTTATATTATATTGTTTTTATACGGATTATTTGCAAGAGAAACTTGGACTAACCGAGTTCTTCCGCTTCAGAATTGCTTAATACGGGATTCTCAAACTTCTCGGCTTCCTTTGCGGTAAAGGAGCTTGTTGATTCTTTGTTTTGTTCGGCCACTAGGCGGAAGAATCAATAATTTGTTAGAATTTTTCAAGGTAAATTTTTAAGTACTTGAAAAAAGGAGATTTACTTCTTTCTTTTTTTCTTTGAATTCTATTCAACCGGTGTTCGTTGAGTAGAAAGTTCAGAGTGACTCGCGCCTCTAAGTCCTTTTTCTTGCTCTATTCCACTAGGATCGTGCCGAGTTGGATTCTTTCTTCGCAGGTTAACTTTTCAAAGTCGTCCGGCTGGTAGTTTTTAATAAACTCTTCGTTTCTGAGTTTAAGATCGCGGAGGTAATATTGAATCAGCTCGGCGTTCTGTTGTAAATGAGCCACTGATGTGGTAAAATAGGAACGCAAAAAAGCAAGTTAGGGAGGTTCAAAAAGCGAGTAAAGAGATGATAGGAGATAATTCTGAAGGATTAGTAGCTTCTGAATTGTTCAGGGGTAAGTTGCGCGCGAAAGAGCGCGGTTTTTGAGCTTTACTAGACTAAAAAGTCAATCTAATGGTGTGATATAGCGCGCCGTGCTCAAAGCGCAGAGTTTCTAAACAAAATCTAACGGTAATGTAAGCTAAAAGAGCTTTCAGGGGTAGGTTTGGTTTGGTTAGTCGTCAGATAGACGAAAAACTAGGATTTTTTTTTCTAGTTTTTTGGGATAACTTCCCGGCCAGACCCCCAAATGTCAGGCTTGGTGATGCCAAGACACGAAGTCCTCTAGCTACACGAGTGACTGCGGCGAGTGGGCGCGTCTGTAGACGCGGTAAGATGATGGTTTATAAAGATTTATATCCCTGATAGATGTGTAGATCTAGCTGACTTCATCACTACTTTGGAAGAAGTAGTAGAACATATGGGTTTTAATAAGAAATCTAGACATACTCTAAGAGATAAAATGATTTCTTCTCAAGAAGTGCCTAGAGAAGATAAAGATACTCCTGCTAAAGACCAGGTTAGGAAACCACCACCTCAGCCAGAATGTTATAATTGTGGAGAAGTAGGACATAAAAGACCTGATTGTCCTAAACCCCGTAAGAAGATCATGAATGTAGAAGGAGCTGAAGTTAATACCTCAGAATCAGAAGAATCTGATGAGAATTCAGGAATAAATCTGGTCATTAATGATGAGGAACCAGATTATGAAACTCTTGTTGTCCAGGCTGATATAGGTAATGAACTTCATATCAATACAATTCATGGAGATTCTCATCTTACGCAGAAATGGCACCCTAGTATGGGAGTAGGACATGTTACTGATGCCAAGATTTTAACAAATAAACCTGAGCAAGGTAAAAACTATAATTTAGGTAAGTCCAGCTACACTACTGTTCTTTTTGCGGGAGCTGAGGTAAAAACTTTGCTTGATATTGGAGCTTTCTGTTTGTGTACTAGCCAATCCTTCTTAGATAAATGTTATTCTGAATGGAGAGAACACTTATTGCCTGTACCAAAAGCCAAATTCAGCAGTTGTAATTCAAACATGCATCCTATAGGAATAGTTTCTATGCCTCTAATATTTCCTCACACTAGAGGATCAGTAAGACTTATTGTTGAATTTTTAGTGTTACAGGATGCATTATGTGATTATCTTATTTTAGGAAATGATACACTGCAAGAAAAACTCTAGAAACTGCTTGCAGTTGAGATGCAAGAGCTCAAGGCAAGCTGTGGCTCATTCAGAAATCAAGCACTGGTTGATTCCATGCACATTGTCTAATTTATGCAAGAGTGATTCTAAAGTACAAAAAACTAAGTACAGGAGTTGATACCTGTGCAAATTCCCCTTTCATGTGCACATACCCCTTTCATGTGCATATATCCCTTTTGTATGCATTCACCCCTTTCATAATGTTTACAGGTATTTGCACATGAAAGGGATATGTAAACATCAAAGGGGTATGTATGAAAGGGTCATGAACACATGATGAAAGGGGTATGTACACATTGTGAAAGGGATACATTTACATGAAAGGGATATACATACATGAAAGGGATATGTGCACATAAAGGGCTAGGGACAAATCCTGCCAGTCTTCCCATGTAGAGGATGCTAGACTGATGAAATGTAAACCTGATAGAGGAAAAGCTCATCTTGCTGGAAAGGCAAATCTCACTACTGTCCTCATTGAATCCAGAGAACACTCATGTCTTCTTGATAGTGGAGCTTCTTGCTCAATCATCAGCAACAGATTGCTAGATTCTATAATACCAGAATGGGAAAACAAACTTATGCCTATTAACCATGCTAAATTCCACAGCTGTAGTGATCAATTACAGCCAATGGGCATAATAGAAATGGTTTTGATTTTTCCTCACACTAAAGGTTCAGTAAGAATTCTAGCAGAATTTGTGGTGATGAAAAATGCCAGAATCAACTACCTCATACTTGGAAATGATTACATGTCTCTGTATGGTTTTGATATCACAAACAGTAAAGAGAGATTCTTCACCATTGGGAATGAGAATAAGAGGAAGAAATTCAGTTTCAAATCCCATCATCTGGAAAAGATGAGTCCTTCAACTGAAATCTCTGCTGTAAAGAAATCTAATCCCCAACTGCAACAATTTATTGCAGAAGAACTGTGTGAAGCCAAGTTCAGTGATAAGCTAACCATTGAGCAAAAGGAAAAGTTGTTTGAAGTCCTCTACAAAAACAACCTTGCTTTCTCTAACACCAACCAGCCCCTTGGTGCCATTAAGGGTCATGAAGTTCATCTCAAGCTGACAACTGAGAGACCATATCCTCCTCTCCTCAGAAGACCTCCTTACCCTGCCAGCCCCAAAAGCAGAGAAGCTCTTGAGCAACATATTGAAGAGCTAGTAAACCTGAATGTTCTGAGGAAAGTTGGCCATAATGAAGTAGTTGAGATCACCACTCCTGTAATCATTGCCTGGCATAATGAAAAGTCTAGAATGGTGGGAGACTTCAGAGCTTTAAACTCCTATACTGCTTCAGATAGGTATCCCATTCCCAAGATCAGTGAGACTCTGAACAACCTAGCCAAAGCTAAGTATCTGACTAGTATGGATGTACTCAAAGGTTTCCACCAGAATTTCATTGCAGAAGATTTCAGACACCTGCTCAGGATTATTATGCACAAAGAAATCTATGAATACCTGAGGATGCCTTTTGGGATCAAGAATGCCCCCTCTCATTTCCAGAGAATGATGGACATTGAGTTCAGAAAAGAGATTGATGAGAATTGGGTCATTATCTACATTGATGATATCATCATTATGTTGATTGATGTCATATATGAAATGACTCATCATAGGATAGTAGCCTACAACTTGCTGAAAGAGAAACTGACCACAGCTCCATTGCTACTGTTTCCTGACTGGGCCCATCCTTTCACACTATATGTAGATGCTAGTATGACTGGTTTAGGTGCTGCTTTAGTACATCAAGTCCAAGTCATTGATGGAGTAAGAAAAGAGGGACCTATTGTTTTCATTGCCAATTACCGGGAGCGCAGCGGGAGGTGATAAGGTCCAAGAAGCTGTGGACCAAGATGTGCCCTCCGCGGCGAAAGCCCAGGGAGAGAGCCGCGCAGTGGAGAAGCGTTGGCGGCAGGTGGCGCAGCACGCGCAGGCTTGGATCTGCGGACAGACCCACAGAACCAGCCGGGCGGAAGCCGGGCGAGTCGGGAACTGTGAACCGTTGGCTAAGAAACCTTACCGGAACCAGCCCGACAAGTTTATACACCACCTACCGCCAGGAGTAGAATCTTTTTTCGCTAACAGAAACAAAGAAATGGCTAATTTGATGCAGCAGACGACGAACTTAGTGAAGCAACTGTCCGGCATTCAAACACAACGAGAATCAGAAACGGAACAGCCTCCAACAACAGCATCAGAGAACCCAGACGAGGTACCAGACCTGAACCCCCCGAAGAAGAACAAGAAAGGATCAGTACCAAAAGAGGCCACACGACAAATTGCAATGGGATCAACGTCGAGGATTCCGGAGGAGCCACCACTGAAGTCAAGAGACCAGCCAAGGGAGACCGACGGGTGGGAGGAACTGTTAGGAGGAAATGGTAGGCCTGGCAATAAGAGAGGTAAGCGCTCGGGAACCAACATGCGGAACCAAAGGAAATCCAGAGGAACTAAGCAGAGACTTGCCTTACTGCTGTCAGCTCATATACCAGAGGAAATTGCCGACGTTTTGTCAAACGAGAGAGGCCAGAACAAGAGAGCGCGACCAGGATCAGGTAAGTCAACAGATAACCCAAGGGAACCCAAAGAAATAAACCACAGGAAGTCTGACCTGGCATGGCTTATCCCACCAGCGTCCAACCCATTGGACACGGAAGCAGAACCGGCGGTCGCGTTAGAAGCAATACCCGCAAGGAAAGCCCAAGAGATGTTGGTGGCGATGGTCAAAAGGGCAATGAAGGCAGAATCCAAGGGGAACCAGGCAATGGCTACTCGCTTCTACAACATCAGCGCCGGCCTAGGGAGGGCGATGTCAAAACCGGCCCCGGCGACACCAAGCCATAATAGGAGTCAAGAGGTACCGCCCCCCCTAATCATCCAGGGACTCAAGGTGCCAATCCCAACGGTCAAAGACAGCTATTCAACCGAAGAGATAGAAGAACCAAGCCCGGCAGGAAAACCCAAACCAAATACCACCGGAAGCATTTTGATTTGCAATGAATCTGCGGTCCCGACCTCCGTCGACATAGGGTTGACCATTTTTTTCCAGAAAAACCTAGAGGAATTGAAGGGACCACTCCCGCTGACCATCTTCAACAAAGAGTGGCAAGACAAAGCCATTATGCACTACGCAGAGAAGAGGCCAAAGTCAGAAGATAGCGGCACCGACCGATCCCGGTATTCTGGGTACCCTTACCCAAATGAATATTGCCAAATGTATAACAAGTGGTCAGTGAACCATCAAGGGTTCCACACGGCACTACTTAAAATCACTACCGAAGCACACAAAAACTTTGCGGGGTGGCTCATCACTCACAAGAGGCACTGCAACGCAATCATCCTCCAAGACGGCTACATGACCAGATTGCGGTACGACATACAGGTTCGCGCGAATGCATTGGCGGACAGGGTAACACTCGGAGACGGCCGGCTTTCAGTGGACAACATCTTGGTATATCGAGAGGACGTGGTGAGAAAGGCCTACGGGAAGGTGAGAAAATTCGAAGAAGTCGACTTCCCAGACAACCCGTACTCAGCAGGCGGCAGGCGTTACAGATGGGACCCAACAAAGGGTCAACCTAAAGCAAAAGGCGATAATGGAGGAAACAACCTACCACTGCACCTTTGCCAACCGGAGACTCGCCAGACTGACGGGCGACAACACAACCAGCAAAGACAAGCCTCCCCCAAACCGGCAAATGCTCAAGAGAAGAGTGGCCAAGGCAATCAGCGGCAAAGCCAAGGGGGCTACAAAGGTAGCCGCTACAACCCTTGACATAACAATCGCAAGGGTAACCAAAGGAATTACTATGATGAAAACAAAGACAGGAAGGAAACCAACGGTTATGAGGAGGTTAACGCAAGAGAACCAAACGGGGAGGAAGACCTAAAGGCCCAGCAACTAGATTGGCCAATAAAGGTGTCCTGCGAGATGAATATACCGCGATGGCGAGAGGCTTTGGAACAGGCAAACCTCCTGCAAGAATTTGAAGATGTACTGATTGGTTTCAAACAAGGTTTTGACCAAGGTATTCCTCAACATATCGTCAACGGGTACAAGGAATACTACACTCCTCCAAATCATAGCTCCGCCCTACAGGCCAGGGCAAAGATTGAATAGTCAATGAAGAAAGAAGTGTCAGAGGATGCATGGGCCGTTCACAAGGGAGCAAGTAAACAAGCATTTCCCGTTCTTCTGAACTAGCCCTCTGGGGGCGGTAATCAACGGTGATGGCTCCTTGAGACCAATCAACGATCTCTCATTTCCACACAGAGACACCAGAATTCCCTCGGTGAACTCATTCGTTGACTCGGACAAATTCCAGACAACATGGGACGACTTCAACATTGTGGCGCAATTCTTAAAGAAGACCAAAGAACCAATCCTCCTAGCCATTTTTGACTGGGAGAAGGCATACAGGCAGATACCAACAAGGCCAGATCAGTGGCCATATCTGATGGTGCGCAACTTCGAGGACGGTATTACGCGAATCACATTTGGAGGAGTAGCAGGCTGCGGCTCATTTGGAAGGCCGGCGGACGCATGGAAACAAATGATGCTAGCAGAGTTCAACGTACTTGCCATCTTCCGGTGGGTTGACAATAATTTATTTGTAAAAAAGAAAGAGTCAAGCCTACTCATGACGGATGTGGTAAAGAGATTGGACAAGCTAGGGGTGAAGACGAATAAAGAAAAGTACTCCCCGTTTGCAGAAGAACAGAAATATGTTGGATTCATATGGAACGGAACGCGAGCCTGAATGTAGCCTAAACAATCATAAATGAATATGGTTGTTGATTTGCACAAAGGGCTAAAGAAATTATGTACAACTAAAAAAAAAACAGGTAGGTAATTGGATGAGCGCATGCTGCCGTTGGCAAGGCATCATCACCGGCTGCCCATCGGCAGTAGCCTCCCCGGCAAGCAGGAACACAGTTTAACTGCTGGAACGGTTTGGTGCTCCATTCCAAACCATAAGTAGCATTTTATTGCTTTCCTTTACATATATTCATCATTACATTGCCCATTCCCCCATAACCCTTCACAAATACCTCATTATTATTGCATATTTAGATTCTAAGCCAAATTTCACCTATAGTCACTCAGACATAGTATCCCCTTATCTTCAATGGATCAGTAGTTATAGAGGATATAAGACTTACAGAAACCTTACAGTCTTCATTAGTTACATCACTCATTCCATTAGTAACTTAGTTGGATCATTACATTACATTCCTTTTACATAGATATTCTCACATACTAAACCCTTTACATACATTACTCATTATGTACTATACCTATTGTACACATTACATCATTGGATCTGTGCTTACCCCTTTCAGTAGTGCTCATCATTACAAGTTGTTACTATGTTCACATCACTTTCCCCATTTGTACAATCTTTTATTCTCATAGCCAGAACCTTTCCCCATTTGTACAACCTTCATTCCCATAGCCAGAACTTCTCATTGTCTGTGCTCAGCTTTCCTTCATATAAGAACTGTCTTTCCCCCTTCACTTGTACCTCATGCAGAGAACTATATGCAGAATTTATAGAGAATTTTAAATACAGAAATTATAGTGCCCATTCTCATCAACCCATTTCCATTGAATCATTGCCAATTGCTTTCCCCCTTCAACCATTGCTCCAACACTCTCACCCTCAGTAGTCAGTAATCAGCTCATAGACGTACTAGCTCCTAAGATCAAGTAGAAATCAGCCACACCTTTTCTTTCTTTTCTTAGTATTACTCTCATCCCCTCAGCATTAGTCAGGAAGGCAGCCTCATCAGCACCCTTGCATAGCTTACATTAGTACTAGTGTTGCTATCCATTTCCCTTCCAAGCTCTATTTTCCCCTTTGAGTAGTTCCACAACGGACCGTTTATTGAGGGGAAGAAGTACTCCTCACATATTGCTTGATGGCCGGGTAGCTGGTCCGTACCGGTCATCAAGGCTGACCTCTTGATGTTGGGTGTGTACCGTCTAATTTCTTGTACATCTGCCCATTGAGAGGAGTGCAAAATGCCCTCTCAATGGCCGGCGTTTGTACAGGTCATTGAGAGCAACTCACTCTACTCAATAGCCAGCCATCAAGAGGAGGTACACACTCCCCTCAATGGCCCATCTGTTCCGGTCATTGAAGGGAGTGTGTACCTGCTCTTAAAGACCGGATCAAAGGTACTGGCCGGTCATTGTCACGGGTGCACACTGCCTTCAACGAACTGGCAGCTGGCCTTTGAGAACAACTGACTATGTCTTTGATGGCCGGCCCCAACCGGTCATCAAGAGGAGAAAAAACTAATCCCCTTGATGGACTTTTTGTTCCGGTCATTGAGCAGGGGGGCATAAGGGGTACTTCCCCCCCTGTCACTATAGAGACTCGGGCTCACAATTGCTTTTGCCACGCGTCGTGGGGCGGGAAGCACGAGCGCTGGACTTATGGCATACTGGTAAGCTTCTACGGATGTCCTGTTCTGTGGGCATCCAGGCGCTTTGCGACAGTAGCTTCCTCAAACTGCCAGGAAGAGTATATGGCGCTGGGCATTGGGACCCGCCATGTACTGTGTGTCAGGCATTTGCTAACGGATATCCTTAAAAAGGAATTCACAGGCCATCTACTCTGCAATAATCAAGCAGCTATATGTGTCAGTACTGATGATTCAGCTAACAAGCGCGTCCACCACGTTGAGAGGGAATTCTTTCTGACTAATCAAGTGCTGTACAGAAAGCACACAGATCTGGTATGGTATCTACTAAAGACCAACTTGCTGATATCCTGACTAAACCACTGAGCATGGAGCCTTTCCTGCAGTTACGGGGGAGAATCATGTCCAGTGTCTAGGTGAGGGGGGAGTGTTGTGACCCAGGCCGGGCCACAGGGCTTAGTCTCACTTAGACCCTCTTTTGTGCTTATGTCATCACATGTATATAGATTGTTTCCTCTCTCTATACATGTAATGCCATCTTTCCTACGGTAAACCAGCCTGAGGTTCCACTAAGTTGTACCTCTGAGATAAACAAGGTTCAGTGAAAGAGTTTACTTACTGTCAATATCCTAGGCGCCTGTGACGGTAGGTATACTGGGAACGTGGTAATCTCTTTGGTGGTGATTCTGGGGTTATCTGGGGTGTGGTTGACAGCTCTGTTTATGAAGCTTAGGGCAAAAAACCCGTCAAAATAAGGGTTTTGAGCCCTAGCACTATAACTGTGCTGATGTAAACACTGGTAATTTAAATTACCACACTTGTTACGTGGCAAATATGGCCACTACAAGGGTTTAAACTCTCTGTAACAGAGGAAGGATTAATTATGTAATTAATAATATGTAATTATTAATTACAGGGAATTAGTTTGGCGTAAAAGTAGGTGGTAAGCGCTTAAACTGATTGGCTGCTTGACAGAGGCGGAGGTCTTACGGCAACTACTTATAAGGATAAATCTTTAAATATGCTGATAAGGGATTTTTGATGATTTAAAGGGTTTAATCCAGTGGATTTTACGTGCTGGGGATGGTTTTATAAGGAAAAGGGGCTACAATGGTAGCTGAGGAGAATATTCACGGCAAACTTACAGTTTCTGGGTGGTGAATTGTCTGGGGGATCCTTTCCTGAGGGCCAAATAGGACTCTATTTATAGAGGGGACTTCAGTGGGCGTAAACACTGAGTCCTTTTCTCCCTATGGGAGTATCCAGGGGTGTAGCCATGAAAAGGGCTTGGCTGTGGGTAATTTAATTGTATTATAATAGACTAATTTCCCTGACTCTGTCACATGACATGTTTATAACCAATTGTCATGTAAAAGAGCTTCAGTAGAAGTCTACATAATACTTTCACGGGGTATTTTTACACGAGTAATATTACTCATTAATGTACAGTGGGTCATCTATACTTTTGGCGCGGGGTAAAAGTGGGTGACCCCCCAGGCTCACCTGGGAAACATGTCACAAGTAAACACTGCAGCGCCTGAGGCTTCTGGAGGCGGTCAACAATCCTCAAGGTCGACAACCAGCCACCACGACACCTGCAAATCCCTCGGAACGGGCCGTACGGCCTCCAGAAATCAGTGTAGATAATATATGCAGCGTTGCAAATATTGATATCAACTTTTTTTTTTTGCCTTTTTTTCAGATGGTTCAAACTAGAAAGCCCCATCTCTCGACCAAGCAAAAGGCCAAGCTTGTTGGCATGTCGGAAGCTGGGATGACGCCAACGGCCATTGCATCCAAGACAGCAATTGGACAAACGACCGTCTTGGCAATCATCCTTTGATCCGCAGCTTGTGGGACGGTTGTGACAGCCCCTAGGAGCAGCAGACCAAGGAAGTTGGACAACCGCGAACTCCGTCAGCTGACAAATGTCCTTGATGAAAATCCTCGAATGAAGATGGCCGAGGTGAAAGACCAGCTGAGTACGCCCATTGCAACAGTCACCGCTCGCCGCCGAGCCCATGAACTTGGTTTCAAGAACCGAGTTGCTGTCAAAAAACCATTCCTTACCAAGCTCCACCGTCACCGTCGGCTCCAATTTGCCAAGCGCCACAAGGATTGGACCTCCAACGACTGGAGGAAAATCCTTTGGATGGAGGAATCCTCTTTCAAGATTGGCAAGAACTCCAAGCAGGTTGTTGTTTGGCAAAAGAAGAATGAGAAATACAACCCCAAGAATCTAGCCCCAAATTTCAAGAGCGGCAGAACTTCAACCATGATCTGGGGGGGCTTTTTTGGCCAAACCCGTGCTCCTCTC
This sequence comes from Puccinia triticina, assembly GCF_026914185.1. NCBI lineage: Eukaryota > Fungi > Basidiomycota > Pucciniomycetes > Pucciniales > Pucciniaceae > Puccinia > Puccinia triticina. The sequence continues at coordinate 2,868,702 of NC_070564.1, read as the reverse complement.
ACCGTTTTCCCTCCTGGTAGTCGAACGGCGGAGAAATTCATTGAAAACATCTACAAAAAAGCCCTCCTTCCGTTCCTTGAGGAGTTCGACCCGGAGCACGAGCTCAGCTTGATGGAGGACAATGCCCCAGTCCACAAGGCCCTTGTCAGCCAGGAGTTCCTCGACGACTACTCAATCAACAAGATTGACTGGCCGGTCAATCTCCCGACCTGAACCCGATTGAGAACGTCTGGCTTGTCCTCAAGAGAAATGTCCACAAACTCTATCAACCCAAAAAGGTGGCGGAGATGCACAAGGCACTCAACCAAGCTTGGGCCAACTTTCCCACCAACATACTCAACAACCTCATTGAGTCAATGCCCAGACAAATGGCAGAGGTCATTGAGGCTGATGGAGGATCAGTGCAATGGTAGAAACTATTTTTTTTTTGCAAAAGAAAAGCGTGCATCATGTCAAATAAGCTAAAATAACAAAAACAAATAAATAAAAATAAGAAAACTTTCTTTTTTTAAGATTTTAACTTATAATCATCCTCCTTCCTACCCCCCCCCCCCCCCTTCCCCCCCCCCCCCCCCCCCTGCTTACCACGTATTTTTAAAAAAATTATCCACAGAGCTGAAAAATTGTCAGTTTATATATTATTTTTTATCTCTTGTTTTGGCAAGGCTGCAATCAAAAGCTCAATTGATCCTTTCTTATCAGCCTCCTGAGCTCCACTGAGCAAAAAACCAGAACTCAAAAAGTCCATCTTGGCCCTCAAAAATCAAAAATTGAGGTGCCAAAAATTTTAGATGGCCCACTGTACAACAGTTTAATTTTATGTACCTTGTTTGTTTTACTAAATTTTTGTTATATGTAATACTATTTTTGGGCGCTTTCTGAAGCCAATTCTTATTTATACAATTAGTACATGAAGGAATAGGAATAAGGGGGTACTTTGAGTGGGTGACCCCCCTTAATTTATGATGAGGAATCTGATTCTGCAATAATAATTCACTAATTATTATTATTTACTATTGTCTAAGGCTGACAGTGGTTCTGGTGTGCTGAAGTCTGTAGATCCTTACTACAAAAATTTTCACAGTTTGTGTATGTAATTTACATATGTACATGTGGTTTGGCGCGCCTGGTAGCGCTGACACGTCACAACTGCGCATGCGCGCCACAACTCAAGAACTCAGGGAAGGAGTAGAGTTAAAAAGAATTGGTAAGTTGTAACTAGGGTTAAAATTGCATGAGGAAACAGAATGTGAAGTTAAAACAAGTACATCTCTTAAGATGAAAAAGATATGAAGTAATTCATATGTAAAAAGTAGAAAAAGGCAGACTTCAGGTCAGCTGCATTGACTCTAAGGCTGACAGAATCACTGGCCACACTTTTTTAGAGTGCCCAGTGGTCCACACTCCAAACCAAAATGTAGTGGGTTGAACTCCACTCCACAGTTTGAGTGCCTAATTTTATACTCCATTTTTTTTTGGAGTGCACAAGTTTTCACTCCAATAAATATTGGAGTGAACTTCTGCACACTCCAATTGAGCCCACTTTTGGAGTGAAAAAAGGTTCACTCCAAGTATATATTGGAGTGAAAAAAGGTTCACTCAAAGTATATATTGGAGTGAACTTCTGAATACTCCAATTTAGCCCACTTTTGGAGTGAAACTTTGTTCACTCCAACATTTATTGAAGTAGAAACAAGTTCAATCCTTGTTTGGAGTGCATGTAGTAAACATTTGGAGTGTATAAAGCCAGCCCCTTAATCATTTGTGTCTTTTATGTGTTAATACATCTTATCAAATTCCACTTTCATGCGTACATATTCCTTTCATATGTAGATATCCCTTTCATGTGTACATACCCCTGTTATGCTATTCTGGCTGGATTCAATGGAAGATGGAGTGTTTACTAAAAGCAAGAAAAAAGGTTGCTCAGGGGTATGCTCATTTGCAAGGTTGAACATTTGCCTCAGCCTACTGCATGAGCACTACAGCATGTTCAGCATTGAGATGCTGAACAAGGTACACACTCAAGGTGCACCAGCATGGAATTTGGGTGCTTGACTCCAACTTGAGCTGAGGCTTGATTCAAGCTTGCTGCATCTCAACTGCAAGCAGTTTCTAGAGTTTTTCTTGCAGTGCTACTAGGTTTTTTTTTTTGTGAGACCCTAAACTCTACCATTCATACCGCAGGAAAGGGTTTGCACTGCAATTCCCACTCAAGAACAATTAGGTTGCGGGAATAAGTGGTATTACATGGATTTGTCATTCGGAGTGTCAAGCAAGCCTCCAGGTTTTTCACAATAGTGGTAAGAAACGTATTGATCCAAAGTTGATAAGAGTCTGCGTCCAAAGTTGATAAGAGTCTGCGTTGATGATCTTGAACCAGTCAGATTTGTGCCATCCCTTGACTTGGGGGATGCTAGCAAACCAGTTCACACTGCCAGCACATTTGGCTGGGTTGAAGTCATCCCAGTTTAACTGGGATACACTCAACCAATTTAAACTTGGTTGATCTCAACCAATTTAATATAAAGCCAAGGGGGGTACCTTGGATTTATATTTCATCAGTTGAGATCACCCAAGTTTAAATTGGTTGAGTGCATCCCAGTTTAACTGGGATAACCTCAACCCAGCCAGTTATGCTGGCAGTGTCAGCTCATTTTTTTTCTTCTTGATTGCGTCCTCAACAATACTACCTTTATTAGGAACCACCTCATCACAACCGGCCACCACAAGCGCTTGAAACTGGTTGAGGGAAGTTTTGCCTGGAACAATAGTCACAACAAAGCCTTGTTTGCCTGGGACTGGCTCCCATATCTTCTTGTTGTTCTTGGCTCGGATCAAGATGGAAAGCTTGAATGTTGTTGACACATCTATTTGAGTTCACTAAAGGAAGAACATATTGACACAATCAATATTAAGTGTTGAAAAGACAACCGGAGAACAGATGAGGACTCAAGGAAGAAAGCTCAAGTGAGGTTTGAGGCCTAGAGGAGAAAAGCTCTGAGGCAACCAAAAAGGAGAAGGAAACCCAGAGAGGGGTCAAGCTGCTAGCTGTGAGGAGGAAAAAGGCTGCTCACTACAAGAGACTGACTGGTCTTGGGGAAAAGCGCGCAGAAGCTGATGATTCTATTTCTATCTATCTGAGTGGATACTTAAGCTATTACATTGGGGGACAAGATGTGGGCAGAAGATGGAGTTTGCATATGCAACTGGCAGGAGAAAGGGAGTGACAGAGAAGAGACAGGAAAGAAGTGAGTGACATAGATGTGAAATTCCAACATTAAGTAGTGGGTCAAATCAAACCAAGAGGGAGGAAAACTCACTGTCTTGGATGGAGTTTGGCTTTTATTTTTCATTGGTTGACAACACGTGTTCACTTTCCCTGATTGCGGCGTTGGCAATGTTGGATCTATTTGCGGCATATTCCCGACGATTTCGGCAAGGGTGGGCAGTTACGTTAACAAGTTATCCATTAATTTCATTTGTAAGTTAGATTTTGGTGGCCTATATCTTTGTTTATTGGCAATTCAAATAAAACAAAGCTTTATGTGGTTATAATGAATCATTTTTTCAACTTTGGAGACACAGGCTTTACCTCTGTAAAAAATTATCCCTGAAAAGAAACCTAAAATTAGTTATCCAACCAAATAGTTACAGATAACTGAATTTTTGACCTGGATTTAATGATTAAAAAGCAGCCAGTGAGCCCATATGTAAATACAATGAATATATGTTAGGAGGACTATCAAGCAACATAAAGATACAATAAAAACTCTATTGCACATCTCTACAGCTTTTTACAGTCAGTTGCAGCCAGATTTTCATCTGGATAACTGCCCACCCTTGATTTCGGGTTCGTGCAGAGCTGGGACCATTTCCGATATGTCTGGGAGAGGCAATTTGGGCATATACGTCTGCGCTGTTGGAATTGATTGGTTGGCCTGTTGGAAAATAGGAATTGGGAGGGATGAAGGGATTTGGGCTGATGTTGTCTGGAGAACAAGGGATGGTTGGATGGGCAGATTGAGGGCTGATCAGATGGGCAGATTGAGGGCTGGTCGGATGGGAAAGGGGGATGGGTGGGAATATTCAGGCTGGCATCTGTCAGATAGTGACCCAAAGTATTTGAAAATGATGCTGATACCATGAGTGTGTCATGCATCAGCCACATAAATGGGATTCTGTCACAAGGCAGAAACTGGAAGCTTTAGGCGCATATCTCCATACTAAGCAGGAAGAAAAAAAATTAAAAACAATTCTCTGGTCCAAGCTTTATAGGAAATACAATATATAATTTTACATTCTAATTTTTTGCATTGGGTTGACCATGTGATATACTTTTGAAAATTGTGTGTCACATAACTCAGTGGCACTTTTACATTAAGTATTTCACATAGCCTGATTTTACAGCGGGCCACTTTTTGTATGGTGTTTGCAAAATTAATTGATTTGCATGGTTTGAGCAATTTTGCATTCACTACAAGATGTAAAGAACATTTTGTAAAATTCTACATCCCCTCATGTAATTGGTTTGGTTAGAAGAAAACATGCAAAACCATGGCAGAAATATAATTCTGTAAATGATCTGCCATAACAAGATCAAGCATACAGATAGGAATTAAAATGAGCAGAAGAAAGGAGAGCTTGAGACTAATTTAAGCATTCCATCGACGTCGCTGGCGGCTTTAGGTGGCTTGTTTCATTTGTGGGCATGTCTTGTACAATACATTTCCTAAACTTTTTCCTGACCATTTGAGGTAGAATGGTTCTCGTACTCAGCAACCAACTCTTCCATTGCGCGTAGAGCGGGTTCGCTTGGCGCAGTTAGAACCGATTTGGAAGGCAAAGGTATTAAGTCCCTAGAGAACCCCGACGCTGGTCGGTAATGGAGCAAATTGCGCTCAATCATCTCTTCGACGATGTTCACGTTGAACAGTGCGATAGTCTTGGAGTAGGATATGTAGCCAGGTGATTGAATCAGAAGCTTAGAGACCTTGAGGGCTTCTTGTGCGCCGTATGTCTTGGGATGTCCGGTAAAGTTGCCTTCCATTGCGTTGTATGCATTTCGTACGGGCTCGAAGCGTGCAGCTGAGGTGGACAGTTGAGTGATTAGCTTCCTGTTTTGCTCGAATTCAGGCACAATTCATCATTCATACGCACGCTCATCGAAATAACCATATCGAGAGACTTGAGAGATGTATTTATCGATAAAATGCATTCGCCCTCCAGTCATTTTAAAGGGGATGTCGAAATTGATGGATCTTAGGATACTTTTATCTTCTTCCTGAAGATATCGATGGTTTTCGACCATCTCGAGGAAATACGTGTGTGCCTCCTGAATGGGCAGGTCCCCCAAGGTGATCGTCTCAAAGTGGGCAGGATTAATGTCTAGATAGGCGGTAGGAATCGAGTCAGAAACACAGATGATTCTTCAACATGAAAGCTCGGACCTGCATTGTCTTAGCCAACTCTCGAAAAACGAGTCGGATGACGTCAAAATCACATGCATCTTCTCGTCTTGTTTAGAAGCTTGAACGGCGAAGTTTAAGAAGGCAAATTTCCCCTCGAGTCCAACAATGTCAGTACATCATGTGTTCTTTTCACGGGCAGTCGACAAGAGACGTACGGGGTCATTCATGTGCCTGAAAAAATTTGCTTCATCAATGACCAATACAGGAGGTCTTGTGCCGTGATAAAAATTCCATGGCTTCAAGCTGTCCCCCAGTGCCTTGAAAACGGTCGCTGCCGATGTCGCAGAAGGTTTCTTTTTACCAAACTTAACAGATAAGGGTCCGAGTGAAACCGTCAGTTGGTCCATCAAGCCCGTCCACACCTCGGAAGTTTTCGCCGCTATATTCGCATTGGCCAAAAAGGCGTCGAGGAAGGCCCCCTCCGTAGAAGTATCCACTACCCTGAGATCGATGGTTAGCGGATGGAACTCCGGGGTTCCATCAGATTGTAGTTGAGACGTGGTATGCTTTGTCAATGCCGTCTTCCCAGAGCTAGGTGGTCCTAGCATGAGTGTCAATTGAGGCTTAGATTTGAACAGGATAGAAAGGTTTTCAGTTTCGCGAGTTCGATTGAAAAAAGTGCGTGCGACTACTCTGCTGAGAGACGAGAGGAAGGCAATCCTGGATAGTTAGAGCATCCGCATCGGTTGCGGATTAAGGGAAGATTAGCGTAACTAATCCTCCTAGGCAACCGCATTGGGTCCGATTTAATCGGACTAAACTCCTCCCGGGAGTACGATTTGGAGCAAGCGGGAGTAAAGTTACTCCTCGCTAATCCTGGGAGTAAGCGCTGCATGCATATTCACATGCATGCAGACACTGCTCCCCACCCAAAAGTATGCACCAAACACAGCTTACATAAGCTGTAGGTGCATACCACGTACTTACACAGCTTTTTATCCCGCACCGATGCGGTTGCCGGCCGGGACTAGCGCTAATCCGGGAGTAAGCAGCACCCGCACCGATGCGGATGCTCTTAGAGCTCCAAATGAGAGAAAAGCGATGTGATCTGTGTATGTGAATTGAACTCACCCTATCGGCCTCGGTTTGAAGGCACCTTGGCTGATCATCATGCCACTGTAAAGATGATTCAAACAGGAAGCTCGACGGCCCATGGTATACATGCTGGGGTTGAGATTGAAGGGTGGTTGCTTGATTCGGGAGGTGGGTCTTCATGTCTTCTTAACGGGAGCGTAGCGGGAGTGGGGTATTGTCCAAAGAACCGGCCAACCTCGGCCGGGCCTCGGGGCTGGTATGTCCGGCGGATAAACACTAACCCTTGTGGCTAACATACCGTCTGGTTGAGCCTATGGCGTGACGCGTCACGAACCAGACAGTATCAGCCTAGGTTTGCCCCTTTCAACGGAAGCCCCAGCCACAGGCTTGGGGAACACACGCCTCACACAGAGCCCGGCCGGAAAAGGGGAAAGGCGGTGCCACGCACCAGAGACATAAGAGGCCGAATCCTCCAGGGCCAGTCTCCGCTCCTCAGGTCTAAACTCCGTTCCGCCCTTCTTCACCACAAACCCTGCCTATTGTTTCGGAATCTCCCTCAGAGATACTTGATTAGCAAGCCGGAAACTATAAATCTTCTTAAAAAACTTAAAAAGTCTAACACCAAACTCTAATAGGTACGGGAAAACTCACAGACTCGTATGTTATTATAATCTCACTTTCATCTCAACAGAACCAGTTTCCCCCTTGCGTATCCAACGCGCCGCCCCCTCCCCCCCCCCCCCCCTCCATGATCTATATCCCACCTTGCTCCCACAGACTCAATAAACCGTGTTTTCCCAACCCAAACTCCCAGTAGATAAATATGTCGAACAACCTTGATCAGCTATCTACAAGCATGAAAGATGCGACCTCATCATCCCCAAGCGAGGACATAGATCTATCCGCCCGCTTAACCCGCTCCCAAGTCAACGACCCAGCAGGTAAAGCCACTACCGGCACAAACCCAATCCCAAACCCCACGGTAGCTACTTCCTCTACCCTACAACCCACAGCTTCAGCTGCTACGGCAAAGGCAACAGCCCAAAAGAAGACCAAGGTTTTGAAGACGGCCGCAAAAACAGTCGCAACAAACCCAAATCCCAAAGAAGCCACAGCGGCAGGGAAGGAACCAAGCGACCCACAAACCGAGAAGCTCTCAGCAACGATCGGAGCGAAAAACAGTACGTACCTCATCCAGATCTTGAACATTGTGTCCTTAAACTGACAAGGTTCTGAAGTCGTCGATGTCGACGAAATCCAAGAAGTAGGCACCGAAGCAGTGAAAAGAACCAAGGGCCCGGTAGGCACCATTGATCAGGCTCAATGGGCAAAGGACGAGATCATAGATTCCATGCTCGAATCAGCCATGAAAGCGGCGAAGGAAGGGAATTAAGAGAAGTCGGATATGTACTTCGAGATTTACAAATCGATGAGATTGAAGTAAGCCTGCAGCCTATAATCCCGGAAACCGTAGAGAGACCTAACTAACATCTGTATAAAGCCAAACGGTGACAGTTCCAGCACTGGTGATGCGCAAAGAATTGGAGAAGTTGAACACCAGCCTACCGATCAAGAGGACTCTTGTACCCGACCCGTTCCCAACCCCAGAGGGTCACCAGAACACATTGGAGGGCGGCACCAATTTCCACTGGGGCGACACAAATTTACCCCATACTTCGAGCAAAACCTGCTCAAGTTGAAAGGGCCGTTGCCCCTGACTATCTTCAATAAAGCCTGGCAAGACACAGCTCTCCAGTACCACGCCGAGAAACTGCCGAAAAACGACGACAACTCCACAGAGAGAGGCATGCGGTACACCGGCTACCCATACCCCAGTGAGTGGCTAATGAGCTATAGCGATTGGAGTCTAAATTATGCGGAATTCCTTGTAAGTTGTCGCTCACACCAAACTGCCAATTCATTTTATACAAAATATACGGAAGCTGAGAAATTTGGTAACCTTTGCAGATAACAATGCGCAACATCTAGCGATACAAGACGTTAGGCCAGTGGATCATCCTCCACAAGGCCAACGCGGATAAGATCATCCGGAAAGACGGATTCATGGTAGCTTTGCGCTACGACATCCGCATACAAGCAAACGCTTTTGCTGACCAAGTAGTGAGAGAAGGGGTCTCGTCCTTCTCGGACATATCCATATTCAGACAAGACGTATACAACACCGCATACGGAGAGGCAAGACGTTTCGACAAACTTTTGTTCAGAGACTCCAATCCATATGCTGTCGGGGGGGCCCGCTTCAACTGGGACCCCCACACAGGTTTAAACCCGGGCAAACGGATCACCGGACAGCAAGCAAACCCTTGGTCGGTGCAACCAGCCAGTCACCAAACGTCACAAGTGCTCACCCTAACCCCAACAACCTCCCCGCCAAACCAAAAGAAAGCAGGTCAAAGGGTCCCGGTTACCAAGGCAAGAACTTCCTCCCCAATTACGCCGAACTGAAGGCTACCAACAAACTGCCAAAGCAATCCGGTAGCGGAAACAATGGACCGTAGGCCTATTCACCTATCCTCATTTTCCTCGTCTTCGAGCCGTTCCCCCCCCCCCCCCCCCCCACATGTTAGCTACCTCATCCCAGTTAACCCAAGACCCCCCAAGCCTTGTAACCGTTGAGGAATAAAGTACAAGTTGTTTCAATCCTGATAGTCCCATTCTTCTATCACATTCATATCCAATCCTAAGCCATCTCGCCCACAAGCGAATGAATAGACACCTCGATATTGTACCTAGAATCCCATTTGAGAAGTGTTTAAGATAGGGAACTGAAGCAATAAATCTCCCAAATTGCATCCAACAGTGAGCCCGTTGCCTTTGAGTGCAAGGATCTTTCCTCTGAAAATGAGCGTGAAAACGCGAAGTGGCCAACCAAGGTCCAATGCAACATGAAAATTGGCGCCTGGGAATCTGCGTTATGCAAGGCAAGCCTAAAAACTGAGTTCCAAGACGTGTTACACGGTTTCTGATACGGATTCGACCAAGGGATCCCAAGCCATAAGCTAGGCGAGTCGATACCATATTTCGCACCCCCAAACCACCGATCAGCAACGTTGGCACAAGCAAAAATTGAAGAGTCAATTGCCAAAGAAATAAAAGCGGGCCGCATGTTCGGACCATTCCCACCAGAACAAGTATGGGATTGGTACGGATTTTTTAGAACAAACCCGTTGGGAGCAGTCGTGAACGGAGACGGATCAATGAGAGCAATCAATGACCTATCTTACCCCCACGACGACAGGAATATCCCGTCCGTAAACTCATTCGTGGCAAAAGAAGATTTTCAGACCACGTGGGACGACTTCAAAGCAGTCTCAAGGTTCCTCCGCAACAGGACGAAGCCAGCGCTGATGGCGATATTCGATTGGGAGAAAGCCTACAGGCAAATCCCAACTGCCCCCAGCCAGTGGCCGTTCCTCATGTTGAAAGATTTTAACGACCAAATCATCATTGACACGCGAATAGCCTTTGGCGGAGTCGCCGGCTGCGGATCATTTGGTAGACCGGCCGACGCATGGAAACAGATAATGATGGCAGAGTTTGACCCAGTCAATGTTTTTTGTTGGGTGGACGACAACCTTTTCATAAAGGAGATCGATTCAACCGTTGAAATGGACGATATCGTCGCTAGATCAGACGAGCTCGGAGTAAAAACAAACCCATCAAAGATCTCTCCGTTCAAAGTTGAACAGAAATACATTGGATTCATCTGGAACGCAAAAGAAAAAACCGTCCGCCTTCCAGAAGAAAAGCTCCTCGAGAGGATCAGGCAAATTGAATCTTTTCTGGTGATCGGAGAAGAGTTCTTGTTCAACCAGGCGGAGGTCCTAGCCGTCCGCATGAATCACGTCTTGTACATGCTCCCCCAACTGCGCTGCTACTTGTGCAGCTGGGTACACAGGAAGAAGACCCTCCCTCTTCCCATAGATGTCCGGAACAACCTCGTGTACTGGCAAAGGTCTTTGCTATCTTTTAAGCAAACAAGACTCATTGCGAACCCGGACCCAACCGAAATTGGGTGGATGGGTGATGCTTTGACTACCTACGGTATCGGGGTCACCATTGGTCGAAAATGGGCCCAATTTAAACTGAGAAGCGGTTGGGAAGGCAAAAACAAACCAAAAAGAGGCATTGCTTGGCTCGAGACGGTTGCAATCCGCATCGGCCTCCTAATGCTCCAAATGATAGGAATCAAACAAGGCAGAACCGTCATTGTCTGGACGGATAACACTACCACCGAGCACGCAATCAGGAGTCGGAAATCCCGCGACTACCACGTCAACAAGGAGTGGAAAACAATCCAAGACCTCCTCATTGAGCTGCAAGTGGACCTGATAGCGAAACGAGTGACGTCGGCGGAGAATCGAGCGGATGCCTTATCCAGAGGGGACCGTACTGGTCATGAGGTAAAACACCGCCTAATCGTTCATCTTCCCCTTGATCTAGAGGACAGAATGTCTCATCCGACCTCGGAGGAATAATCTGGGTTGTATACACAACTGAAACTTGTCCCAGTCTCCAAGTTGTAATACCCCCCTGATCTGATCTCTTCCTACTTGTTGTTGCTCCCCCTCTTTGCTTGTGAATTTAAAGGCGCTCAGGGCTTGGTGCCTGGGTGTATCTACTGCCCCCCTACAAGAACCAAATGGACTTGGCTCTCATCAAAGACTTCCTTAAAAACGGGTCAGTCTACAAGGAGCCCACCAAAGATGAGGTGTACTTCCTGACAGGGTACAAATGGAATACGCTCCTGAACTACAACACCGCAACAAGGAAGTTCTTTAAATACAAATCAGCTAAGGCAGAAGTCCCCTATATCCTGCCTCTGAAGGCAGCCGACATTTACGGCTTTTGTTGCTGGGCCGGCAAGAACCCCGCTAGACCGACCTCGCACGACATATCAGCCGGAACCTTAACCAAGTACCTATATGGCCTTCAAGCCTGGCACAACTACCATGCCGTAGATTATCCATTCAACACTAAACCCAGAGTCGCAGTCTTGCTTCGGGCAGCAGCGCTGGCCGACGCAGAACACCCTAAACGGCCATCCAAATCCCCGGTCATGGTCAAACATCTGGTCATCCTAGTGGAAGAGCTACACAAAGGGGACAAGCTGGATCAAGCAGTTTTAGATCTAGCGATAACAGCGTTCTGGGGGATGGCCCGGCTCTCCGAGCTCACCTACGACAGGGCGGAGGGACAACCGAGGTGGACCGCATCTCTGATGACATCCGACGTCAGGTTCTATGACACACCCGTTGGGAAGGCAGCTGCGCTGTCCATTCGAGGAGCGAAAACTTTGGCTCCCGGGGCGGTACAAACCATCCACGTCCAAAGCCAATCCCACCTTCTCTGTCCTGTAGCCGCGATCAAAAGGCGGGTTAAAGAGGCTGGAACCCAAGACACCTCTTTGTTCGGGTTCTACGCCAACGACGAGAGGGTTTAATGAACTCGGAGCTTTAAGGTGTAGTGATATAAGTAACTACACGAGTGTACGACTTAGTACCGCGAACGATCACTAACCTTTAAGGTGTAGTGATATAAGTAACTACACGAGTGTACAACTTAGTACCGCGAACAATCACTAACCTGATCAGTTGTGATGAGAGTTAGCGAAGAGTTGTTTGATGAAACTAAATGAGTTGATTGCTTTTGCACACCTTTAAGGTGTAGTGATATAAGTAACTACACGAGTGTACGACTTAGTACCGCGAACGATCACTAACCTGAACAACAAGATAAGAGTTGGTTAAGATGGAAGGATACATGATAAGATAACCTTAATTAGTAACGAACCTGATCAGTTGTGATGAGAGTTAGCAAAGAGTTGTTTGATGAAACTAAATGAGTTGATTGAGAAAAGAACCGATACATGATAAGAACGGAGTTTTATAAGATCAACTAGGTTTTGGAACAACTGCGGCACAACTACACTAAAGGCGGGAAAATGAGAAAGAACCAAAAGAACTACTTTAAGTTCAACACCCCCCCTCGTTCTCAGTTTTCAGACTTGAAGTCTCGGAGCTGGTATCCGAGATAACGAAGAAACATTTTGTGACGGCGGGTCGATAAAGATTTAGTGAATCCGTCAGATTGATTGTTGGAAGTTGGAATGTATTTGATCTCGACTTGATTGTTTTCAACGGCTTCGCGAATGAAATGGAATTTGACATCGATGTGTTTGGAGCGCTGTTGAAAAAGAGGATTTCTTGCCAAAGCTATTGCACCTTGATTGTCGCAGAATATAGGAATCAGATAGATTGGCAAGTTAAGCGAAGTAAGAAGAGCGCGCATGGAAATAGCCTCTTGAACACCGTCGTACAAGGCTTTGTACTCTGCTTTGGTAGTCGAGGACGCGACAGAAACTTGCTTCTTGGCACGCCAGGAAATGATAGAGTTTCCCCAACGAACCAAGTAGGCCGAGTAAGAGCAACGAGTATCAACGCAACTCGCGTAGTCTGAGTCGACGTAGATGAAAACTCGATTATCATTGCCGCCAACGTTGAGGGAAAAATAGACTGTTTTTGAAAGATAACGGAGAAGATGGAGAAAAGCACGCCAATAAACAATCCCAGGGTTTTCTAGATGTTGGGAGAGTTGAGAAACGGCAAAAGTGATGTCGGGTCGAGTCGCCACCGCCGCCCAGTTCACTAAACCAATCGCCCTTCGATAACTTATATTTAAATCCTTGAAGGTTTGAATTTTGTCTGAAGTGGCTCGTACCAATCTTGTGTTCGGAACCATGGGAGTAAGCACAGGTCGACAATTCGCCATGTCGTATTCGGCCAGAATTTCAGAGACATAATTTTCTTGAGACAACTCAAGATGATCATTGGCGCGAGATATTTTCATCCCAAGAAGAGAGTTGATCGGACCCAAATCGTCCATCAAAAATTTATTGTTGATGAACTGTTTGAAACGACCAACATCCTCTGAGACGACGACGGGATCGTCCACATAGACGTGAACAAGACAAGTCCAATTGGGATCGGCGGAACTGAAGAGACAGGGATCATTCGGAGAAGAGAAAAAATTTATGGATTCGAAGAAGGCGGACAGTTCGCGATACCAAACCCTCGGTGCCTGCTTCAAACCGTAAATTGACTTTACCAGATGAAGACAGGTCCCAGCCGGAGCATCCAAACCTTGCGGAATTCGTAGGTAAACCGTTTCTTCCAAGGTCCCGTTCAAGAAGGCATTCTTGACGTCCATCTGATGTATATCAAGATTGTTGTTGACACCGTAAGCCAACACAGAGCGAAGAGCTGGAAGCCGACCAGTAGGAGCGAAAGTCTCGTTGTAGTCGATTCCATCCTGTTGCGCACTGCCTTGCGCACAAAGTCTAGCCTTAAATTTTACGAATTCACCCGCAGCATTGGTTTTAATCCTGAATACCCACACTGTGCCCAGAAGAGTGGCGTCGGATGGTATTGGTACGATTTCCCAAACATTAAGACGATCCATCGCAGCAAGTTCAGCCGAAATAGCTTCTAGCCAATTATGAGATTGAGCTGAGTTGACTGCGGCTTTGTAGGTTTTGGGAACTGAGTTAGATTCTTGAATGGAGGAGCAACACAAGCTATGATTAAAGAACGGCACAAACCAAGGTTCAGTCGTCAAAGTTTTGTTGACCAAGTGAGCTCTTTGTTTGGTGGTAAGGATGTTACTCGGGTCAGTCGGGTCTGAAGTGATATATTTAGGCGCAGGCTGGTTTGCGGGAACGTAATACCAGTTTGGTTTTGGCGCTGATGACGAAGAATCACAAGGAAGCGAAGTGAGTGGAGCCTGGGAGGAAGTGGGTTGCGCTGATGACAAGGAATCAACTGCAACCGGAGCGAGCAAGGGAATAGGTTGAATGGACAGGATAGAAGAAGATGGAGAAGTTTGAATGATCGGAGAAACTGGAAATAAAAGCGATGACGAATCGTCAAAGGATGACGTCATTGTATCATCAAGTTCTTCATGTAGCTCCGCATAGACAGAACTTGCGGGGGAGATTCCTGGAAAACTAGCCTTGTCAAAAGTGACGTCATGGCTGTACTCAACCCTGTAGTCCGAAGTTAATATTCTCCAGTTTGGAATATTAAGTCTATAGCCAACTAAAACACCTCTCTTCGAGGTATCGCCAAACTTCCCCTGCCTTCTTTCCTTTGGAATGTTAACATACGCCCGACAAACAAATACACGCAAACAAGCAAGGTTAAAACAATATCCAAACCAAACTTCATGCAGAGATTTCCACTTTATTTTCTTGGTTGGCGTAATATTCTTGTAGAAAACGGCAGTCATAACGGCTTCCCCCCACAAGGTAACAGGTAGCAAAGCTTGCTTCAGGAGAGATCGCGCCTTCTCACTTGTCGTCCTATTACCCCTTTCAGCAATTGAGTTTTGCTGAGGTGTATAAGGTGCAGTGATATGATGACGAATGCCTTGATCCTTAAGATAACTTTCAAACTCTGCGGAGCAAAATTTGCCACCGCCATTGGTTACCAGGTTAAGAAGCTTCCTTGAGTGAAACGTTGTTACTTCATTGAAATATTCTTTGAACTTTTTGAAAGCTTGACTTTTTGATGATAAAATATATACATGTTTATACAAAGAGAAAGCGTCGGTAATTTTGAAGTAGTATGAACATTTCCCAACAGTGGCTGGCGTTATTTTGCCGCTGAGATCCATGTAAACATAGTCAAGGACACAAGTAGGCTTAGGTAGTTGACTAGTAAATGGTTGACGGTGAGATTTTGAAATGCAACACGATTCACAATTTGAAGTTGAGTAGCTTAAGTCGAACATTTTAACTAATGCTTCTCGGCTAGGGTGCCCCGCTTGCCTGTGCGCAAGTTCAGAGTCAACATCCGCTGAGCTTAGTGAAGCGAATTTAGACGGACCTTGAGCTTGCGTAGCATTCGATAACGACTTGGAGGAACCCGGTGGTTGAACAACTCTGACCTGGCAGACAAAGATGTTGCTGCTGATATTTGCTTCGAAAAGGACGATATTCTTAACAATATCCTTAACGAAGTATTGAGAACCATCCCGACGGAGCAAGTCACAGTTGGATGCTGACAAGCGCGCGAGACTCAAAAGCGCGTGAGTTAAATCAGGCACATGAAGAGCCTTAACGACGAAAGATTTCCCGTTGTCACTCTTGATTTTGATGAGACCGCGTCCTTTAATAGGTAAATATTGTCCGCTAGCAACGTTCACCGCAGAGTCGAATTTTTCGTACTCAGTGAAATTACGACATTCAGGAAACATATGATCAGAGCAGCAGCTGTCTAGGAAGATCAGTGCGTTGTCGTGGATCACCGCCAAAGCTTGAGGAGTAGAAACGCAGACGTAGACCCCGCTAATATCTTTGGATGTCACGGCGTTAGCTTTCTTCTTTGAAGCAGTTTGACTTCGACGTTTTTTGTATGCTTCGGTTGCCTTATTCGGATGAAGTTGATAGCAATTTGACTTAGAATGCGGAGCATCCTCGTTGTGAACACCGTTTTCACAGGTTGCCACGACGGACTTGAGAGCATTTTCACTCTTTATGATAACCCCTTCGGAAGCAGATGAGGAGTTTTCAGCGTTCAAACTCAAAGATTTAGAGTTGAGGAATTGTTTGACAGTATCGATGTCGATCGGACTCTTATTGAGAAGAAGATCTTTAGTTCCTTCCAGTTTGGAAGGCAAAAGGTTGACAAGGTATTCGGCTAATAGATGTTCATCAAGCGTTCACTTTTCCATCTTGACGATTTGGATCCCTACCGACCGAACACGAGATAACCCTACATCTATATCCATCAAAAATTGCTCGAGAGTCGAGTTGAATCTAATTTTTAGAAAATCTTGGTAAACAACCAATTGATTTTGAGCTGAATTTGACTGAAAGTGATCAGTCAAAGCGGTCCAAATAAGATGAGGTTGTTTCTTATTTTCTTCAGTGATGAACTTGGCGTAGTTTTCTACCCCTAAGTTGCGACCTAAGATTCCCGCCGCAACTCCTTTTTGAAGTTTAAGAGTTGCTTTGGCGATCGGATCTCTTTCACCAGTGACCAAGTCAGATAACAAGTGCTCATCGACTCCCTTCTCAAGACAGAATGAGAACATGACATTTCGCCAGTCGTCAAAAGTAGTCCTGGTGAGAATCGGAAGACGATGGATAGCCTTATCGGTCATTGCGTACGAAGACTCGGGTTTGAAGAGGTTGCAGATTTAAGCACAATCTGGGCTCATAACCTAATGAACTCGGAGCTTTAAGGTGTAGTGATATAAGTAACTACACGAGTGTACGACTTAGTACCGCGAACAATCATTAACCTGAACAACAAGATAAGAGTTGGTTAAGATGGAAGGATACATGATAAGATAACCTTAATGAGTAACGAACCTGATCAGTTGTGATGAGAGTTAGCGAAGAGTTGTTTGATGAAACTAAATGAGTTGATTGAGAAAAGAACCGATACATGATAAGAACGGAGTTTTATAAGATCAACTAGGTTTTGGAACAACTGCGGCACAACTACACTAAAGGCGGGAAAATGAGAAAGAACCAAAAGAACTACTTTAACTTCAACAGGGTTCACCTCACCAAGCGAGTGGTCTGCCGTAAACTGGACCAAATCTGGAAGAAAAGGGGCTGCGCCGAAATCACCGGTCATTCCTTCTGGGTAGGAGGTGCCTCTCTGCGATGCACCGTTGGGGTACCTACGGACGAAATTTGCAAACTAGGCCGTTGGATCTCGGACTGCTACAAACTCTACCTGAGAGAGTACTCCAAGGCCGACTTGGCGACTACTTTGAAGCTTTTGTTTGAACTAGAGGCATCCTGGCAGCGCACCTGAACTCGGGTGATGAAGTAATAGGGACCACTACTTCTCACAGACACTCCCCTGTGGAAGCCGTTGCGGCATAGGGAACCGGAAGCGTCGGTGCGGGGCTCTCGACTACTTAGTCTTGAGTTATGGGCCTTGCACCGACCCTGGCACACTCTGGTGTGCACTTCTAATCTGGGAGCGCTATAGCGCGCCCTTATCCCTGGGGCCTCCAGGAGCGAGATTTAGCCTTACCCACGATGTGGCGCTACGGCATCTCCCCTTGGAGCTCCAGGTTCTGGGCTAGGCTTTCAGCCAAAGCACTCGCGCCCCCTTTTAACCCTAACCCACACACGGTGGTCTTGGAGTACCGGCCCTATTATGCCTGGTACTCGGGACCACCTAGGTGACACCTGTCACTGAACATGTCTAGAAGCAACACTGTAGCGCTGACTTAATTGAGTGTATCTAAAAACTTATGAATTGAGAGAACTTGCATATCACAATTCCACGAAACCTAAACGCGCACCCGCGCCCTGAATAGGTTGCCACTACGCCTTGACCCTACTCATGTGAGTAGGTGATTGGATGGTGCTTCCCGAGCTTAACAAAGCCTCTTGAACGGGGGTCCCTTCGGGACCCCGCGTCCCCGCGGGACGAAGTAGCCCCGGCCCGAGTGCTCCCGAGTGGCCTGAGCACTATGAGAAATTAGGGAAATTGCGGCTGCGCCCCAGAACAAAAAATGTAAATTGCACAATCAGGTTTATTGCAACTCATGGAAATATATTCATACATAGCAGCCTTGAATCAGGCACCAGGGGTGATTTTGATGCACTCTCCAGAGAGTGCCATACCGTACCCTTTTTCCAGAACTGTGCTGGATGCTTTTGGTGAAATTAGTGTAAGAAATAATGAACAATGCTTGAACTCATCCACAACCGTTCTGAAACTGATCCTGGATTCATCCATAAATCATCAAGAATTCATGCAGAACTCAACTGGAACTCAATCAGAACACAGCTGAAACAACCAAGACACACTGACCACAATTAAATCATAACTCAATTTGACCTGTTTGTTGATTGTTATGATTTCTTGGGATTCAATTCATATTATTCACATGCTCATGAAGGTTTTCACTGTTTTCACTTTGCTAATTTCTCCCTCATTGCGCGCGTAAAATGTTGTTACAAATTATAGGCTGGGCCTCTTTCAGATCAATAACACATACCCACCGGTTAGAATGATGTGAAAGGCCCACCTGAATTGTCATATTTCCCTAAATAAAAGCAGGTATCATCTATAATTGAGCCAAAAAAGGATGAAAATAGGGTGAAAGTATGTGTCAAGTCAAGCTTGGAGTTTTGTTGTACCAGATTTCAGCTAGACAACCTGGATTCTTAACACATATAAGATTGTGATTTGTTTTTATGGTCTTTTGTTTTTCAATGTCTCCATGCAAATGCATGTGAGCTGTTTTCCATTTTTACAATGTCACCTTTGTGTACGCGCGTACATTGTGGTGACAGATCACCAGAGGGGCCTTTCACAGCTCCATGACAATTAAAAACTGGTCGGAAAGCCATTAAAGCCCCAGCTAGTCACATTTATGTTGTGTGAAACCCCTTGCACATAGAGAAATTGATCACCATAAATTCACCATAAATGATTGATAATTGGGCATTGAGTAAATATCATTTCATTATAGGTTGTAATTGAGTTATCCTTAAGGAATGAAACAGCTCTATACAACATTGCATGAGGTCCTGTGATACTTCCTCATAAATTATGAAAGACTTCCCATTGACTCCTGAATAATTTATCAATCATTTCCTAATACACATCTAACTGACATCAGACCCAGAACAACATAAAATTACAGTCAGGCACTCTCTGGAGAGTGCGTCAAATCCTCCCCTGGTGAGGGCTCAAGTCCTGAAATATAAATTAAACTTTTATCAAAAAGATGAAAAATTCAATTATCTCACATAGCAGAATGCTTTAATTAATGGTGCACTCATACAGCAATGATGCATCTATTACACTAAATGTAATTAGCACCACTAAGAAAGTACATAGTGTAGCACTTGCAGCTAGTAATCTGGGGCCGTAATGTTTGGTGTAATACCAACCCGCTAACTGTAGTGTAGATGCATTGTTGCATACAGCCAGAAATAATCTCATTTTAGGCCTGTAAAATTTCCTGCCAACAGAGAATTAATAACCACATTGGAAGTTTCATCTTCCTTTGATTAAATGGAACAGTCACTTTGCCTTTCTGGAAAAAAATTGAGTAGCACATGCAATCAGCACCTATGTCACACCCAGTGCAGAGCACCACAGCTCAAACAGGATTTTGAGTAAGGACCTAAGGACCGCAGAATATTTTCCTATATTGTCTTTGAACTTCCTAAGCAGGATTGGATTCAAGCTGAGGGAGAGAAAGACTGACGATGTTACAATTGGTTCTCTGTCTTAGACTTCAGTGGACAGGGAATACCTTGGAGATAGCACTGGGTAGGGAATTCCCTTGCTTAAAATGCAGGGATAGTTGAGTAATCAAGTACAGCAGAGTCAGTTTAGATGTTGCAAAGGTGATGGTTGATGACTCAGAGGCTGTTTTGTTGAGGAAATTCACAAGGGAAGCTATTAATTTACATGATCAATATTTTCAGCAAAACAATCCTTGCAGCTGGTCCTCCACTCATCATTCAACCAGGAAGTATAATAATAAAGATCATTGAGATTGAAAAATTTATCATTGAGATTGAAAAATTCATAGCCCTTCTTCACCATCATGAGAAAGATCTTTCTTGTTAATGGTTTGAATGAAGAAGTGGTCTCAGTTTCTGGTGGAACATTATCACCTTTGTACGCCGGCTTAGTCGGTCACATTCAAGCCAAAGAATGATTGGGAACTTGTAAGGCCCATTTGGGTAGGTTGTGGACTGAAGACTGAAGGCTCAGTTGAAAATTTTCAACATCAGCAAGAAACCTCCGCATGGCTTTGAAGCACTTGTGTATATGGGGCCAGTTTGCATAAATTTCTTTTAAAAACCTGATGCACATATTTTGCATCCAGCACTGTGTGCTTTCTCTAACACCACTAACCTAAATAACTTCCTCCCTCCACAGGCGGCCTCCTTTGTAGGCTCCCTGTGGGACATCCTCCCTCTCCAATTGCAGAGGGACTTGATTAAGTTAGGTACCACCTGCACTGGCACGTCACAATTCACAAGCTGCTTATCCAATATAAATTTGAATACATTTTTATCCAGGAATAGAGAAGGAGAGGTTATCCAGTACTTCATGAATTGAAAAGAGGGTTTTTGGCCGGTTCAAGCGGCTCCAAGGGAAAGCAATTTGTGAGCACAGTTGGATAGGTTGTCTATACAATGCTTCCTCCCTTGATGTAAACATTCCACAGGCACCCTATTCAACGGTGGGCCGCTACGCTAAACTATCTGTAGCAAGCGCTATCCGCTAGTTCAGCGTTGCGTAGTTCCTGACACAGTGCCGTTAGCTGTAGCGCCCGCTACGGGCCGCTACGCTACACTAATAGGCGCTAACAGCGCTATCAGCAGTTTTAGCGGTTGAATAACACTGCTAGCGCTGATAGCGGCGATAGAGGCCCTGTAGTTTCAAGGGGTGCCTGTTAGCGGTAGCGGGCAATCACTGTCCGCTAACAGAAAACCCTGTCATTTGTAGTTTAGATCCGCTACGCTGCGCTGAACTACAGACTAAATGTAGTGTAGCGGCCCACCGTTGCCCTCTTCTCTCAAGCAATCCTCTCGCAACAGTTACTCACACAATTGATGTACCTAATAAGTAAATATGAGAAAGGTTTTTTAAGAACAGCCCAAAATTGACCTGTGTGCACTGTTCAAGGTGGGTGAGAAGGAGGCGGGGGCCTCAGACTTCTTGCGTGTGCTCTGCCGCCAAAAAATGGTTCCTTCGGTTTTGAACTTGGACAGGGCGTTGAGGAAGCAGCCCATCTTTTGAGCATAAGCGAGGCCTTTGTCCTTGCCGACCTCGTGCTTTTTGGCCTTGCCAACAAGGATGATTGGCATAGACTCGTAAGATCTGTGACCGGGACCGCTCAATCCGTTCAAACGTTGCCCACGCTGTGATGGAATACACCAGCACAAATCCTTTGCCTTCTCTGTGTTTTGCGCGGTCATCACGTCTGTAGATTTTTTCTGATCAGGCCTCCACTCTTCTTTCATCCTGTCTGGGAAACAAAGACTTGGATATGATCCAACAATTGAGGACTCGTACAGAAAACACCCGATCATTGATGACCAACCTTGTATTCTCAAAATACTTGCTACAACCGGGCAGGGTCAGCTGTTCCTCTTTGATCCCACCAACCCAATATAAACACCGTTTTTTCAACCAAACTACTCTTCACAGCCCCTTTATTAATCACAAGGCCCATTGGATGATTTCAAAGAGTTTAAGCAAAGAGGGAGGGAGTATGTACAAAAGGGCAACCGGACTTGGAAAAATCCGATCCAAAATAATAATGTAATATACAGGGCTAAAGAGAAGCAGGAATAGATAGCCGGATACACAAGCTGGCCAAGAGCAGCATACTTGGGAAAAATGAGCAAGAGCAGCAATAAACATGTAAGAGGCCAAGAGTGGTGTGCAAGATGGAGAGTAAGGACCAAGAGCAGTCAGAAGGGAAACGGTGGCCGAAGCCATTACCTTTTTATAAGGGGAAGCTGGGAAATTTCCTTAGGTGGAACTGATTTGAGTGCCACAAGGGAAGAGGATAAGAAACGGATAAGGGTTCAAAAGGGTTGGCCGGACTTGGAGAAGTCCGGTCGCAGCCTATGCCATATTGTACAACGTATAACAACGGCAAGAGCACCGTTTTTTTTTTTTTTTTTTTTTTTAGTGCAGATTTGATTTGACATTGCGCACTATGCATATGCATCTAACAGACAAAAGCTTCTGTTGAATTATCAGCTGTCAATCCGTCATCCTTGGTCCGGCGCAACTTGCAGCAAGCAAGATTGAGGTTAGGTTAGGCTTCAGAAACCTAATCTAACTGATCCCGGTCCCTTTAGCGCGTGGCATCTGGTTTCCATTTTTCATCATCAATCTCTCTCATCCTTCCTCCCTTGGAACTCTCCTCGAAATCCATCGATTGATCACCAACTCACCTCAACATCAGTCAGCCCACTCGGTCCAACTCTTTCTTTGACTAACTCGAAGAACTCACTTGGACAGCTGATCAGGCTTCCAACTTGGTGAGAAATGCCTTGCATTTCCAGATCAATCTTCATCTCGGCGTCACTCCCTCCTTCCTTGATCTTCATTACTAACTCTTTTTTTCCGTTCAGCTTTCCAGCCTCTTTGACCATTGTCTATCTTCTCTGATTTCCTTATTATCTTTTATCACCTATTAAATAGGGTTTGTTATTTTTTGTCTTTCAATCACTCCTGTTCTTTGTCAACTAATCTTTCTCAATCATATCTCAGTTCTTGGCCGCTCTTATAATCTCCAGATCATATTCTATTCTGTCCATCTTTCTAATTAGCACAGTTACATTTGGGTTGGTTTATTCTTTTTTCTTATTGATCTTATCTTGTTCTGTCTCAATGTTCTTACCGTGTTTTTTTGTCAGTTCTGGTTTTTGGTTCTTTGAAATCTAGTCTAAGCTTCTTTAGCTTCTACCAACAATGGGAAGTTATATACGTTACGATATCCAGAGGGATTTTTGTAGTGTAACTTCCCACTGTTACCAGATAATGCGTTACCCTTATCTGGGAACATTGCTCCTTGGGCCGGTGGGTAACGTAACATAGGGTGTTTTCACCCTCAATACCCGGAAAAATAACGGAGATAATGCGTTAACCGCATTACCAGAGGTCAAAATGCCCTAAAAGGGGGAAAACTCCCCTTTTTTGCGCAGGTTATCCTCCTATAATTGCAAGGGATGACATAACTAAGCTAAGAAGAGAGGGAAAAAAATTAAAGAAAACGTAACGGAAGCTTTGCCGCCGTCATGGTAACAATAACGGCAAGGATTCCGTTACGTTTTTGTTACGCTACCATTACGGGTAGCGTAACCTCCCATTGTTGCTTCTACTGTGCGCAATGCACAATAGCAATACAAGTGTAAATGGAGGGGGGGAGTAATGGCGGAGTTTCTGGGTGATATTCATGTAGATAAACAAATGTAGGAGGAGAAAAGATAAGGGGAGAAAAAGGGCCGGGAAAGAAGAGAGGGAAAAAGGGGGGGAAAATGCCGTTGGTGGTCCTGTGGGATGTCGAATGGAGTTTATTGATGGGTTCCTTCGGCGTCGTCGTCCCGCCGAAACTGCAGGAGCCTAGCCAAAAACAGGATGAAAGTTTCAGTGGCCCGGAAAGCCCTGGAGTTATTGAGGAGAGTTCTGGCTGTGAGTTTGGTGATTCTCTCATCGAGGAGGAGCCGCCTTGCTGTCGTCCTAGCCTCGGTAAACCTGGAACAAGAAATCAAGTAATGATCAACCGTTTCAGGCACTCCACATGTCATACAGATAGGGTATGGCGCCCTTCTGGACTTGAATTGAGAGGAATTTAATAGCACATGACCTGGTCTTAGGTGGTGGAAAGCGGCTTGAACTGGGAACGCCGTCCTCGGTGACCCTTTCCATAACCTCTCCTTCTGAAGCAATCCGGCCTTCACCGCCGTAACACTGTCCCTTATCGACTCGTCCCGCAGGACTGGGTTTCGCGCCTCAGCCGCCTTTTTGTCCGCCAGCTCATTGCCGTCGATCCCAACGTGCCCCGGGCACCATCGGACCAAAATCTGCGTAGAGGATGGGATGGCGTCAGCAGCGTTTCGTATCTGAGAAAGTAAATATTGGCCAGGGTTGGGGGCCGTGGGGTTGTTCAGTCTCTCTATCGCCGCCTGGCTGTCCGTCAACAAAATGATTCGGGCCCCTGTGCTCGGCAGCCGGGCCGCACTCCCTAATTCCAGTCCGAGTCGAATGCCGACCAGTTCACACTCGAAGTTCGACGCCGTGCCTGGTGGGCCTGAGAAAGCGAGCTTGGACAAAGCACCGTCCCTAGAGACGGCCGCCGCTCCCAAGCCCTCCTCAGGATGATCAGAGCCATCAGTAAATATCACCAAGTCGGACACCGGGTCTATGCTGTCAAGAAAAGATACTATGGTTTTTTTTTGCCTCTTGTTTGGTGCCCCTACTGATGTCGAGTTCCATTTTTTCTCCCCGAGGTCCAGGGAGGAAAGTCCTCGAGTATGAAGTTCACCGTTTCCAATTCCATCGCCGCCACGACGGCCAGCTTCTCCCGGTTGAGTGAGGAGTGGACTGGACTAGGAAAGGGCCTAGCCGTCCACAAAAATTCCGTCCGGATTTGCCTCTCAATTGCCGAAAACCTGTGGGTGATTCTGGTCAGTTTAGTGACAAAGAAGTTAGTTATTCTGTTTGCGGCAGTTTTTTTGATGCTCCGGAAAGGCCAATACTTGTCTAGATACTTGATCGGAGTTGACTTCAAGGCCCCCAGCGCGAATCGGGCAGCTGAGTGCTCGACCAGATCCAGCATTGACGCCACCTTCTGTTTGTTCTGGTTAGTAAACCACACCTGTACCCCGTAGAGCACTCTGGGTACCAGCACCGCTGAGATCAGTAGCCCACGCTCCTGTTCTCTGACCCCCCAAGCCAAGCTGCCTATTTTGAGGAGTTGGCCCAGAGTGTCGTTGGCCTTCTTCCTAACTTGAGTGACCTGTTTGGTGAAGGTCAGTTTTTCATTTATCCACAGCCCCAGCCACTTGACATAACGCTGTGGTGCCAGCTGCTGGCCATTGAACATGAAATGGGACTTAGCCGCTTTTGAGTGAGTGAACACCATAAACTGGGCCTTCCTGCTGTCAAAGATGGCGCCATGGGTCCTACCCCAATTTAACGACCCTTCGCCCACCCGTGCTAGCCGCGACCTGGCTTCCTCACTGGTCTTCCCTGCCGTGAAGTGGACCACATTGTCAATGAATCCTAGAGAAACTTCGTCACCGTCGAAGTCAAAGGTTTTTATCAGCAAATTGGAGTTGTAGAGAATGTACAGAATAAACAATAAGGGAGAGCCCTGCGGGAGGCCCTTCTCCAGGGCAAACTCAGCTGATTCAAAATCCGCGAGACACATCTTGGTGCGTCGCCCTTCCAAAAAGCGGCCAATGGTTTTCCACAGGTAGGTAGGGCACCCCTTCCGTCGAAGTGAATGAACTAGCCGGCAAGGGTTCACTGAGGGGTAGGCCGACTTCACGTCGAGGAAAAGTCCGGTGATGGTCTTCCCCTCTCTCCACTTCCTTTTGACCCACATAGTGAGTGCCAGCAGGGCGTCCTCGCAGCCCTTACCTCGGCGCCCTCCTGAGTGCCCGTCGGGGATCATACCCTTTGATTCTGCCCAAAAGGTGATGCGGTCAGCAATAATAGTTTCAAAAACCTTGCTGAGAGTGCTGAGGAGAGCGATAGGACGGTACGCCCCAGGATTAGTGTAGTCCGGTTTTCCAAACTTCGTTATGATCACGGTGGTGGCCGTGCGCCATGCTGCGGGGAAACGATCCTCCCTGATGCACCTGTTGAAAAGGCATGCAAGGGTGTCAGCTAGCTCAGTTTTGAAAATAGTGAGAACTTCATTTGGAATCCGGTCCGGGCCCAAGGCCTTCTTCCTTGCCAGTCTGCCCAGTATGCCCAGCACCTCTTCCTGAGAGGGGGGGGGGGGGCTAAACCACAAAAGTACACCCCTCCAATGGGGGGATATCCAACAAGTCGCAGCTGCTGTCAACAACCGACGTTCCGGTGAACAGGAGTTTGGCCTGTTCCTCCTTGGTTGACGTGATGGAACCGTCTGGGCCTCGCAAAGGGAGCACCGTTTATAGAGATATGTGGAAGGTACATATTTATGTATACGCAGCCGAGAGTGGCTGCTGAGGATATTGAGGCACAGCACGGCGCTGCGGACCAACTCAGAGTTCAATGATGAGACTGCCAAACCTAACATAGATGTATTTAGTTCAACTGTGTTTCTCCATGTTGTTTCTTCATTCATCTCAATTGTTTCGCCAATCTCATTCAACTTACTCACTCCACATTCACCGGTCTGCAGGTATGCCTCTATTTCTTCTCTCATTGTCTCGTATCATGTATCTCACCACCATCGCTTCACTCGGTCCTCAGGTGTGCCTCCACCAGCTCCTACTGTCTGTTCGTCGTGATACTCACAGCATACTCGCTGCTCAAGGTTAGTATAGTTATTGTTGTCGTTGTTTCCCATTCATCTCAATTGTTTCGCCAATCTCATTCAACTTACTCACTCCACATTCACCGGTCTGCAGGTGTGCCTCCACCAGCTCCTACTGTCTGTTCGTCGTGATACTCACAGCATACTCGCTGCTCAAGGTGTGCCTCCACCAGCTCCGACTGTCTGTTCGTCGTGATACTCACAGCATACTCGCTGCTCAAGTGTGATCCCCCAGCTTCTCGTCCTTTAGAGGATATAAACAAGAGATCTCGGTCTTGGATAAGACCGATAGAGAGCCTAACAAGAGAATAGCCGAGAGCGGCTAAGAAAAGATGAGAGCCCAAGAGCGGGCAGAAGAGATACATTTTAAATGGTATAAAGTACTGTGCCAGGAAAGGGAAGACCGGAGGCTCTTCACACGGATGCGAGAACACATGAGTGCTAAACAAACGGGTATAAATAGAAGGGATGTAACCTCATCTTTCAACCTTGCCTCCCCCCCCCACCCAGCTCCAGAGCTTCAGGCTCATATTGGTACCTGGGCAGGGGGAAATGCTGCAAAAAAAATAGCAGAAAGTGGCAAATCTCTGTAGGAGAATTTTCTCTTTTTGCACACGCATACACCTATGATAGTGGAGAGCTGACATCTAAAGGGTGAGTTCCTGGATGTTTGGGAAGGCACCCTTAAGACGCCCTTCTCCTAATTGGCGGGAGGCTTAGAGCCGCTCAAGCTGCACGGAGTAGGACCCCGGCAAGCCCCTACTAGACACCCTTACGTAAATTGTTTCAAAATGATTTTTTTGGCAAAAATGATACTTATGTAAACCTGTGAAACTTGTTTCAAATGGACACTGCTGGGATTTTTTTGTTCTGGGACATACTGACGTACCCTGTTTCAATCTGGTCTTCCCTTCCAAGGGAAAAAATAACATACTTACGTGTTTTGTTTCAGGGCCTGTACCATAGCCGGGAAAAAAACAGTTTTTCCCCCGGAAATTAATTTATTTGCAAAAAAACTGTTTTCACCAAAAAACACGTACCACAGCGCCTGTTTTTTGACATATCCGGAAAATAGTTTTCCTCGAAAATGGGTGCTTTTCAAAAACAGGTCTGACCCTGTTTTTTGGAAGTTTTTTTTTCACTTCTCTGCACTGCACCAACATCCAAGCAGCATGCCCTAGTCCATCGACAATCTCATTGACCCTGTTGTCCTAATGGACACCATCCCACCACCCACATCGGAACCCAACCTGCCAACAACGCCTGCTCCGATGCCTCAATCCAAGAAATTCAAGCCCAATAAAGTCGTCCGTACTCGAGAACAACAGCTATTAATAGGAGTACACTCCCTCCTTGATGCCCGGTCCGTACCTGCCATCAAAAGTCACTCGCCCAATTCTCGATGACCGGCTTGTTCCGGTCCTTGAGAGGAGTATGTACTTCCCAAGATGACCGGAACGAGCCGGTCATCAAGAGGAAGATGTACTGATCAAGATGACCGGTTCGTTCCGGTCATCAAGGAAGTATGCACTCCTCCCGATGACCGGAACGAACCCTTCCCTTGATGACCGGGTCGTTACGGTCATTTGGAGGAGTGCATATTCCCTCGATGACCGGAACAAACTGGTCATCAAGAGGAGTATCTACTCCTCAAGATGACTGGTTCGTTGCGGTCATCTTGAGGAGTACATCTTCCACTCGATGACCAGTTCGTTCCGGTCATCAAGGGAGTATGCACTCCTCCCAATGGCCGGAACGAACCGGTCATCTAGAGGTAGATATGATGACCGGTTTGTTCCGGTCATCTTGATGAGTACACCCTCTCGACCACCGGTTCGTTCCGGTCATCTTGAGGAGTACACCCTCCTCTCAATGACTGGTTTGTTCCGGTCATCGGGAGGAGTGCATACTCCCTTGATGACCGGAACAAACTGGTCATCGAGTGGAAGATGTACTCCTCAAGATGACCGCAACAAACCGGTCATCAAGAGGAGTGGATCCTCCGGTCATCTTGAGGAGTAGATACTCCTCTTGATGACCAGTTTGTTCCAATCATTGAGGGAATATGCACTCCTCCAAATGACCGTAACGACCCGGTCATCGAGGGAAGTGATTACTCCTGCGGTCATCAAGAGGAGTAATCACTTCCCTGGATGACCGGTTCATTTTGGCCATCTGGAGGAGTAACCAAAGGACATTGAGGGGAGCTCTCAATGATCAAAGGGACCTGTCATCGAGGGGAATAGTCTCGCATCTGATCACATGGTCTTTTTATTGGGTATTGGTCAGCTGGATCTCCAATGATGTTGATGCAATGGTGTTTGATTGTGGATATCCTGGAGCCATGGTGGGATGTTTGTGGTACACGTTTTTCACATTCTGTTTTTTCAGAAATGTGTTTACAAAAAAACGGAAAAGCACAAAAAAAAAAACTATTTTACCTGCACCAAAAAAACAAATTTTGTATGGTACAGGCCCTCAATTTGTTTTTTTGCTTAAAGGTGCAAACATAGTGTGCATACATGTCAGCCAGCTACTTCATCAGAGCTAGCTGAACAATAAAAAAAAAACATGAAAAGCGTTTCATTTACGCGTATAAAAAATCTAAGAATAAAATAAGAAAACTACTTAAAAAGAAAGGACGCACCTCCTTGAACAAAAGTAATAAGGAGGCGCAACTACAAATTGAAAGAGTACATAAGCCAAAAATTTAAAGGCCTGCAACTCAATGAATTAGGTTTAATCTTCCAAGTGTGTAAACTATTGGGTCCTGCGACTCAATTAATTAAAATTGGGTCCCGCAACTCAATGAATTACAATTAGGTCCCGCGACTCAATGAGATTAGGTCCTGTGACTCAATGAATTACAATTGGGTCCCGCGACTCAATGAGAGTTATGGTGCGCATGCGCAGTCACCAGGGAGGGATTGGTTGCACTCTCTAGAGAGTGCCAGACCGTAATTTCTCCCTGGAAGTCTGCCAGATTTGAACCATTCTGACAGCTCTGTTTGTGAAGCTTAGGGCAAAAACCCGTCAAAAATAAGGGTTTTTGGGCCCTAGCACTATAACTGTGCTGATTCAAACACTGGTAAAGTAAATTACCAAACTTGTTACGTGGCTAATATGGCCACTACAAGGGTTTTAACACTCTGTAACAGAGGAGGAATTAATTATGTAATTAATAATACTAGAGTCCAAGGCGGCTACACCGCTGCACTCGCAGGGACCAAATTAAAAGTCACCCACCACCCTGCCGCGCGCCCCTGTCTGCCCAATGTAAAGATGCAAAGAGTACCTGGACTTTCCTCAGCAATGGAGGATATTAAGCTCTCAATTTGTTTGAAGATTCCAAAAGTATAAGTATGAAATTTGTCAAACAAGAGTAAATAAAAAATGAAAACATGATAAACCCCATGAAGACAAAGCCAAACAAGACTAAAGACACTGGATTCTTTATAAAAAATGATACAACAGTTCTTACTCAACCATTTATTGACAAATCCTCACAACTGAGTTTGTAACAAAAAAGGAACTACTCTAACAATCCTCAATTTGTAACAAAAAAGCTGCTGTACTGTTTAAACAAATGTGTAAAGAATAACTACACTGTCTGAATTTAAATACCAGAGTCCAAGGCCACTACGCCGCGGTACTCCCAGGGCAGCTGCAGAAATTCACCAAAGCAAATAACCTTGTAGCTCCCAGCCCACCCTCAACTTGAGAGCACAGCACTTTTTCAAACTCAAGTGCTGCCAACTTGCAACGCAAAGGGCAATTGCCAATCTAAATCCTACTCATACTGCGCGTACAACCTTTTCTCAAGTCAAGAATGCAAAGAGAAAGATGTTGTCTGAAGAAAATTTTCAATGGAAACTTGTCCCAAGTAGACAGAGTAATCCCTATACACATCCAATTGCAGTGTGGTTTTCATTCCGGTAGACACGGTGTCAAGATCAGAATACGCGGCGGCGTGCTGTTTGGCGCGCAGGTTTTCTTTTTTTTCCTCCATGTAGTGTTGTGTCCATTTTTCTCAGCTTCTTCCTTTTCTTTGTTTCTACCACTGCCTAGTTTTGTTTTGTTTCTTATCCGCGCGTGTTGGATGGTTTAGCTATGTGGTGGGTTGGTTTTTTCTGAGTTTTGTTTGTTTTGTTTTGTTTGGTTTTGTTTTGTTTTGGGTTTGTTTCTTTTGTCTGTTTTCTCTCTCTTTGTGTTCGCGGCGTGCGCGGGTGTATGATGAAGGTCCTGCTGCGTGCTGCGCCCGGAGTCTAAGTTCTGTCCGAACTTAGATGATGGGACAGCATGGGAGACACTCTGAACCATAATTTTCCCCATCAGAATTTTATTGATCATCAGTTTTTTTCACTACTCCGAGCATCCTGAGCTTTATCCATCCCAACGATCTGGGATACCTTCTTATCACGCACGTGGCGTTCTCTGTCAATCCCCCTCACTCTGATCCCGCCTTCCGGCGCCCCTCGACAATCTTCTCTTCGCGAATCTTCCCCATCCTTCTAAGTTCCTTTCCTCTCCCTCTTCAATAAATACAACCCCGCCGACGCGCGCTCAACGCCGTTGTAAATCAAAACCCCTCTCACCTCATCGCTCAAAGATCCCCCATCCTCCTCTTTGACCAATCCCCGGAGGGCATTCCCCAACTTTTCCCCTCCAACAACTGCCGCCGCCTGGCACGGACGGAGTTCCACATTTGGTCCCCCGAGCCGGGATTGAACCAGCGACCTCAAGATTTACAGTCTCGCCGATTTTCACGGTTTTGAGACGCTTGGCGGTCTTTTTTCTTTTTTTTTTCTTTTTTTAGTGTGTTCAGCGGCGTAGGCTTAGGAGTTAGAAGGAAGTCCTCCCAGTTTGTGCACCTCGAGGGTTCTACTACACGTTGTCAAGCATTACGTTGCCACTTCGTGAGCCATCCGTATTTGCATCAAATTTCTTTTAGATCAGTCTTTTCGTGACACGCGCAATGGCCGACATTACGGCGGAAGCCTCTGGAGCCGTTGGCGCACGGCGCGTGAAGATAAAGCCTCAGGACAAGGGCATGTGTTTCGACGGCACGCACGTCGAGCGTTTCTTGGCGGATTACCAGCTGTCTGCCGATTTGGATGGCGCGTTGGAGTTTGATATGGCGCAGCAAGTACGGTTTTTTGTGCGCAAATCTCAATTCAAGGATGTACTGGAGACTCTCGATGGCTATGATCCTCCAAATTGGAAATCTCTCAAGGCGGCCATGGTTGCGTATTGGGGGCAGGTTGATACGGCGCGCTTTACTCTTCCGGACTTGGAGGGGCTGGTGCAGTCGTGGATCTCGAAAGGAGGAGTCACATCCGTCGTGGATTATCAGGATTTCCGTCGCGTTTGGGAGCCAATTCAGTCTTACCTCCTCCGCAAGGCTCATATTGACTCAGTGGAGGAAGTGCGAACTCTTTACTATAGATCTCTATCGCCTGGGGTTCAGGAGCGTGTCAGGGACCATCTGATCAAGGCCAAGACAATGATCACCACCTTGGATAATCAATTTAAACTCCCAAATTTTGAGATTCTGAAGACCGCGGTCGCTGAGGTCATGAAGGGCCAAACAGCCTAGACTTTCGAGGATCCGAGGTCGCCGTCGCCAGTTTCGGAGGCTCCTTTTCAGAAGTCAAACGATATCATGCAGAAAATTGAGCAGGATCGCCGACCCAAAGCCCCCGCAACATCTGAAAAGCCTCCTGTCACCGTTGATGATATCTCTAAGATGCTTCAGTCCTTCGAGCAACAGATTGAGAAGAAGTTTTTGAGCGCCGCGGTTCCTTCTGGAGGCGCGTCTTCATCGAAGGAGCGCGGCCCTATGGTTTGTTACTATTGCCACCGTGAAGGCCATGGGACTGGACGTTGTTTCGAGCTAAAAAAAGATAAGGAAGCAAATCTTGTGGAACAAAAGGGCAATAATTTTTTCTTGCCCAACGGGGCGCTTATTCCTTTTGATTCCTCAAGGCCGATTCGACATGTGGTCGCCTCTTTTCCCTCCCAACCGTTGGCAAGTGTAGCTGCTCAGGAATTTCGAGCCGCGTGTGGTTCTTTGAATCCTTGGTATCCTCCGGCGGTTTCTTCTCAGACCTTTTCTGGAACGTACGAGGCCGATCCTGCGCGGCGCAAGCACGAAGCGCCCAAACCCTACAAGGCTCCGATGGTTCCTCCTTCGGCGGCTCGGCGTCCTGCCAAGAAGGCTATGGCGCCTGATGCGGGCCCAGAGGCGGAGGGATCGGATATGGAAGAGGAGCTTTTTGAGCGCACTCCGGCTCCTCCACCGGCAGATTTGGTTCCTATGGAGGAGGCTCCTGCGGAATCGCCAGCCAAGCCTCCAACCATCTTGCCAAAGGTCTGTTTTGAGCGCGGGGCTACCAAGGATCATCCAAACGCGGTTGAAGGGATGCTCAAGAAGGTCTTTGATTTGTCGGTGCCAAATGTGACGGTTTCGGAGCTCCTTGCTGTCGCCCCTTCCATCGCGGAAGGAATGAAGAAATGGGTTTCTCGTCGGCGTGTCGAGATTGGGTTGGAGGAGCTGAAGGTGTCATCCGGGACTTTGGCGGAGGGTTTGGATACCGCTGGCAATGGCTTCGAGCCGCGACTGTATTCGTGTCCGTTGGGTTATTTAGCATGTCTGGCTGGCAATAAGGAGAGTAAGGTCTCTCCTTTAGTGGATTCTGGATCTCTGATGCCATGGCTAACAAACTCAATATTAGCCCGCAAGTTAACTTCACCTCTGCGGTCTACGGGATTAGCAACCAGGCTTGCAAGCTGGTCGGAATAGCAGAGGACGTACATGTTTGAATTGGAAAGTCAGTCTCAGGGCCGTGCCATTTTTGGATAACCCGGATGGAAGGGCCAATGATTCTGGGACGGCCCTTCCTCATGGACTTTGACGCTACTCTCAGTTTTTTGGCAGACCACGGCGAGCGCATTTTGCTTCCGGATTCAACGGGAAGACGGATCGAGCTGTCTCTTTGTACGACTAGTGTTGGGCGCTGGGAGCGCGATTTCCCAGGCCAAGGCAAGAAGGCGATCCTTACTCGGAAGGGGAAGGCTCGCGATGACCCAATCGAGGATCATCATTTTTTATGAGTCAAGTTGATTCAGAAAGCGGCCGAGTTAATGTAGAACCTCGCCCTCGCGCCGCTGAATCAACTCATTTTCAAGAGGTTCACTGTCCCTACTCTCCTTCTTATTGTCATCAGGTTTCAGAAAATATCAACTCACAAAAACACTTAAATAAGCATCAAAAACCCAAAAACATTTTGGTTTCCTTTGGCTCTGGTGTTTTTTCGACTCTCCCTTCTTCTTTTGTTCTTGACTGCGCCTCTGGATCAAGGCAGACTTCCGGCGAAAACAGTTTTTTGGCGCAGGGTAAATGGGAGGAATCAGGGTATCCGCGGAGGCCGGGAGGATTAAAAGTAAGTTCCTCCCAATTATGCACCTCCGGGCACGATGCCGCTTCTTTGTCAAAAACTCTACCCTGCGCCACAGTCGTGAGCCCCACCCAAAATTCTCTCCATTCCCATACGCCAGGTGGCCTTTCAACCTTTTCGGCACGTCTCCGAAAGGAGAATAATCTATCAGTTCAAACCCGCCTCCGCAATGAGGGAAAACTAGACTCTTCTATACTGGATTCTCTCCGTGATGAGGGTAAACTACATCTCCTGGATTTTGAGGGCAAGGCGAGTGAGGAGGAAAGGTTTGCTCCGCGGAGGGCGGGAGGATTAGAAGTAAGTTCCTCCCAATTGTGCACCTCCGGGCTCTACTACGCGTTGTTGTTAGCATTACATGCCACAGCTGTGAGCCGCCCCCTTGGTTCTGGTTTCCTCACATCCTTAGGCTTTGGCAAGCCGGATTTGGAGCGCTGGCTTTGCAACGAGGGGAAGCATTTGTTATGGGAGATAGCGGGTGATGGAGGTGTGGTGGGATTTGGTCCACCGTGGAGGCAGTTTGGTGTAGAAGTAAGTTCCACCCAATTGTGCACCTCTGGGCAAGATGCCGCTCCGCATTCAAAAACTCTACTTTGTGCCACATTCGTGAGCAAAGCGCTGGCTGCTTCTTTCACCTTTGCAGAAAAGGCCCCTTTTGAGAGTCCTGCGGAGCATAGAACGTGGCGGATGTTGAATTCAGGGCTCTGCTTTAGATCTCAGTGCGCGCTGGTGGAATCTTGGCGCCAGGGAGGTTATCTGACTTTGGCGGCCAAGTACAAACCGGTGTCTAAGAAGATTAAGCCGGTTAACTCTCCAATGCCGCAAGGATTGAATCCCCCGCTTTGTCGACCACCCCTTTCACGTGACCCTTACCAGGGTTTGTCTCGAGCACTAGCGGGCCCTTTTGTTCCCAGAGGACGTGTGACAGAGGAGCGGCTAGCTGTTGTTAATTTTGGACCGGACGGCTGGTTGTGGCTGGATGAACTCAATTTGATCAAGAACGTGCTGGCGGAGCGCAACAGGTCCATTGCCTTTACGGAAGCGGAGCGGGGGCTGCTCAAAGAATCTTTTGGCCTTCCCTATATCATCCCAGTAGTCGAGCACAAGCCCTGGCAGAAGAAAAGAATTCCTATTCCTGCGGCTAAACTCGATGAGTTCATTCGGCTCATACAGGAGCGCGTGAAAAATGGTCTGTACAAGCAGTCGACGTCTACGTACTCCAGCCCCGTCTTTTGCGTGCTTAAGAGCAACAGTAAATTGTGTGTTGTTCACGACCTCCAGCCCTTGAATAAAGTGACTATCAAAGACTCAGGAGTACCTCCCGCCACTGAGGAATTCGTGGAATCTTTCGCTGGTCGAGCATGCTACGGGTTGGGCGATATTATGGGCGGCTACAACGAGCGTGCCTTGTATCCCATCTCCCGCCCTCTTACGACTTTTGATACTCCTCTCGGTTGGTTTCAGCTCACACGTCTACCTCAGGGCGCTACTAATTCTGTTGCAGTGTATCAGGCGCAAATGGTCTGGATACTGCAGGATGAAATCCCCAATCACGCAGGGATTTTTATTGATGATGGGGGCATTAAGGGCCCGGCTTCTGACTATGATAACAAGACGCTTCCCTGGCACCGCAGGATTCAACGGTTCATCTGGGAATACGCGACCACACTGGAAAGAATCCTTTTTCGGATTGAGGAGAGCGGGCTCACGGTGTCAGCGTCTAAACTTGCTGCCTGCGTACCCGCGCTTGAAATCGTCGGCCACGTTGTGTGCAAAGAGGGATGCAAGATGGCCGCCACAAAGGTCAACAAAATTCTCTCGTGGCCGGCTCCCATCAACGCTACCAAAGTGAGAGGTTTTCTAGGAGTCGTGGTATACGTTTGGGTCTTTATTCCCTCATTGTCCAAAATCTGTTTACCTTTGCGCCGTTTGACAAGGAAGGATGCAGACTGGATCTGGTCGGCCAAGTGTGAAGCAGCATTTCAGAAACTTAAGACAATTGTGGATAAAGACATTGTTCTGGTAAAGATTGACTATGGGCCCGCGGCCGGAAAACTCAAGCTAGCCGTGGACTCCAGCTTTCATGCCGCGGGCGCAGTACTCACTCAGGAAGATGCAAATGGCCTCGATTGACCAGCTTTGTACAAATCCCTCTTATTCTCCAATGTTGAGTCACGATACTCGCAACCCAAGCTTGAGTTATGCGGCGTGGCAAGAATCTTAAAGAAGCTTCAAGTGGTCCTTTGGGGGCAGCACTTTCAGCTGCTCGTGGATGCACAGTCGCTAATCCAGATGATTAATGCCCCCAGCCTTCCTAATGCCCCGATGACTCGCGGATGGGTTTCGTTTATCCAGCTGTTTTCATTTGATATCGTGCACCGACCCGGCAAGACGTTCACAATTCCGGATGGACTGTCTCGGCGCCCTATGGAGGATGGCGAAGAAGTACCTGAGTCAGATTTCGATGAGGAGGAGGCTCTCATCCACCCTCGACGCGTAAGCACTGCAAGCGCTCAGGACGTCTACTCGGGCTATCAGGAGGGTTTTTGGCGTACACTGGAAAGTTTCTTAGCTACTCTGCAGAAGCCCAGCGCGATGAATGCTAAAGAATTTCGTGCCTTAAATCGTAAGTCATCCGAGTTCTTCCTACAAGCGGGAAGGCTGATGAAGCGAGCCTCTCCGTTTCCCAAAATAGTTGTCACCATCCCATCAAGACAGGACGCGATTCTGACTAAGCTCCATGAAGATTTAGGCCATTGGGGCGTAGTTGAAACTTATCGACGAGTCTCTGAACAATTCTGGTGGCCAGCGTTGAAGCAAACAGTGACGAAGTGGTGTCAAAGCTGCGATGTGTGCCAAAAGAAGGATCTTCGGCAGCCGCAGGAGGTACATTACCCCACTGGCGAATCCACTGTTTTCGGCCGCGTCTCGATGGACGTGGTGCATCTGAAGGCCAGCGGCGCGAAGTACCTCATCATCGCAAGGGACGATCTTTTGGTCTGGGTCAAAGCGAAGATCCTTAACAATTTAACGTCTGAGGCGGTTGCTGCTTTCCTACATGAACATTGTATCATGCGTTATGGCTTAGCACAATCCTATTCCACTGACGGAGGCTCCGAGTTCGGCGGCGCCCTGGCTGAAATGTTACGCAAACTACCTGGACAACATCGAGTTTCTACCCCTTACTACCCAGAGGGTCAGGGAATGGTCGAGCGTGGCCATGGACCTCTGAAGGCCGCGCTAGTGAAACTTGCTGGCGAAAGCGGCAAGAACTGTAGACGATTCCTACCGCTTGTTTTGTTCGCGGACCGAATTTCAACTAAGCGAAGCACTGGCTACTCTCTGTATGAACTTGTCTTTGGTCAGCGCGCAGTCTTTCCGCTCGACTTGGAGATTGAATCCTACTTAGGGGTGGACTGGGAAAGTGTACAGGAAACCACCGATCTACTAGTGGCGCGTTCTAGGCAATTGGAGCGCAGCGAAGAGACCCGTGAGAAGGCGTATCAACAAATGATGGAGTCAAGAGGCGAAGCTGTTTGGTACTGGGAGGAGAAGCACACCGGCCAAAGGCGGGCTTCTCTGAAGACTGGCGATTTGGTTTTGGCATACAA
This sequence comes from Puccinia triticina, assembly GCF_026914185.1. Classification (NCBI taxonomy): domain Eukaryota; kingdom Fungi; phylum Basidiomycota; class Pucciniomycetes; order Pucciniales; family Pucciniaceae; genus Puccinia; species Puccinia triticina. The sequence continues at coordinate 2,831,061 of NC_070564.1, read as the reverse complement.
CCGTTCCCTCGAGATCCAGTGGGGTCAGCTCTTCGCGCATAGATGGAATGGCCCGTATCGCGTCGTGAAACAAGTACGAGGCGGGTCCTAGGTGTTGGCTGAGTTGGATGGCGTCGAACTCAAGCGGCGCTTCGCCGCGGACCAGGTGAAGAAATATTATGCTTGCGGAGGCATTGGGGAACAAAATTAAGTTCCACCCAATAATGCACCTCCGGGCATGATGCTCTTAGTATTTTCAAAACTCTACTTTATGCCACGCTCGTGAGCAACGCGGCGGCCCCTTTTTTCCCTTTTGTCGGCATCTGTTAGGTTCTTTTCCTTTCCCGGTTTTCTTTTCCCCATGGCGCGCGGCAAGGAAGAAGAACAGTCTAGGGACAGACTGTAAGCGTGGTGGAGATGTGGTGTTCAGTCCGGGACATGCAGTGTCAAGATCAGAATACGCGGCGGTGCGCGGTTTGGCGCGCAGGTTTTCTTTTTTTTCCTCCATGTAGTGTCGTGTCCATTTTTCTCAGCTTCTTCCTTTTCTTTGTTTCTACCACTGCCTAGTTTTGTTTTGTTTCTTATCTGCGCGTGTTGGATGGTTTAGCTATGTGGTGGGTTGGTTTTGTCTGAGTTTTGTTTGTTTTGTTTTGTTTTGTTTGGTTTTGTTTTGTTTTGGGTTTGTTTCTTTTGTCTGTTTTCTCTCTTTGTGTTTGCGACGTGCGCGGGTGTATGATGAAGGTCCTGCTGCGTGCTGCGCCCGGAGTCTAAGTTCTGTCCGAACTTAGATGATGGGACTGTTGAAGGTGTAATCCCTGTAGAAGGGAACATGGCCAGCAGTGCTCTAACGGCTGAGACCCATGCTGCCAAGTATGATCAGCTCTCTTCTGCTAATTATGCTCAGCTTCCTGCTGCAGCTGCTTATCACAGTGCAGAAAGTAATAAGAAAAGAAATGCTCCAGAGTGTTGAGTTTGTAGAGTTTGTGGTATGAAATTTGCGATAATAATTCTATTTTCTATCTGTTTGAGCAAAGGCTACCAGACAGGGCTATGGTTGTATATATGATGAGATCAAGATAAAAGTGGATGTGTGTGAGTGAGAGCAAGTGTGAGAGTGTGAGTGCGAGTGTGAGTGTGAGAGTGAGAATGAGAGTATGAATGAATGTGAACAAGAGGGGCAAAGAGAGCCCAGTATTTATAGTAAACAAATGCTGCTGAGAGATTGATTCTCAGCGTACTTTCTCAATGAAAAGTCATTGTCAAAAGTATGGGAGAGAAAAGTACCTATACTTTTCTCCTCCTTGCAGGAATGCTCCAGTCCTCTGGAGCATTTCTTTTCTTATTACTTTCTGCACTGTGATAAGCAGCTGCAGCAGGAAGCTGAGCATAATTGGCAGCAGAGAGCTGAGCATACTTGGCAGCATGGGTCTCAGCAGTTAGATCACTGCTGGCCATGTTGCCTTCTACAGGGATTACACCTTCAACACAGAGGACTGGAGCATTCCTGCAAGGAGGAGAAAAGTATAGGTACTTTTCTCTCCCATACTTTTGACAATGACTTTTCAATGAGAAAGTACGCTGAGAATCAATCTCTCAGCAGCATTTGTTTACTATAGATACTGGGCTCTCTTTGCCCCTCTTGTTCACCCTCATTCATTCATACTCATACTCTCATTCTCATTCTCACACTCACACTCGCACTCACACTCTCACACTTGCTCTCACTCACACACATCCACTTTTATCTTGATCTCATCATATATACAACCATAGCCCTTTCTGGTAGCCTTTGCTCAAACAGATAGAAAATAGAATTATTATTACAAATTTCATACCACAAACTCAACAGGGACAGCATGGGAGACACTCTGAACCATAATTTTCCCCATCAGAATTTTATTGATCATCAGTTTTCTTCACTACTCCGAGCATCCTGAGCTTTATCCATCCCGACGATCTGAGATACCTTCTTATCACGCACGTGGCGTTCTCTGTCAATCCCCCTCACTCTGATCCCGCCTTCCGGCGCCCCTCGACAATCTTCTCTTCGCGAATCTTCCCCATCCTTCTAAGTTCCTTTCCTCTCCCTCTTCAATAAATACAACCCCGCCGACGCGCGCTCAACGCCGTTGTAAATCAAAACCCCTCTCACCTCATTTCTCAAAGATCCCCCATCCTCCTCTTCGACCAATCCCCGGAGGGCATTCCCCAACTTTTCCCCTCCAACAACTGCCGCCGCCTGGCACGGACGGAGTTCCACAGCGGTCCCTACACCAGAAGAATTGATCACAGAAATCATACACATAAAACCGCCACCCGTTTACTCCTAGGAGTGTTGAGAAAAGAGCCGCCGTCAAAAAAATGACATTAAGTCAGCTTGAGGTCCCATCGGAATCATTGTCCAGCACATTGTCAGACAAAACCGTAGCATGGGTTATCTGCAGTGGACAAAGTTCAAATTCAAAGCACATCACCTTGGACTTGCTTGACACAAAGTGCACACCCTTTTTTTCCTATGCCCGCCCACACCTGCCCATTGTTGGGCGTGGGCGTGTAGGGTTGAGCTTAACACAGCCTCTCTGGAGGAGAGCCCCGCAGGGTCTCTGTCTCAAAGAGAGGCTTGCCCCCAAGCGGCCAATTCCGGTGTGAGAGCTGATGGGCCTGGGGCCCGGCCCCCCATTTTCACTTAATTCATGAACAGACATTGCACTTTTGCAAAATTGATTCATGAGTGGTACGGCCTTATAGCCTACCTTCTTGCGCAGCCAGCCATCCATCCAGCAGCCATTGATCCCCCCTTAGTGCTGCAGGACATCCTTTCAAAAACCATGATGATGTCTTTTCCAAAACCTAAATCAGGGGTTATTTCACCCCTGTACACCGGCAACTTATCAACAAATTGCTGTGGGGTGACAAACAACATGATTTTACAAGCTTTGTAACTTCATAAATGTTTGAGGTAAAAATAGGTGACCTATGTAGGATTGAAGGCAAGATCCAGGCCTTCAATCTGGCACCAGGGCGGCCTCATTGACCCACAGGACACAATTGTAGTGTGGTGTTAAAGTTTGACACCAGCCAATCGCCAAGAGGGACTCTCCTCTGGGTCAAACCGGTCATCGAGAGGAATACACATCCTCTTGATGACCGGTCAAACAGGCATCAAGAGGGGAACACACCCCCTCCATGGCCGGCTTGGCCGGACATCAAGACGAATCCTCTCAATGGCCGGCTTGGCCGGACATCAAGAGGAATCCTCTCAATGGCCGGCTTGACCGGACATCAAGAGGAATCCTTTTGATGGCTGATCAAACCAGTTATTTAGAGGAACAAGCAACCTCATGATGCCCAGTTTGACTGGCCATCTTGAGGAGAAAACGTCCTATTGATGGTTGGTTCAAAGGGTCATCAAGAGTATATTGTATTCCTCTCGATGACCCTCCATGACCGGTCAACCCGCCGGTCATCAAGGAGATGTGTTGATCAAGATGGCCAGTTTGACCGGTCATCAAGAGGGTGTTTTCTCTTCATGATGACCGTTCAAAATGGTCATTGTGAGGATTTGTATTCCTCTTGATGACTGGTTTGATTGGCCATCGGAGGGGATGTGCTCGCCTCTTGATGGCTGGTTTCACCGTTCATCACGAGGATGCGTATTCCACTCGATGACCGGTGCGATTGTCCATTGAGAGGGTATTGTATTCCTCTTGATGACGGTTTGACTGGCCATTGAGGGGATGTGTTCCCCTCTTGATGGCTGGTTTGACCGGTCATCGAGAGGATGTGTATTCCTTGTGATGACCGGTTTTACCGGCCATCAATGGGGTGAGAGGGGGTGTAGGCTGGAGTCTTGTAGTGAGGGGTGTTTTTTGGTGTCCTTGGAGTCCAAGCCAAACATCAGATCCTGTTGAAGCTCATGTGAGACTAACGCCCAAAAAGAGCAGTCTCGCGACCGATTCCAGAAGGGTTTCACGCATGCGCTCCTGTTTGAAGGGCGCATTGAAACAGGAGCCGCTGAAACTGCGGGATGGGAGGGCGGTCTGAAACAGGAGACGCTGGTTCCCAAATTGGGCAAACCACACCGAATGCAGGTTTACATGCTCCTACGTAGGCAAGTTTCCCGCCGGAAACATTTTTTCGGCAGAGTAAGTAAACAAATATATAACAACCCCCCCTTGCCAACTGTTTTCCCCTCCACAGGTCAAGCTCCGCTGTTGCATTTGCACGGTTTGAGCAGACCTTGTCCTGTCCCCCTCCGCCTTTGCAGTTGCATTAGGCCCGGGGGGGACATAACCCCTTTTACTGCCCTGTCGCGTTTGCACAGGTTTTCAGCCCCTCCCCCGTCATTTGCAATTGAAATTGACTAAGGTAGGTTATTTTACTCATTTTGGTGCTGGGCGCATTTAACTTTTGCCCCCTCCTGCCCTTGCATTTGCAACAGGCACGAGGGGGTTGAATCCTGCCCCTTTTCATTTCTGGTTTAGGAATTGGGGGGCAAGTCCAAGGCATTTATGTTCGGGGACTTTAAATTAATTTTCTTGCGGTGTCAAGCGTAATATGCTGATACCTGAGAAAATTGGAGGTTGGACGCAAGTGCCAATTTTCCATTTGCGCACAGGGGGCTCAATTTCAATACCAAGATGGATGAATTTGCGATGTTGTATATTGATCAATATAGTGTATATTGATCAATATAGTGTATATTGATCAATATAGTGTATATTGATCAATTTATATTGATCATTTTTTTTCGGACTTACTTCGCGCACTGCGAAAAGCTCTTCGCGCACTGTGCAGTGCGCGAAGTTTGCAAACACTTCGCGCACTGCGCGTGAAGGGCGCAACTTTTTCAAATTATTTTTTGACCAATCAATAGAAAAGCTTATTATTTTCCTCTGTGAATTTATTTGGAGTTTTTTGAAGCTTCCTTGTATGCTTAAAAATCCCACCAATGAAAAAAACAAGTACAGCCATTTGGGGACCTGGAATTCATATTCCCACAGGCCAAAAAATCCAAATAATTTAGTGAATCATATTAAATATGTATTTAAAAGTTTTAGAACTTTTTGGCCACTTTGTACAAGGACAAGGCTTTCAAAAACCAGTCACTTTTTCTCAAGATATGCCAAAATGCGCCAGTAAGTGGTGAACTTTCTAATTTTTGAAAGCCTTATTCTTGCACAAAGTGGCCAAAAAATTCTAAAAAGTTTGAATTCATATGTATCATGATTCACTAAATTATTTGGATTTTCTTACTTGTGGGAATATGGATTCCAGGTCCCCAAGTGACTGTACTTGTTCATTTTATTGGTGGAATTTTTAAGCATACAGAGAAGCTTCAAAAAACTCCAAATAAATTCACAGAGGACAATAATAAGCTTTTCTATTGATTGGTCAAAAAATAATTTGAAAAAGTTGCGCCCTTCACGCGCAGTGCGCGAAGTGTTTGCAAACTTCGCGCACTGCACAGTGCGCAAAGAGCTTTTTGCAGTGCGCGAAGTAAGTCTGTTTTTTTTTATTCCTCTTGATACCTTTGTCTGTGCTCCATGTCTCCTTGTAAATCTTCTATAATCTCTCTCCTTCCCCCTGTATTGGCTTCAAGCCACAGGAATCTTTTTTTTTGTCTGATAACATTCATAAATTTCTACATACACCATTCAATTCTTCATGAAAAAAAAGAAATTGCAAGTTTTAGGATTAATCCAGAGTGGCTGAGGGGTCTCAAATTTTTTTCATTTTTTTTTACTTCAACATTTGATGTTATCAGAAGTCTCCAAATCTACTTTTTTTCAAAAAAGGAAAAACACAGGAATCTTTTTTTTTGTCTGATAACATTCATAAATTTCTACATACACCATTCAATTCTTCATGAAAAAAAAGAAATTGCAAGTTTTAGGATTAATCCAGAGTGGCTGAGGGGTCTCAATTTTTTTTCATTTTTTTTTACTTCAACATTTGATGTTATCAGAAGTCTCCAAATCTACTTTTTTTCAAAAAAGGAAAAACATTGACCCCTGACCTCTCTCATGATACCATCCTGCACACATTGTTAATTTGGTTGGTTGAACTTCCTGAAGATATTGCACATCATACTTGAAGTGCTAAATGCATAGAAGGCCTTTTTGAAATTAGTTTATCATGGTTTAGCATCTTTTTGTCAGGTTCTTTTTTTATCTACTTTTGTTGTCAACCACAGATCAATGAGGAATATTTCCACATAAAATTTCTTGGGGAAATTGTTCTTCATATAAAACCCAGAAATATTGGGTTTGGGGTCACATCCATTGTGCAGCAGCTACAATCTGATCAGTTGCCAAATATTGCTCTTGGTGTCTCTGCCGCTATATCTCATCCCAGCGTGGGAATCCTTCTGCCATATGGTTACCAAAACATTTAGAGACCCCCAATGATTCATTTTGTACCTTTGATGACCACAAAACCCCCAAATGTAGCAGCTACAGTCTGATCAGTTCCCAGATATCACTACTTTGGTAGTTTCTTGGTGTTTCTGCCACTCTATCTCATCCCAGCGTGGGAATCCTTCTGCCATATGGTTACCAAAATGTTTAGAGACCCCCAAAGATTCATTATTTCCCTTTAATGACCACAAAACCGCCAAATGTAGAAGCTACAGTCTGATCAGTTCCCAAATATCACTAATTTGATAGTTTCTTGGTGTTTCTGCCACTATATCTCATCCCAGCGGGGGAATCCTTCTGCCATATGGTCACCAAAATGTTTACAGGCCCCCAAAGATTCATTATGTACCTTTAATAACCACAAAACCCCCAACTGTAGTAGCTACAGTCTGATCAGTTCCAAATATCACTAATTTGATAGTTTCTTGGTGTTTCTGCCACTATATCTCATCCCAGTGTGGTTATTCCTTCTGTCATGTGGTTACCCAAATGTTTACAAGCCCCCAAAGTTTCATTGTGTCCCTTTACCAACCACAAAACCCCTAAATGTAGCAGCTACAGTCTGATCGGTTCCCAAATATTGCTACTTTGGTAGTTTCTTGGTGTCTCTGCCGCTATATCTCATCCCAGCGTGGGAATCCTTCTGCCATATGGTTACCAAAACATTTAGAGACCCCCAATGATTCATTTTGTACCTTTGATGACCACAAAACCCCCAAATGTAGCAGCTACAGTCTGATCAGTTCCCAGATATCACTACTTTGGTAGTTTCTTGGTGTTTCTGCCACTCTATCTCATCCCATCGTGAGAATTCCGCTGAAATATGGCTACTAAAATGTTGAGAAGCCCCCAAAGTTTCATCATGTACCTTTACTGACCACAAAACCCCCCAATGTGGCAGCTACAGTCTGATCAGTTTCCAAGTATCACTACTTTGCTAGTTTCTTGGTGTTTCTGCCACTATATCTCATCCCAGCAAGAGAATTCTATAAAACCTCCAAATCTAGCAGCTAAAGTCTGATCAGTTCCCAAATATCACTACTTAGGTAGTTTCTTGGTGTTTGTGCCACCATATCTCATCCCAGGTTGGGAATTCTTCTGCCATATAGTTACCAAAATGTTAACAAGCCCCCAAATTTTCACTATGTACCTCTAATGACCACAAAACCCCCAAATTTCATATTGCACAAGAGTTCCCACGCTGGCATGTGATATAGTGGGAGAAACACCAAGGAACTACCAAAGTAGTGATATTTGGGAACCTATCAGACTGTAGCTGCTACATTTGGGGGTTTTGTGGTCATTAAAGGTACATAATGAATTATTGGGGGCCTGTCAAGATTTTAGAAACCATATGGCAGAAGGATTCCCATGCTGGGATGAGATATAGTGGCAGAAACACCAAGAAACTACCAAAAAAGTGATATCTGGGAACTTATCAGACTGTAGCTTCTACATTTGGGGGTTTTGTGGTCATTAAAGGTACTTAATGAGACTTTGGGGGATTTTGAACATTTTGGTAAACATATGGCAGAAGAATTCCCATGCTGGGATGTGATATAGTGGCAGAAACACCAAGAACCTACAAAAGTAGTGATATTTGGGAACTGATCAGACTGTAGCTGCTACATTTGGGGGTTTTGTGGTCATTAAAGGTACATAATGAATCATTGGGGGCCTTTTTACACTTTGGTAACCATATGGCAGAAGGATTCCCACACTGGGATGACATATATATATGTCATCCCAGTGTGGGAATCCTATAGTGGCAGAATCACCAAGAAACTACCAAAGTAGTGATATTTGGGAACTTATCAGACTGTAGATGCTACGTTTGTGGGTTTTGTGGTCATTAAAGGTACATAATGAATCATTGGGGCCTCTCAAAATTTTGGCAACCATATGGCAGAAGGATTCCCACGCTGAGATGAGGTATAGTGGCAGAAACACCAAGAAACTATCAACTAGTGATATTTGGGAACTTATCAGACTGTAGCTGCTACATTTGGGGGTTTTGTGGTCATTAAAGTTACATAATGAATATTTGTGGGCTTGTAAACATTTAGGTAACCATATGGCAGAAGGATTCCCACGCTGGGATGAGATATAGTGGCAGAAACACCAAGAAACTACCAAGGTAGTGATATTTGCGAATTGATCGCACTGTAGCTGCTACATTTGGGGGTTTTGTGGTCATTAAAGGAACTTAATGAGACTTTGGGGGATTTTGAAAATTTTGGTAACCATATGGCAGAAGAATTCCCACGCTGGGATGTGATATAGTGGCAGAAACACCAAGCAACTACCAAAGTAGTGATATTTGGGAACTGATTGCACTGTAGCCACTACATTTGGGGTTTTTGTGGTCATTGAAGGTACATGATGAATATTTAGGGGCTTGTAAACATTTTGGTAACCATATGGCAGAAGGATTCCCACACTGGGATGAGATATAGTGGCAGAAACAACAAGAAACTACCAAAGTAGTGATATTTGGCAACTGATCAGATTGTAGCTGCTGCACAATGGATGTGACCCCAAACCCAATATTTCTGGGTTTTATATGAAGAACAATTTTCCCAAGAAATTTTATGTGGAAATATTCCTCATTAATCTGTGGTTGACAACAAAAGTAGATAAAAAAAGAACCTGACAAAAAGATGCTAAACCATGATAAACTAATTTCAAAAAGGCCTTCTATGCATTTAGCACTTCAAGTATGATGTGCAATATCTTCAGGAAGTTCAAACAACCAAATTAACAATGTGTGCAGGATGGTATCATGAGAGAGGTCAGGGGTCAATGTTTTTCCTTTTTTGAAAAAAAGTAGATTTGGAGACTTCTGATAACATCAAATGTTGAAGTAAAAAAAAATGAAAAAATTGAGACCCCTCAGCCACTCTGGATTAATCCTAAAACTTGCAATTTCTTTTTTTTCATGAAGAATTGAATGGTGTATGTAGAAATTTATGAATGTTATCAGACAAAAAAAAAGATTCCTGTGGCTTGAAGCAAATACAGGGGGAAGGAGAGAGATTATAGAAGATTAACAAGGAGACATGGAGCACAGACAAAGGTATCAAGAGGAATAAAAAAAAAATTGATCAATATAAATTGATCAATATACGCTATATTGATCAATATACGACATCGCAAATTCATCCATCTTGGTAGTGTTTTAAGCCCCTTTTCAGAAAATTGCAGGGGAAACCCTTGATCCCAATTTCCACGAAAGTGTGGATTTAATATACTTAGATGTGCACTCTAAGATGAAACATTCTGGAGTTGTCACAATCAACAGTGGGTCAGCCACGCTAACCATAGCTGTTAGCATAGCGTAGCGCATAAGGCTGTAACCCGGGGTTCGGGTTGGGGCATGAGGCTCAGCCCGCACCCTGAACCCCAAATTTCCTGAGGTATGCCCCGAGCCCCAAGGCACGGGCCACTTTCTGCAGAACCGCCGCCAATTTTGAGAAGAACCTTCCGTCTTCAACTCCCCTGGGTCCCGAACCTATGCCGTCGACCTCAACAAAGAAGAAAAGGTTTCTTGGTGCATCACTATGCAACAGAACCGGCCTGTTAAATGGAATCCAAGCCGAGATATCTTGCTATTTGAATGAAGATCCTGAACCCAAAGGAATCAAGATACATACTCGACTACTGGCGTACACAACAAAAAACTTACCCCCAGTTGGCGTTGATGGCGCGACGCTTCCTCGCTATTCCTGCGACAAGCTGCTCCTCCGAGCGCGTGTTTTCAAAAGGCCGACGCGTTGTTTCTTGGCAGCAATCTGCCTTGGCACCAAGCAGCATCGAGCAGCTTTTGTGCATCAAGGACTGGTATCAGGCCTTTGGTGGGCCTTTATAGCCACTTTTATCGCTCATCTTGTCTCCTTTTCACTCATATAAACACAAACTACATTGTATATAGACACCCAATGGCCAATACTCTGCATACACAACTACAAGCAGCCCAATAAAAAACTTAAAAACCTCAATCATGTGCCATTTCCGCATGCTCCCCCCCCCCCCCCCCCCCCTCCAGCCAACAAAGGGTAGTTACGCTAATGCGTAGATAACGGTAACGTAACGGAATTTCTGCCGTTATCTACGCATTACGCGTAACGTTGGTGCGATTACGTTATCGCACCACAGGAAGGCCCTTATTTTTATGTTATTTACGTTATTGGGGCACGCATGGCCCCTGATAACAAGCAAATATCAAGGCAAAAACAGCCTCCAATGGTCTGTTTTTGCGTTGGCCGCTGATATCAAGTGAATATTGAGGCAAAAACAGCCTTCATCGGTCTGTTTTTGCGTTATCCAGCGGATAACGCAATAACGGGCCGCTTTTTTGAGGCCCGTTAGGTTACACACAGGGCTTAAAATGCCCCCGTTGCTAGTAAAGTAACGGGGACCCCCGGGTAACGAGGGTAGTTACGTTACCCAAAAACGTTGGATAACGTAGAGTAACGTAACTACCCTTCGTTGCTCCAGCATATTCATCATGCCCCGGGGTTTGGGGCATGGCCAGAGTCCATCCCAAACCCTGGACCCCGGGGCATGGGTTTGGATTACAACCTTAGTAGCGCAGTGCAAATGCACTATTTTTTTAGTGTAGCCTTAGCGCAATTGCGCGCATCTGTGCTAACGCTACGCCCACAGGGTACAAAGCTATTTTATCTTTTAGAGTAGCATTAGCGCAGATGCGTGCAATTGTGCTAATGCTAAGCACACAGGGCGCAAAAGAGTGCACGCTACAGCGCTTTTTGTGGCAAAAAATGTGTTTCTTCTGCTAAAAGCGCCTTAGCGTAGCGCTAACACTAAACAAAAATTTGTGTGCTGTTAGCGCAGCATAGCAGCGCTAACACTATTCAAAAAAGGCTGGTGCTTTTTGCCGCTACACTAAACTTTAGGGCTAAAATAGTGTAGTTTAGCAAATTGGCCCACCATTATCTCAATGTAGCTCTTTGATATTGTTTCTGCATGTGTATCTGTACTCTTGATGGAGAGAAAACAAATCAAAAATTACCCCTTGGTTTCTTGTGGGTACATGAGGCAAAGCTTTCACCACAAAAAAAAGGCAAGTGCAAGGCTAGGGGGGAAAATTAAATTGTCCAGAAGAACCATGTTGATCAAGAAGTAAGGGAGTCAACAGATCAGGCAGGGGTCAGAATAGGGAGTAAAAAGAAAGTTTTGTAGCAGATAATTGGGAGGGCCTTTGAGGCCAATTGTAATCAGGAGGGGCGCACACCAAAGTGTCACCATCCCAATGAGGCAAGGTTAGGCAGCCTCAACAGCTCTGCACATATCCTGTGAGCCCCCTCCTTTGGGGTCTCACAAAGCTGTCACAATTATCATTGTTAGATTACATAATCCACCGGTACTTAGTTTCAGCCTGTTCCTTCCCTAGCTCAGCAGAGATCCCTGTAGACTGAAACATCTCTCTGAGCTAGGTAAGCCATTCACCTCTTTCACTTTATCCACTCTTTTTCTCTTCTCACCAGTTGTATAGAAGAGAGATCCCTGTAGACTGACACATATTCCTGAGCTAGCTCCCGCTCATTCTGAAATTCAGTCCCTGGTCATAGAAACTTTGCCCTTGTGCCCCTTTTGAGCCACTTTACCAGTGAAGGAGATTCCACTCCTTACATATCCTCAGCCTCTTTGCAACATCTGCATCTGTGAGCCGACCAGGTTAAGACGGATCCAAAGAGACACCGTCTTTGGATTCCATGTGACCGCAGTGATAAGGGCAGACAGGGGAGGTTAGGCTTCGTTACCAATCTATCAAAATTGGTAATTGTAGGATGCAGATCTTTCCTGGGAATGAAGGCGACAGGTTGGCGATCAGCTTTACTGTCTCGATCCACTGCAAATCAAGGATGTCATGTGTAAGTCAGTCTTCCAATCAGGACAGCATGTACAGAAAAGGAACAAAGCCTACTGTAATTTTGTTTTGGCTTAGCCTTTGAGGACCTGTGGACGACAGCTTTGTCCCAGAGGAGCTGCAGCGGGGCGCGCGACTCAGAGACGGCCTGGAGGTTGTGGGCGGGGCAATGGAGTTTGACGAGGGCGGTGACGGCGCCGAGGAAGGCGGAAGGCTCTGGGCTGAACATGTATTTCTCCCAATCAAGTGCTTATCCCTAGGCAACAAATTAAATGAGACGGCCAGTCTTGATGAGAAAGAGAGAAAGGGGACAATGCTCACTTGGTCGGAGCTGTGGGTAACCCATTTCGTTTTCGCACACAAAATGCCAGGGCTAGTGCCATCAGATACTTGAGTTTTTTCACCGGCCCGTTTGGCAACGACTATTCCCCCGGACCTGGGGGATTTTTATTTTTTGAGTAAAAAGAAATAAAGATGAGGGCCGGGGGCGAGGGAGGATTAAGGGGAGTCTTCGAGGTCCAATCCGACAAGGACTTCTTCGAGGAGGTTGCTGGACTTGAGGATGGACGGGTAGTTGATTGTGCTGAGCTGGTCAAGCTGCCAGGACGGCCGGATAGGTAGGCCGGCTGCCAAGTCGGGGTTGTGCGCAATGCTGAGCTCTGCCGGACTTGGCTCGGTGGTGCTTGTCCGGGAGCAGCCGAGGTGGTCAAGACACAGTATCAGAAGGGAGCAGTGCAAATCAGCTGGCGGGTGACTGAAGAGAGCGCAATGCTGAGCTCTTCCGGACTTGGCTCGGTGGTGCTCGTCCGGGAGCAGCCGAGGTGGTCAAGACACAGTATCAGAAGGGAGCGGCGCAAATCAGCTGGCGGGTGACTGAAGAGAGCTTGGTGTCGTCATCACACGAGATTGGTCCGTCCTTTTTCAAGAGCTGTATCACAAAAAAACATGCTGAGGAGGGAGAGTTTGAGCCGGCGTCTTCAGATCTTCTCGGCCCACTCATACGGGTTGGGGTCGCTCATGCAGGTCAACCAGCTTGCCTCAATTTGATTCTTGCTTGGCGTTGATCTGGTCCTTGACATCTTCAGCTTCTGGCCCGACACCGTTGTCCAAGAGCATGGCGAGCTTGGTGTCAAGTGGTTGTGGGCGTTGATGAGTGGAAGGATGAATGTGCATGCAGAGGGCAGAGACAACGGTAGCATGCATGGGGAGGGTGTTCCCATAGTGATGGGTATCTGATGACAACGGGTGGCTTGGTCAGAGGTGATCAGCGCGGCGGTGGTGTTGAGTCGTCAAGAGGTCAAAACCCTGGTGGATCAATTGATGAAGACGGGTATTTAAGGAGGGTTTGTCCAGAGGATGCCTCCCCCAGGGGATCCGGTTTTGTCCTACCCCCTCCGTGAGAGCCCACTAATCACTTGATTAGGGCCTTCCTGGACTACTCTAACAACCGGCCCACTTTTGCTTGTTGCTTTGGCACAGCTGGAGGGTCATCCATAGGGCCTTCAGGCCTTTGGGGATTTTCAACTTGCTTCAATTGTTTTGTGTGATATTTCTGTTGTGATTTTGTATATAAAACACGCCAAAACTTAGATCCAGAGGTCCAGGATTGTGTGGATTTAAGAAAGTGGGATTATTTTAACATAAAAAGCTAGCTGGGCTCTACTTAATGTAGTAGCCCTGCTGACACTACAGGAGGTTGTAAGCTGTAGAGACCTCAGGGAAATGCGCACAGAAGAGCAGATGTGTTTCTTTCTTGTCTAAGCCAGTGATTTATAAGCTATTACAATCTTGGGGCCAGATTGTGGGACAGAAGGTGAACTTTGGATATGCAATTTTGGAGGGAATAAGAGTGACAGGGAGTGGAATGAGTGACAGGGAGTGGAATGAGTGACAGGGAGTGGAATGAGTGACAGGGAGTGGAATGAGTGACAGGGAGTGGAATGAGTGACAGGGAGTGGAATGAGTGACAGGGAAGGGAAAGATGAGAGAGGAGAGACCAACGATACTGGAATTTCAACACTGGGACTGTCTACATCAATATCCTGATTATTCTTGTGGAGACAAATGGAAAAGGCTTGGTGGTTGTATATGCGGCAAAAATTGTTGCAATGATAAATCTGGAACAGTAGAAAGCAGAGATGATGGTTGTGGAAGGATTTATCATTGCATTAGAGGAAAGAACAAAAGAAACAGAGAAGAGAAAAGAAAAAAAGAAGACACTCACCTGGAACAGCAGAAAGCAGAGATGATGATCGTGGAAGGATGAGGAAAGAGCCTTCCATGTCTGCTGCTCCAGGTGATTATAACATGGAGATGTCATGGACTGCAATATGTACATGATAGGTTTGAAGCAGAGAAACATGAGGAAAAAAACAGAATTAAACACCATACATCCTCAACAATGATCCTGCAGAGCTTGGGATACAGTGTTGGAAGGTTCAGCAGTCCATCCCTGCTTGAGCCCTCCCACTCAATTGTTGTTGATGGCCTCCTTCTAGAACAGCAGAACTTGGAGCTCACCAAGACTCACATCCATTCCCTTTTTGCCCAGAACCAGATGGATTTTGTCAAGACTTGGGCTTAGTTCCGCAGAAAAGGAAGTACAAGGAACAAAACCCTAACCCTGCAAGGGGGATCAGTGATTCTGTACAACCCTCAGGTCCATGCAAACATATGTGACTCCTAAGACAGTGGGAGTAAGCAATTAAGGTGTTCAAAGTTGAAATCACGAAATTTTCATTACATCAAATCATAGAATCATAAAAATTTCAAATGATGATTTCATATGTACCATTTTAGAAATGTTGCTCCAATTTGAGTGTTTGGGTGTACATATTTTTTTCACCTCAGAATTTTATGATTTTATGCAAGTCAACTTTGAACACCCTTAATAGTTGAAAGTTCTAGAAAATGTCAAAACAGACCCGGGTACCATTTACGCCACTGGTAACCGCACAGTTTTTGCCAAAAACAGGCACCTGGCACCGCATCCGGCACCGCCTGGCAGTTACCATGGTTCTTTTAGGCGGGTACCAGCGGTACCCGCCGGCTTTATTTCATCAAAGAGATCACCAAGGGGGGTCCTGTAAGCCCTGCTCACCATAGGCTTACACAGACATGTCACTAGATTACATAATCCTAGTTCTCCCTTGTACTTAGTCTTCACCCTCTGCTTCCTTAGTCCGGCAGAGAGCTTCCCTCTCTCCCGGCTAGGTAAGCTCCTTTCCACTTTCTCTCATTCTGTCTAGTTGTACTTACCAGAGAGAGCTTCCCTCTCTCCCGGCTAGCCCTTTGCAATCGAGTCCCCCACCGTTTGGAACTAGAAAGTTCCCAAAGGCTCCGGCCTCATCCCCTTTGGCCCCGGTTTCCTTGTCTTCATCAGTGAGGGTCTACTGGACCCTTACAGGTCCTCGATGACCGGAATGGATGTGTCATCATAAGTTAATCCTCCCCTCAATGACCAAAACAGGTCGGTCATCGAGGGGAGGATCTCTCAATGACCAGAACAGCAATGACCAACCTGTTCTGGTCATCAAACAGGTTGGTCATTGTCATCTAGGGTACTCCCCCAACAACCAGCACACACTTGTCATCAAGGGGAGTTGTTACTCCCCTCGATGATTGCACCAGGGCCGTCCTTGATGACCTGTCCTGGCCCATGACCGGTCTATTTTTAGTCATTGAGGGCAGCTCAAGGCGGGACAAGGGCCGGGGGTCCAAGGGTTACCCAATTAACCCGTTGGGGGAATGCGGTACTTGGGGGCGGTACCCAGGTACCGCACCGCTTTTTCCGAAATAGAGAATGTCAAAACGGACCCGGGTATAAATTACACCGCCGGTAGCCGCGTGTTTTTTCCCAAAAACAGGCACCCGGCACCGCATCCGGCACCGCCTGGCGGGTACCAGCGGTCTTTTTGGCGGGTACCGCGGGTACCAACTGGGTTTTTATTTCATCAATGCTTGCGCACAAGTCCGCAGGGACTTCTGGATCACTTGAAATTTTTTTATGTCATTTCTATCACTTATATAGGGAAAATAATATATAGCTAATTTATTTTATTGAGATTTTAAACATTTGCTAAGATGAATTTTCATCCAAAACTATAATCTTTCTTTTACCTTTCTGCTTGATTTGGTTTTTGTCCTTCATACCTTGTTTCCACTTTTGCAAGGCACCTTCTTCAATCAAGTTGTTCTTGGAGTAAAAGGCGACGGTCATCCCATGAGTTAATGATTGAGCGGCAAGTCTGTGCCTCTTTGACGAGACATAATCGCGCCCAAAGCTAAACGCTCTTTCGACATCAACTGATGTTGCTAAAAATGCAGTAAAAGTGAGTTCGGATGGAGTGACAATTGGGATCAGGTAGATGGCCGGCTCACCAGGACAGCTCAAGACATCCAACGCCATATGGACTAGGCCGCCGTGGCTGTTCCCAGAAGATTTCTGTTGTATCCACCACTGCAACGGATTCACTGGGTCGGTACCGTTTAGTATAAGTCCTCCCGCTAACCATGCGTCCAATGCGTCAGACGACGAATCCCCCCCTCGGGCAGCGGCAGCCTCTCCCAGGCCGGCAAGCATGCCGGTCTTTGGCTGTGAGGAGACAAGAACTTTTAGTACTCGGTTTGCAAATATAAAAGCAGTTATTTTACCTTTGAGCTTGCAGTCACACTTGGTGCCAAGGAGGAAGGAGCAACTGGTTTCGGCTTGTAAGTCGATACCCACATTTCCCGAGCTAGCCGTATAGCTTCGGCGATCCAGTCAGGCTCCCAGTTGGCCAACTTGAAGTACTCGTCTCTAAAAGAGGGGTGCAGCACTGAGAAACGGTTTCAGTAAGAGGAATCTGAAAATAATAAGCAAAATAGACATACATATTGCAATCCTGTAAAGAGGGGATGTATCTGTCAAGCTGTAATATTTGTTCGTTATTTTCAATCCGATTTGGCAGGCATTCCTTAATGCCGCTGGGTATTTTTTATCGCTGATGAAGGTTGATAGATGTTCCGTTATTTGATCAATGTATAGAACTATGTTTGCTAATCGAGTTGATCCGGCAACCAAAAGTTGAAGAGTTATCTCATTGAAAACATTCAGGACCTCGACCAAATCGTGTGCCAAGTTGAAGTCACCTTTGTCCAAGTGATTTTTACGATCTAAACCATGCCGCTTATGACGCTGCCAAACAAGACTTAAAAAGACCAGTTGTTAGTAATTTTACATTACACTGCAGTGGAAAGATGACTTACATGGCATCTTCACACCTGATTATGCTTTTGAGTTGTACATTTGTTGAATTCCAACGAGTTCGAACATCTCTTTCAATGTTATGAGGAGTTGCGCATCCTTTCTCCCAACAGATCTCGACAAACTCAGCTTTTGAGTTTGGTGAAAATCTCAACTTCTTTGAAATCTATCAGAACTATATCACAATAAAGATTCAGGTTGATGAGACAAATGGACCATCTGATTAACAAATATAACACTAACTTTTGCCAATGTCTCTTTGCAGGATTGAGTTGTGTAGCAATCATTGTTGTCTTCATTGCTAGCGAGTTCAATATCGGCCTGGGTGAGCGTTTCGGTCTCGTCTTCATGCTCGTCCTCGCTCTCATATCGGTCTGATCCGCCAATTGATTCAACATCACTAGAATCTTGCGAGGTGTCATGGTGCCCTGGAGAGAGGCTATCGTTTGAAAAGCAAATCAACAATCAATACATTTTCCGATTAAGGAATTCCAGAGATACTTACCATCTAATTTGCCGCTGCGGGGAATCATCATCATCTGATCCTTCTTCATCAAACACAAATGCGCGACCCTTGGCAGTGCCTTTCTCCCGAGTTCCAAACGGGCAGAGTATCGCTTGGACAATTAAGTTGAGGATATGAGCGAAACACCTGATCCACTGAGTGTCGCCTTTAAAGTGAAGCCACTTGAGCTTTTTGATCTCCCTCACCATCACCTCGTTATTTTTGGCATTGTCGCTCACAATACTAAATATCTAAACAAAAAAATGAGTCCGCACAGAAATTGAAACAGAAAACAAACTTGGCCTACCTTATCTTGAATTCCAAATTTCTCGCAAACTAAACGGACCGTGTTTGCGAGGTACTCACCAGTGTGGCTTTCTGATAAGGTAACAAAGTCTAGAGGCATTGCCTCCAATCGGACATCCCCAGCATCTTCGGCTAATCGATAGACAACGGTACTCAAAACATCGAAACCGTTTGGAGATTGCCATGCGTCAACACCTAAATACAATGCACCTTTGTGTGCCTACAAATATCAAAGGTGTCACAGTCAGTTCATAGAAAGGATATGAGAATTGAGGAACCCACACTCAAAACCTCTCGGTGTTTGTTTTGTATAGTAGAGTAGAGCATATGAATGTCCTTTGAAACAGCCCGCGGGGTCGGTAAGTGCTTGACGACCGTTGGATGAAGTATTGCTTTATGGCTTGCATCTGTCAGCGCTGAAAATGGCCTCGCGGCCTCGGCGCACCATATGGCACATAGCTGGGGCACCTAGATTTTCCAGTAGACTTCTCAAAACCAAGAAAACATGTGGTTAAATTCAAGGGGCTCACCTCCTTTGCATTGATTTGCCCACTTGCAGAAAATCCAAGATCGGCCAGCTTCTGATTTTCTTCGATTTCTTGATGTTTACGTTGACAGATCGAGGTGTGTTTTTTCAGGTTACTACAGGATGAATCTGAGGTAGGACGGTTGATCTTGGTGCCGCATCTGAATGCAGTTCCAGTCATATTCATAAGCAACAAATCAATAAATTGAAGCGATCCAGACTTACATTTTGCAACAATAGGCAATCATCCGCCTGCCATGCTTATCCTTTTGTTCGGAAAGCTGTGGTACGTGATAAAATTGATAGGTTGTACTGATAGCATTCGCAGCGATTCTCTGAGCTTGTTCTGTATGAAGGAACCTATTAATTTAAAATGGTTAGTGACGTGAGTTGAGAAAAAAACTTACTTAGCTCCTCCTCATCAGTCAATGCCTTGGCTGGAGCAGTTCCAGATGAGGGGGGAGGACTGTTGGGGGTGCTGTCGCCTTGGGGTGTATGGTCCTGGGTTGATGGGTGTCTCTTGCGGGGGCGTGCCATGTTGATTTTTCCGGGTTGAGTGGCAGGTTGGATCAACAAAGGACAGGATATGGCTACTCTCCAAAGCGGACCAATAGCCGGGCCTACCCGGTCTCTCCCCCGGGGGTCTGGCGGTACTTGGGGGCGGTACCCGGGTACCGCACCGCTTTTTCCAAAAAAACGGGCACCCGGCACCGCATCCGGCACCGCCTGGCGGGTGCGGGGCGGGTGCAGGCGGTACCCGCCCGCGGGTGCCGGGTACTGCCAAACGGGTACCGGTTGACATTCTCTATTCCGAAAAAACAGGCACCAGGCACCGCCTGGCGGGTGCGCGGCGGGTGCGGGCGGTACCCGCCCGTGGGTGCCGGGTACCGGTTGACATTCTATAGATGAAACCCTGATCCTTCTTTCTTGCAGCCACGCCTACACTTGAAAAAGAGCCAAAGCAACATGCCAACAAGGTAAGTGATGCCCTTGGATTTTTCTCAGCTAGGATTCCTGTAGCTGATGGATGCTAATTGCACACCGTACAGCATGTTCACATCCTACACCAACCAAGAAAAAATTGGCCCCAGCCTCAACAATGGAATCTCAACTCCATTGACTGGAGGTAAGTCTGTTGTTGCAATGGCAATATCAGAGGAACCAGTCACTGAATTTATGCATTTATTTGCAACAGAAATCAGCTACTCTGGTTCCCTTTTAGCTCATATTGGAATGTCCTGAATAGATAGACACAGCAAGTCAAAGTAAGAGAAAAAACTCATCATATATCTCACTGAGCAGGAGAGCTCAACTTCAAGTGCTGACCTTGATTCCAAATTCACAATTAGAACTTTTATCCCTCAGCACAATATTGTGTCATCAGATTCACCGCTGTCATTTTCATGTTCATTTTCATTTTTTCTTTTAATCTCATACCATATGAGTAAATTTGTTTTTCTTTTCTTTTCACTAAGTCTCTGAGTTTATCAGATAGACCGGTCACTTACACGGCCATAGAAACTCTTAGTTCTGTGAAGCTTTTCAGAGTTGACCTCTTTTAAGCTTCTCACCGCACTTGCATTCCATGTCTTTGCCAGTGATTGGCCCTCACTTGATATTGCAGACATCAGGGGGATTCAAATTTGGCCATGCATGACTTTCATGTACTTTTGAAAGTTGGTGTTAAAAGCTTTCCTTGGACACCAACACTCAAACCAACATTCACACATGTTTGGGGGTGTAGTACAATGTGACTTGCATGCACTTTTGCAAATCTGTGTTCAAGAATGCACTTAAAAACCAAATTGAAGTGCATTAGAGAATCACAATTTGGACCCGGGTAAGGTTGGCACCCTACCGGGTATGTTTTTTCCCAAAGCAGGGACCAAGTACTGCACCTGGCACTGCCTGGCGGGTGCGCAGCGGGTGCTGGCAGTTCCCGCCAGGCAGTGCTGGGTACCTAACAATGGGTCCAAACCGTTATTCTCTAAAGTGCATGCAAGTCACCTCTGGCAAAATTTTAAACCTCTATTGAATTCAAGCTCAGCAACCTGCTGGACTCAACCAAAATTAACAATGGGATCACAAATATCCTCTCGAGGTGCAGCACACCCTTATCAATCAACTCCCAGGCCTTTTTGAAGCGCAGGGTAGTTACGCTACGCGTAACGCGTAGATAACGGCAACGTAACGGAATTTTTGCCGTTATCTACGCGTTACGTGTAACACATCAATAGTTACGGTAGCGGGGCCTTTGCCCTTATTTTTGGATGGCTTGTTACTTTATCCAAGAGATGAGGAAAAATTTTACATCCGCGTATTACGTTATTGCACAGACCAATGTGATTTCGTTACGGATAACGCAGAGAACATGCCAAGCGGAGAAAGAAAGATAGGAGGGAGTTTAGATATTTTTGTGGGAGGGCACTAATGCTTTCAATGCCTTCCCCGCCTCCTCAAAAATTCCTGTGAGAGGAACCTCCTCCTGGAGCCACATCATGCTGTTTACACAGCGTGACATGGTTGATGGGAGTAAACTCCCCTGGCTGCTAGTACACACGTCTGCGGCAGCCAAAAATAAGCGTTCAACCGCACATGTACTCCCAGATGCTCCCAAATAAGCTCGGGCCATCTGGGAGAGAGCTGGGTAGGTGTCGGAGTTTGCCTTCCACCAATGTAATGGCGTCAATTTTCTGTTGATGGCATTGTTCTTGAACGGTATGTTGGCCTTCAAGAACGCCTTGACTTCATCTTCATGTGCGGCGGGTGTCTTTGTCATCCTCAAAGCAAGGCGTTGCATGAGTGACTGGGGCTTGGCGGTAAGCGGCCTCTCGATCTCCGTGACTTTTGAATCCGGGACCGCGGGCTGATCATTGGCCTTGTACTGCTCTTTGTAAAATTGGAAGCGTTGTTTGAGCAAATTGAGACACTTGGTGACCTCAATGCTCTCAGTTCCAAATCCGAGCTCAAAGATGTGCATCCGGAAGCAAGGATGCAAGATTGTTGCAAGCACCAGGGTCTCGCAGGCCATGGCTTCGTCCAAGTACTTAAGGACCCGTTGAAGCATGGCATAATACATTGGATACAATGTATCCTCCTTATTGGACCAGGCCAGCTTTTCCGAAAGCTGTTCCTTGAGCTCGAGGTACTTTGGGAGTACATGAGCACCGGTTGGCTTGTCGCCCTCCATCTGCGATGTAAGAATCACAAAAACCTGGGAGTTGAATTGAGACAGATGAGCTAAAAATTATAGATCTTGTTAACAGAGGAACTTTGTACACACCTCCAGCTCGCGGTTGAGATTATCAATCTCATTCCAGTCGCGAGGACTGAAGAAAACATCTTGGAAATGCCCCAGCTGGTTTGGGCCCTGGTCTTCCTTAAGCAAGCAATCAATAACATCCCGTGCTTCAATGGCTTTCCGGTGGCTCTGGTACTTGATATTCCAGCGGATGCCATAGCCGGAAATCAATGGGGCCACCTTGATTTTCATGTCTTTGGCCGATCAATCGAAGTTTGCGTGCTGGGCGGCTGATTGAGTTATCTGCTTGATAACAACATTGAGTTTTGAGATGATACCCTTGAGCTTTGTCGTCTTCGTGTATTTGCCTTGGCTAGCTGTGTCCTCAACTCCGTCATTCTTGTTATCAGAAGTGGCTGAATCATTGTCTGAAGTATTGTCGGCATTCCCATAGTCACTTAGCCAACCTTCTTCGTCATCCTCTGGGGCAAGTTCAGTGGCGCTCCTCTGCGGATCAGGAACTAGTTGGACTTCAGGAGCTTTCTCGAGTGGTTCAGTTTCATCCTCCTCAAGTCCCCTTTTGAGTACAGGGAAGAAGCCAAGGACTGATTCCTTAGCCTTCCCAGGAGGCAATGTCTTAAGTGATAGCGCATCCAAGCCAGCATTCACAATCAAAGCCAGCTTATGGCAGAAGCACCTGATGTGTGTCAGGCTCGGTGATGCCAAGAGTATGAATACTCCTCTAGCTACGCCGGCGACAGAGCACGGTGCGATTTAGCGCGCAGCAAATGCGCGGTAGAAGTGCGAAGTAGCTTAGGAAAAGCTACTTCTAATGAAACAAAAAAAGAGGTTAACGGAGGGGCCAGGGGCGCCTGGGGTGGTTTAGTGCCCTCCGCTGTTCTTACAGGGCCTGCGCACGAAATGCGCAGGGTTTTTTGTGTCCTGTGACTTCTGGGGCCCTTGGAAAGGGGGTAGTTGCGCGATTACTCGCACCCAGGAGATAGTTTGGGATAAAATCCCAATAGAAAAGGGAAAAAACGCAGACTTACTCTCAGCGAGGGTCTGCGGTAAAAAAGACTACCTATTCAAGTAAACCGAGGTTGAGGCAAGGTCCGTCTGGCGCACAGGTCAATTAGACGAGGGCGAGACGGCAAAGCTTCGAAGTGGTTATAAATGTATCTGGGGGACCTTTAATCGCCCAAAGGCCCCAGTTTATATAGTCAAGCTACAACTGGTAGGGTTGTAGCTCTGTAAAGTTATTATTCCTTCGGCTCTTCGGCCGGAGGAGTGGAGCGTGGGCAGGAGCTTTCGTGGATTCTACTACTCACGTCGCTCCTGTCATACATCTTTGGAGATGGCGTTCTCTCTTCCTCGATCTGAGGGAGAGTCTTATTTCTCCAGTTCTTTCGCGACTGTTCCTCGGTGGCTGGGGGAGGCTCAGTAGTTCACTTTACTGCTACACTCCTCCGGCCGTTTCACATCGGTCTTTCTGTTTACATTCTCCTAGTTCAATCGAACTGGAGAATGTCTTGCGACCTGTTTTCTTAGCTTGAGAACGGGTTTTAACCAGTTCATTACTAGTTCTCCGGCAGTTTCTTTGGGCTGGAGTTCTACCATTTGCCCCTCAACTCGGTCTAGGGTTCGAGGGGTTATATATTGCATAGTTTGTTATGCGCGGCGCTCTGCGCCGCAATCATTCACTAATGAATACCATTTTTTAACCTTGTGCGCGGCGCTCTGCACCGCTACTATTAACAAAAGGATTTTATCTCTTTATCTTATCTTTAGCGGCCCTTAGCGCTGCTACTTTAAATACTAGAATAGTTAGCCGGGCTCTAACTTATTATAGTAGCCCGGCTGACAATGTGCATGGTGGCTGGATCCCAAGCGTCGTCAGATTGCTTCTCCGGGTTGTTTTGATTTAGAAGCTGATACATACACTTCAAGGATAATTAAATTCCCCAAAAAAATTACTTAAAGTTTGAAGTTGGGAAAATCATTGAAAAAAAATCACTTCCTACTGAAAAAAAATGCTAACTGAGTGTGCTCAGCCAAAAAAATAAAAATGTGTCAGAATGAGTAAAAAACAATGGGGCACATTTCTGGGGTGATTTGTTAGACGGGCCTGCATCAGGCCCGCATGGGCCCATACCAGGCCCGTTGGGCCCATTGAAAAAGCAGTATTTGTTTGGAATTCCCATGTTCTGCTAAAATATGAAATGCGTCAAACCGAATAAATAATGAGGGGGCACATTTTTTGGAAGATTTTTTCACGGGCCTGAAGGAGGCCCACATGGCCCCCACACAGCCCACTGGGCCCATTGAAAGAGTAGCCTTGGTTAAGAAAGCATATGCTCAGCTAAGAAAAAAAAAATGTGTCAGACTGAGTAAAAAACGGGGGGGGGGGATTTTTGGGGAGGCTTTTTGGACGGGCCTGTATCAGGCACGTACGGGCCAACAGGTTTCCTAGGGGAAGGGATGGGCCTGGACCTACATTCTGTGAGTGCACAAATGTCATACAGATGTCAGAAGCCCTTCAATATCTTCTGTTGATCAATGGCCAATTGGTGCTGTTTTGAAACATCATATGGGCATTCTTAACCAAGAATACTTTTGGGTTGGCCCAACCAGCTTTGGGTGGGCCCGTGTGGGCCTGATGCAGGTCTGTCAATAAGCGCTCCCCACAAGTGTGGCCCCATATTTTTTACTCAGGTTGACACATTTTTGTTTCTTAGCTGAGCATATAAGGCATTCTTGACTAAGGCTACTCTTTCAATGGGCCCAGTGGCAGTGGGCTTTGTGAGGGCCGGGTGGGCCTCATTCAGGCCCGTGAAAAAATCTCCCAAAAAATGTGCCCCCTCATTATTTATTTGGTTTGACGCATTTCATATTTTAGCAGAGCATGGGAATTCCAAACAAATACTGCTTTTTCAATGGGCCCAATGGGCCTGGTATGGGCCCATGCGGGCCTGATGCAGGCCCGTCTAACAAATCACCCCAGAAATGTGTCCCATTGTTTTTTACTCATTCTGACACATTTTTATTTTTTTGGCT
This sequence comes from Puccinia triticina, assembly GCF_026914185.1. Lineage (NCBI taxonomy): Eukaryota > Fungi > Basidiomycota > Pucciniomycetes > Pucciniales > Pucciniaceae > Puccinia > Puccinia triticina. The sequence goes on along the minus strand of NC_070564.1, from coordinate 2,805,896 downwards.
GAGCACGCTCAGTTAGCATTTTTTTTCAGTAGGAAGTGATTTTTTTTCAATGATTTTCCCAACTTCAAACTTTAAGTAATTTTTTTGGGGAATTTAATTATCTTTGAAGTGATAGTGCGCGCCATGGTGTTGTTGTTTGAGCCCGAATCGGTTGTCTGGGCTAGCATCTTCTTGTAAAGATCGTGTTTCTTGAGGAGAGCGGCAATCGGACGGGCTAGTAAATGCCCGTGGTGCTTCCAAGGAATCATTTTGAGGGCGAGGTGACAAACAACATAATCCCAGTTGCAGTCAATGTAAGCCACCGCCGCGCCAATGAAGGCAAATCTATTACCCTTAGTCTTCCAAACATCGTGGATGAGGGTGAATTTTGTATCAAGTTTCTATTCAAAAATTCCAAAAAACATATATAAGAACATTGCCGCATTGTTTGTAGTATAGCAAATTTCTCTGACCTTTAAATTGTCAAAAACAGTAGTCTTCAGCATCAAATGAAGCTTCTTGGACTCGTCCTCCGACCATCGTTTGCCAAAGAGCAACACCTTGGGATTCGCATACAAGAAGGCCGCACAAAGCATTGGGTCTTCAATTCGAGACCATGCAAGCGCCTGTCTTACTTGCCAGATCATAACAATCTGGTTCAAGACACGGTTGACAAAGATGGGCTTTGCTTGAAGAAAATTGCTCATTGGGGTTTGCTTTCCATCAATCAGCCGCTTCTCAGCTATTGAAGGCAGTAATTTGACGCCGGATGCCTTAGCTTCATTACGTTTGGGGCAGCCGTTAGTGTTCCTGCTGGCTTGATTCAACCCATCACAATGCATGATTAGATTTCCATCTGTCAAGCCGTGTCCACAATAAACTTTGTTACACCAACAACACCTGTAATTCACAGGCTCTCCTCCCTTTTCCGCTTTGTTATCCTTAAAATACGGAGGATGGAAATACTCGGCCACATTGGCAAACCCCTCATCTTCATTTTTCACCTCCCTAGCTTGAATCTCGACCGATTCATCGTCGGAAACTTGGTCATAGTCGTAATCATCATCTGGTGGATTGCTCTTTTGATCATGCGCGCATGGAAAAACAAGAGAGAAAAATATAGCAAAAACTCTGTCAAGCTTATTATAAAACATGACAGAGTTCATAAACAAATCAAGAATCTTACTTCTTTTTCCACCATGGGCTTTGGGATCTGGCCTTTTGGAGTCTTCTTATGAGGAGCTTTCTTCTTGATCCCGGCACCGCTTGCAGTATTTAAAGAGGCAACTTGACAAGGTTTCTTAGAAACCTTGGTTTTTGTATTCTTAGATGTTTGTCCGGTCGCATGTGACTGTTCAAATTCCGAAGAAGGAGGCACGTGCCTTTTTTGAGATTGCGCTGGTGGTTTGGTGACTTGTACTCAAGAGTCTGATGAAGTACGGATCATATTTGGTGTAATTGATTCCGATGAGGCTCGTCGAGACCGGCGCAGTTGAGACTGGTTTGTTTGAGCACCATTATCTACAGTGTCTTCCTCTGGTTGTTGACTTGGATTTGTGGGATTCATGGCAAGTGAAGGAAATTTTGCGATGTTTAGTGTTTGAACTTGGTCCAGTGCCTGGGAACCCAGCGAATGATAGGGGTGTTTGAGGTGGGTCAGGCAAGCCACCAAGCTGTACAGGAGTTTTATTTATTTATTTTAGGAATAATCACGGAGGCAAGGGGTAATACAAGTCATCTGACGCGTTATCCGTGTTACAGGGCGTTACCCGCAGTTACTTTAGCCACTTGCTGGGAAAGAACACAAAAATCCTCCGTTACGCTAATCAGATGGCCACCAAATCCATTGTTACTACTAGCGTAACGGATGGAAACAGATAACAAGATAAGTTACATTACGCAAATCAGCGGGATAAAGTAGCGTAACGTAACCACCCTGCGCTGCTTTTTGGGAACCACTGTCTCCAAAATACTCTACCAGAAGGCCGGCAGGGCCAAGCCAAACATTCCCATTCTGCTTGCCCCCCCCCTCCCCCCCTGCCAGCAAGCAAGTTCCACTTTTGCCGCTGTTACCCTCCAAGAACCACTTTTCCAAGGGCTCCATCCATCCAGCTTGATCTATCCTTCCATCTATGGAAGAAAATACCAGACTCACTGAGCCCAAATACCAGGCTTCTAGCACCAAAATTCAGCCCCTTCCGCCACCCTGGCCTATCTCCTTTGTATTCACAAACACCCCCTCAACCTCCTGCCTTCTCTTGCAAATACAATTACAGCCATTTAATTCTTAAAGGCCTCCAGAAGCAAACTTGTGGAAGTCCCTCTTCTGCAGGGGGGGGGGGGGGGGGGGGGGGGGGGGGGGGGGGGGGGGGGGGGGGGGGCGGGGGGGCGGGCAGCCCTGGTCGCGGAGCAACCCCTCTGAAGGAGGGACTTGAGTCTAAAACCAAACTACAACCGCGTCACGGTTGGCCAGTTTTGGTGTAGTTGCCTTTTGGACAGCTGCACCTCCTGTACATTCATCTCACAGTAGGCAAAAAGTCGGGTTGGAGATAAAGGAGAATGGTGCGGACCTCCTCATCTAATTTTCAAAGGAAAATATTGAAAATTGGACCAGCAGGAATTTTTGCAAGATCACAAAAATCCAAAAATCTGCTCTTCAGGATTGAACTGAAGTTGATTCTTGGCTTCTCAACCAGGACCCCTCCTTCAAAAAATTCCTCCAAAAAGTTTCTATTTACTTTCCTGAGATTGCTATCTTGTCCTCTATTGATTAATATAAGAAATGGTTTGGTTTGAAGAAAAAAAAACAAAGTCATGCTGGACTAAAATTGGCTTGTAAAAAATCCAACACAAACAATTTTTGAAAAATTCAAGATCCTTCTTGATGGGGATGAAGAACCCCATCTTGGGCACACCCTGCCCAACGTCATTATCCACTGGGTGGTTGTGTGTATTCTACAGGATTTTTACAAAAAAAGGACCTCAGAAGCCCAAACGTGACACGCAAGCATGCACGTTTTAGACACAAGCCTCTCACGCACTTTGTGCGTTCAACGGAGAGGCTGTACACGCTCGCTTCAGAAGAGGTGCTTGAAGAGCCGGCTTGAGTTCACCAAATACAGTGGCTCCCCAATCCTGCTTGAAGGTGCAATAAACAGGCCTCCGTCCTGCTATTGGCAAACAGTATCAGACTATCAAACAGCCCATCAACCTCTTTGTCTTGCTCAGCTCCCCCAGAAATCCTGTTGAGTTCACTGCAGCCCTTGATCTCAGCCGCATGCGCTGGTTGCCCTAGCTTCTCTTTCCCGGGGGGTATGCACGGGTAATGCTGGTCCCCTGCACCTCATGGCTACCCAATTCCAGCTTCACAAATCCGCCAGCCAGTCTGCTATTAGGGTCACCAACAGTCTGCTTGATGTTTTGCATGAGGTTGTCCAAGGACAACCTCATTGTCATGTATATCAGCCTTTATCTACTTTCTGATGTCTTGTGATGCAGATTTTGTGCCCACACTCTTTATCTCTTGGACAGGATGACTGCAAGCAACAGTCCCTTTGTTTTATTTTTATTTGTTCAGCATTTTTGCATTCATGTGACTCACAATGCACATTTCAAATTTGAGAAATCCATTGGGCACTATGAGCCAGCTGCCTTGGATGAGACACAAAGTTTGAGAATATTAATCAATTAGACCTAAATTGTATGTTTGAGGAAATTTTTCAGCTAGCACAATCCTATAGAGAATGATGAAATCACAAGATACAAAAGAAGCTGATCAAGCTTGATTGAATTCAAATGTTATGAAAGTGAGACTCTGTCTGCGTCCCATCAAATTGTAACCTGTGTTACAGGGGAGGAGTTCATATCCAACAGTGGCAGGAATTCTTGATGGATGGAGCTGAACCCTGAGAGTGCACTAGCCTAACTAAGCCTCTCAAACGGAGGGGGGCACCCCTGCGTCCCAAAGGGACTCTCTGTAGTAAAGAATGTCAAAGTAGACCCGGGTACTGGTTGGAACCCGGGTACCGCACCGCTTTTTCCCAAAAAAAAGGCACCAGGCACCGCACCCGGCACCGCTTGGCGGGTACTGGCGGTACATAAAGCGGGTACCAGCGGTACTTAAAGCCGGTACCGCGGGTACCACCTCCGGTATTTGCTCCGTGAGCATCCACCAATCTTTTTTTTCACTTCACAGACATCCATAAATTCTTATTCAAGTTGTATATAGCTAAACTACTTATTTAAAGCATCATTCCTCATCTACAACGATAACTTTTCTTTTTTTAAACTTCTTTTCAATCTTCCTTGATTCACCGATACCTTGTTTCCACGAGGCCAAGACACCTTCTTGTATCATATTTTTCTTCAAGTAGAAGGCCACTGTCATCCCCGTACTTATCGAGAGGGGTGTAAGTCTGTGTCGCTTTGCCGCGACATAATCACGACCAAAGCTAAATGCTCGTTCAACATCAACCGATGTTGCTATAATGTATAAGACAATCAAGGAATCAGCTTTTGTATCGAAATAAGCTCGCTGATATCCAACTTACCTGGACAACTCAGAACATCCAGTGCCATATCAACAAGACCACCATGCGTGTTGCCGGAACGCTTCTGTGCAATCCACCACTTGAGAGGATTCACTGGCTCGTTGCCATCCAGTATAAGTCCTCCAGAGAGCCACATATCGAATGCATCGGTTGAGGAGTCTCCCCCTCGTGCAGCAGCAGCGCTTCCAAGGCCTGCAAGCATACTAGTCACGGGCTTCTAAATAATACAACAAATAATGATCAGCCGTGCAGAATTGTTTTTGGATTGAAGTACCTGACTTACCTTGGTCGAAGTTGGAGCAGTTGAGGGAGGAGTTGGAGGTTGGGGCTTGTAGAACAATACCCACATCTCCCGGCCCAGGCGTATTGCTTCCGAAATCCATTTGGGCTCCCATTTCGCCATCTTGAAGTACTCGTCCTTAAACGACGGGTGCATCACTGTAAAGATTTAAAAGATCTGTTAGGCAGAGTAAAAGAGAGTCAGAAAGAGAAAATTACTTACAAATAGATATTCTGTAGAGAGGAGAAGAGTCAGTTAGGCTATAGTATTTGTTTGTGATCTTCAATCCATATCGGCAGGCGTTCCTGAGGGCCGGAGGGTAATTGTGATCAGTGATAACTGTTGATAAATGCTTGGTAATTTGGTCAATGTAGACAACAATGTTTGAGAGGCGAGACGATCCTGCGGTGGATACTTGAAGTGTTAATTCCTGGAATAGGCCCAGGACATGGACTAAATCACGCCCTAAGTTAAGATCCGACTGGTCCAAGTAATATCAACGCTCAATACCATGTCGCTTATCGCGCTGCCACTCAAGACTTTGATGATGCAGGATCATAGTGACTCAGTAAAAGTTATTCAAATCATCAGTAGAACGAAGAAGAGTACTTACATCGCAGCTTCACAACGAAGTATGCTGTTGAGTTGAGAGAATGTGGAGTTCCACCGAGTACATACATCCCTTTCGACACTATGCGGAGTCTTACACTCCTTCTCTTTACAAGTGTCGACAAACTCGGCTTTTGAATTGGGCGAGAACCGTAATTTCTTAGCAATAGCACGAAACTATACCAAAAAGTTAGTTTTATATTTATGTAGTTTGAAATTGAAAAAAGTGAAGCTTTTATACCTTTGCGAGTGTTAGTTTGCAAGTATCAGTAGTATAGGTATCACTTTCATCTTCTTCACTAGCTTCTTCAATGTCGGCAATGTCGAGTGACTCATGTTCAGGATCTTCTTGTCCATGAAGGGATTCGATATCGCTCGCTTCGTCTGTTAAGGGAGAAGGATCATCACAGTTGCCCTGGGCGAGACTAGAGTAGCATAGAAAACATTCAACAGATGTTAAATCGGAAGTACACGGAAAAAAAGCAAGACTTACATTCTGATTTGGGCCTGTGCATCATCATCGTCCAATTCTGAATCTCCCGAGTCAACATACGCATGAGACAAGCCTCCAGTATTACCAGTTTTTTTCTGCTTCTTATTTCCAAACGGCCGCAGAATCGCCTGGACTATTAAGTTGAGGATGTGCGCAAAACAGCGGACCCATTGCGGCTCGCCTCTAAACCGTGGCCACTTAAATTTCTTGAGCTCCCTCACCATGACTTCGTTATTTTTCGCGTTGTCGCTCACAAGACCACATATCTAAAAATAAAAATGTTTTGTAAGTATTGAATAAAGTGAAACAAAAAAAAACAGGCATCGGCGATGAAGGAAAAATGGTCACCTTGTCCTGAATCCCAAATTTTTCCACGACTAGAGCTACCGTCTTCGCCAAGTATTCGCCCGTGTGGCTACAAGAAAGGCGAACAAAATCAAGTGGCATAGCCTCAAGTTTTATATCACCAACATCGCTTTCTGTTAATCGGTAGATAACCGTGCCCAGGATATCGAATCCGTTTGGCGACTGCCACACATCAACTCCTAGATATAACGCTCCTTTGTGCACCTACATATTTGAAATGTTAGAAAGCTCAAGAATGAAAAGTAAAAAAGAGTCAACTCACGTTCAAAACAGTGCAGTAATTGTGTTGTACTGCCGAGTAAAGCAGATGAATATCTCTTGAAACATCATGTGGTCGAGGTAAATGTTTGACAACGGTTGGATGGAGGATGGCTTTGTGGCTAGCATCCACAAGCGCAGAAAATGGCCGAGCGGCTTTGGCACACCATATTGCGCATAGTTGGGGAACCTAGAAATGTTGAAAGTCACTTTCCTGACATAGAACAAAGAAATAAATAGCTTACCTCCTTTGGTTGCACGTCTCCGGTGCCTTTAATTCCTAGAGCACCCAATTTTTGTGTGGATTCAGCTTCACGGAGTTTGCGTTCGCAGATCGATGCATGTTTGTTTAGATTGCTGCAAGAGGTGTCCGACGTCGGACGATTGATCTTTGTTCCACATCTGAAGCCAAAAGTCAATTAAGATCAAAAAATGGCCAATGAAAACAGATTGCTTACATTTTGCAAGGATAAGCTATCATGCGCCTGCCGTGCTTGTCCAATTGATTGGAAAGGACGGGTACGTCGTACGAATTATAGCTTGTGCTAACACCATTCTTGGCAACCTTCCGAGCTCGTTCTAAATGCAAAGAATCATTTGTAAGAGGGCGCTAGTATAAATTGAAGAGATTTGGTCACACTCACTCAACTCCTCCTCGTCGGTGATTCCTGAAGCTTCTACTGATGGTTGCTTGGTGCTGGTTGATAAATTGGTATCGTTTTCTGTGCTAACTGGATTTGTATCGTTTTCTTCTCCCGCATCATCTTGGGCTGAAGACGCCCCCGAGGATTGAGTTTTGTGTTGTTTCCGGGTGGACGCCATGGTTGCTGATTGGTTGAGCGGTGAAGGAAAGGTATGTAGATATATGGACCGATCAGGGATATCAGGCCCTGGCTTGATGACAGTGTTGTGTATTTCACATGTCACAGGCTACCCAGCTGCGGGACCATGGTACGATCTGGGGGGTACTTGGTACCCGGGTACCGCACCCCCTTTGATACCAGCTGGGCGGTACTTGGAGCGGTATCCGGGTACCACACCGCTTTGGAAGCCAAAACCATGTACCTGGTACCGCACCCGGGACCGCTGCGCGGGTGCGCGGGGGGTGCAAAAGGTACCCGCCAAGCAGTACCGGGTACCGCCCCAGGGGTACCGGTTGACATTCTTTACTCTGTAGGAGAGGCTGATGACTAATGGCATACATTTTGCCTGAGAGTTCAACTTCCAGGTGTTTGTGGCTTTTGAATTGGTTTTTATCTTTCACCCCTTGCACAACAAAAAGTAGCCCACCTCCAGTTGAGCCGTGAAGGGGAATAAGAGCCTGCCATGCTAGCTCCTGGTCCCTATCCTCAAAATGAGGATTGGTGGCACGAGCTTGACTGGCCAAGGCATCTAAAACAGAGCTTGGCTCCTGGGGAATGAATTGAATGCTGTACTGTTTTTCTCAGCTAGTTCAATACATTCACATGATACAGCTCAGAATACCCTGAAGACACCTCAAACTCTATAAGTTTGACGGGTTGTGGGATGAGGATGCATGGACTTCCCAGCATGTGTGTAGTGGCAAAAGATAAGGAAGAGTGAGGTGAGTCTCATGGTCCAAAGGGCATACATGGGGCCCTTTGGGAACAGGGTCAAAATGGGAAAAGCACAAAAGCACCAGCAAAACTCATTGTAAGATTGGAATCTCTCAGGCCAAAATGTGGACATTAGTCCCAAGTCACTCCGTCGGAGTTCGCGCTTTGCACCAGCCCAGGCTGTACCAGGGCCCTCTGAAGTGGGAGACTTGTGTTAAGTTAGGAGAGTGCAGTGGCAAAGCCACCGTGGTCTCTGGTTTGATTGGACATTGCGCACTAGGACTCCGGGATTAGACCCACAGGAAACAAACATAAAAGAGAGGAATTATAACTGAGTGCCTGGATGCTTTCCCTAACCTTTTAATATCATTATTATTGGGATTTTTGATTCACATACGTACATATTTTGATTTTGCATACAACTAATTTGACCAAAGTCCTCCGCATACCCAATTTAATCTCCCCGATACAAACACGAACATGATACCCTCTGGGTCTATTTCTAATATCGCTAATGATCTGAAGAAAAGGGGCTTGGATGTAAGGAAGGATGAAACCTATCACAACGGAGTCGACTGATTCTTTATCTGCAGGTTACAATACGGATACAACGTATGATGCCATTATTTAAATTAGCAGGATTTGCGCGAGTTGTTTTTATAGATAGCTTACAAATACAGTAGGGAAAGTGAGCGAGCATTGGCTAATGACTAAGGAAGAGCAGAAAACGGCCATGGCAGGGAGTCAGATGGGCGGAGGAGGAAGAGGCCGATCATTGAGGTTGATCGGTGTCAATGGCAAGGATTTCTTATTGTTTCCCTCATAAATTGATTGAGAGTTCTGGGCGGCAATGTGACCACCATCAAGGCTTGGATGGTTGTGAGGTTGATGGTAAGCCACTGGATGAGCATATTGAGGACTGCGGTATGGGTTCGGGGGCTGTTCATTACTTGGGCGGTCGGATGGATAGACAAGCCCGGGCTGAGTATGAGAGTGGCCGATGATCCGCTGGAGATGGTCTAAGTTATCGGCCGTGAGATCGGTGTTCCGTTCGGGTGGATTGGGGTTGACGTTTTGGATGTTGTTGAGACTCATGCTTGCCACTGCTTCCGCAATCACGCCCCCCCGCTTGATCTTGTTTTTGTTTTCCCATGCGGTGCTCGCATTCTTTCCGTTGGGGCCGTGGGCTTCCGGGGGCAGGGGCGGCCCGGCTTTGATTGATTGGACCATCCCTTGGAGAGGCTTGCTCAACGGTACAAGCGTCGTATCCTCAGGCTTCCGTGTCGACGTTCGGATGAAATTGGCGGCGAGTACTGCGACTGGACGGGGAATTTCACCAGCTGTATAGTCGACAAAGCAGGGTGCCACTAAGAAAGAGGAAAGGACTTCATAAGGTTGGTCCTCTGGAGGAATGGTTATGACCGCGGAATACTCACAAGTGTATTCATTCCCCGTAGCTGCTTGACGAACGTAGCTTCTAACATCCTTGCTCGCATCGCAACGCTCGAGAGATTGTCGGATACACTCACATTGCTGAAAAGTCGGTAAAAATCTCAAATCAATACCAAGTCTCGTAGGAAGGCTTTGCAAAATCGACAATATAGGCACCTCGTCTTCAGCAACGCAGATTGCAGATACGGCATTTGCATAGTCCCAAAAGGTGTTTCTGACAAAATCAATCCGGTCTTCCTCAAGGTCTTGAATCAACTACGCACGGTGCAATACGGTTGTTAGCAAACGGCATCGATCCTTGCAGCAACTCTAAACAACTGACATCGCAGAACAGTTTCCATTGGGTGTTCCACTCGTTGATGGTTTCCTGGAAGTTTTTGTTGTGAGTCCGGTATTCTTTTTCTGTGGTTGGAATGAAGAAAAAAAAATCAATCTTCCTGCCCCAAATCGTCTCACATTAATTTGAGGTTCGTACCAGTAATTTTGATACTCATGTGGACTTTGTCGAGCTTGTTGGACACCTTGTCTGAATCACGACCTTGGACTAATTGGAGCTGAGTTACATAACCATTTTTCGCAATCGAATCTGATTCGAACCGCCGCCTAGCCTGTCAAAATTCAGTCAAAATTTGAGAATAAATCTGCCAACGAAGAGATGGAATTCATATTTTTTCCTCTCAGGAATAAAATGAACACGGAACAGACATACTTTCTCATGCATCGCTTGTAAATCAACCAGGATTTTCCGCAATTTTTCCACTGTAGCTTGGGGCTGGAATTGAGATAAGGATGGCAAGGTTAAACAAAAGGGCAGGATTTCGAATCATGAAGCACCTTCCGAAGTGAAGGAAAATGCACACACACATTCTTCTTAACGGAATCGCGGGTACTGATGAAAGCAGCAAACTTCTCGTATAAGGCTGTCTTGAAAGTGCCAGATAACTCAGCGTGACAATGAGCTGATTTCTCAGTACTGATACGAATGGAATCGAGCGCGGATTTCAAGCCGATCGGTTCGAGGTTCGCGGCAGCGCTAGCTAGGACGGGAGATTTACTGAGCCTGAAGAGCTTTTTCGAGTACTCCAGTTCGATCGCCGATCGTTCCTTGTACCAAGTCTTGAGATCTTCTAGCATTCTGGAGGACTGTTTCACTCGAGACATCAACACCTCATATCCGGCATCGCCCCAAAACGCGTTGCAAAAATCTTGCATCGAGTCCTGATATCCGCAATCATGTGCGCCTTGAGGTCTGTGGATGTGATTGCCGGGGGATGGATAATAGTCTGGCCGTTGGGCTTGAGGAGACGGCGGGTCTGGATGCTTGTCGTGATGATGTTCGGCTTGAGGAAATTGGAGATGGACTTTGTTGAACAAGTTTGCTAGTCTGGCCATCCCTCCTAGGTTCCGGAGGTGTGTTCACCAGCCGTGCGGGGTTTGGTATGCCTCGGTGAACCTGGTCCTGAGGATGCAAGAATTTGGATGTCGATCAATCGCGCGACGCGTCTGAGTGAGTGAGTCAGCCGACATGGGCCGCGCCGGGGCCAGCCGCCAACCGACCCGAGAGTGTACCCAGGCAGAACGATTCAGTGTCACCTCGATCCACCAGACCAGAACCACAACAGTCACCCTTCAAGTACATATCCAGACAATGGCATCAGCGACACACCAAGCTCCCATATCCTCCGGCCCTTCAAGACCATTTCCCCCGGTTTCCGTTACGGCTGAGGATGGCCCGATAGCGCCACCCAATCAGCACCACCAACCAGCCGAGGATGATGCCATCAGTCGCTGCGACTCGGAGGCCGCAGGTCCCCGGCCACCATCTAATTGCGACCATCGGCGCCATCTTTACCGTGGTCATCGCAGCGGAAGCCTGATCGTTGAGGACCTTGATGAGCTGACAGAATGGCGCGCCCGGCAACGAACGTTTGATGGTCAGCCCTCATCCTTAAACACTTCTGAAACATTTCTCGCTACAAGCTCGCCCTTTCCTGACGCATTCCTCGTTCCAGGCGCTTACCTACGCACTGCGCTCGGGTGCTCGTTTTTTGCACTCACGATCACTAAAATGTTCCGCAAAGAGCTATCCCAAAGTAAGTACTCGCTTGGTCAGAGGCACACCTTGAATAATGATGCACTCGTTTTCTGCATGCTTGGCTAGTTGGCCTAGAATTCGCGGCCTTGTCCGTACTGATCCTCGTCATATCTTACATCCGTCGTCGGAGACTGAATCACGATTTCGCAGACGCGCATTTCCCTGAGCCGACTGGACTGGACCCGGATCAAGCTCGAGGTCCGAGGATATGGGGTCGAGAGTACCGAACCCCGGGCGATTTTGTGCTCTTGATGGCGGCTGCCGTAGCAACTATTCAGATCAGTTTGATCGTCCTGATTACCAACTTGGACTGACTCATCCCTTACTCTCTCTCCCAACCCTTCTCTTGTATTACCATTTCCAAAACTACACGCTTGTATATTGTAACTTTTGTGATAATGTATTTTAATAAAAATAAAGTTTTAGAGTCAATTTTAAGGCCTTTATGAACAATTTTTCAAAAAATGAACAAGTTGATCTGATTTTGAGGAAACACCCAATCCTGAACATCTTGTCATATTTTTAGGGGCAGGCTAAATCCACACCAAAAAATTACTACATCCACTCCAAAAATGGAGTGAACAGTAGTCCACTCCAACTTTCATTGGAGTGAACCATAGTCTACTCCAAATTTTGTTGGAGTGAACAAAATTACACTCCAAAAAAGCCTGTTTTTTGGAGTGTCACCATGATGCACTCCAAAAATTTTGGAGTAAACTGAATTCCACTCCAAAAATATTTTTTCCAGGCAGTTTTTTTTTTTTTTTTTTTTTTTTTTTGGAATGCACAGATGCTCATTCCAAATTTATTGGAGTGGTTTAAGGTTTCTCAAATTTAAAAAAAGGCAATTTTAAATCTGTACAATTGAAACTTGCATGTAACTTTGAAAAATGTATATTCCAAGTTCTTGGGGTGGAGTACCAGGAAAACTTTAGGGCAGTAGTAGGCAGGTGACATGAACCAACCAAATTTAATCCCTTTTAATTTATTTCTGGTTCAGGTTTTAGTCATTGTAGAAACTGAAAACATTTTACATACATAATTTTTGATGTATTTTAAGTACATATATGATGCTGACATAAGTTTTCATTCCTTTTTAAGAACCCTGACTTATTTTACTGCAATACTGTTGAAAACCACTCCAATAAATTTGGAGTGAAAATCTGTGCACTCCAAAAAAATGAATCATTTCACCTTGGAGAAATTATTTTTGGAGTGGAATTGGGTTTACTCCAAAATTTTTGGAGTGCATTATGGGTACACTCCAAAAAACAGGCTTTTTTGGAGTGTAATTTTGTTCACTCCAACAAAATTTGGAGTAGACTATGGTTCACTCCAATGAAAGTTGGAGTGGACTACTGTTCACTCCATTTTTGGAGTGGATGTAGTAATTTTTTGGTGTGGATTTAGCCTGCCCCTATTTTTAAGAATTTGTCAATAAATGCTTTAGACTTGACTCAAAATTCTATTCTCATCCTATTGTGAACCCCCTCTAAGAGATTGCTGTTGGGGCTTAGTAAATGTGGAAAGAAAGCATGACCCACACAACTATCCATGAGACTTCTGCTAGATTTAGCGGGAGGCCCTAAACCTTGTCTGCTGGTGAAAACTTGATCTCGGTCAAGTTTCACCAGCCAGCAAAATTTAACCTTGCCCTTTAGATTTGCCTTTCAGTTTTTTAGCCCACCGGAAGTTATCCAGTTCTCAATCTCAAGATTAGGTGCTTTTTCAGATGCTTGCTGAGATGGGCGTTGAGTGCGCGCTGCGCGCGCTTTGAATATTTAGCGAGCACAGCAATGGGAGGCAACAAGCACCACATTCCGGATACCGACCACATGGAAATCCATTGGAAGCTCACAGAGCTGTGGTCAAGAATACACGACCTGTGTGGTAAGCTCGAAATCATATTGTTCCAAAACAAACTAAAAACCTTCTAATAATGGCACCCCCAGCTGATGGCCAACATCAAAACTTTTTGTAGATTTGAAGCAGTGCGACCCGTCGATCCAATTCCAGCTGAAATCCGTATGCCAATCACTGCTGAATCAATCCCAGGATGGAAACTCTCTGGAGAGATTAGGACGAGTTAGCGAAGAAGCGGTAGCCACGGCAGAAGCGCTGTTGATTTTGTCGGATGAAAAGCTGTCGTCGTATGTTTACAAGGAGGTTCCGACGCATTGGAGACAGCTCTATACGGACTCCATCCTGCTTAAAGTAAGCACAATCTTCGCGCATCGAGGCTCAGGAAATGGCAACGATGCAATCGATTGGATGGAGATGATCAGACTGTTGGACATGGCCTTGATCATTTCTGGCGCGCCCGGAAGAGGTCGTCGTGCCGCCATCTTCTTCCTGATCGGATCGATCCAAACAGATTGTATCAAACCATCTGGAGACCCTCAAGAAGCGGACGTGCGGCCCGAAAAAAGGCGAAAAACCTCCGAAGGGTCGAATCCAGTCTCTACACCGATCGTGATCAATCCCATGCCCACATTTATCATCGCTCCAAGCACTGAAGCCTTCGTTAAATCTACTCACAACTCCCCATTCGTGATCAAAGGATACTGCAAAGACTGGAAGGCATTGTCGACTAACCGCTGGCAAAGTATTGACTACTTGAAAGCCGTCGCTGGTCCCGGCAGAGTGGTTCCAGTGGAAGTGGGGAAGACGTACGCCGAGGAAGATTGGAGTCAGACAATCATGTCATGGGGGGATTTCTTGAATCAATTGAATGACTGCGATCCCGATCGATTGGTCTACCTCGCACAATATAACGTGTTCAATCAGTTCCCCCAGTTGAAAGACGATATCGAACTTCCTGAATACGTATACTGTGATCTGCCACCGCACGATCGGCCGAGACCCGATGTAGAGGATGGAGTGATTTTGAATGTCTGGTTGGGCCCAGCTGGGACTGTCAGCCCGGCGCATGTTGATCCTTACTACAACTGCTATGGTATCCCATTTATCACATCATTATTCTAGACACATATCAGACAGAAATGTGGGCTGAACCTGACTGGCTCAAAAGGTATGAACAGCTCAAATTGCCGGCCGCAAGTACGTCTGGGTAGCCGATCGCAAGTTCACGACTGAGATGTACCCCTATGGTACTCCTACTGGCGACCAAGATTCCGACCACCTGGAAGAAGCTCAAGATAGAGACACCCTTCAAGCAAACTATATGACAAACACTTCCCAAGTCGATGTGTTTGGCTCGGTTGAGAAAGATCGTCTGGGAGAATTCCGGCACCGCTTTCCACACTTCGTGGATAAGGTCATGCCCGAGGCCCTCCAAATTATTCTCGACGAAGGGGATATGCTAGTGATGCCACCCGGGTAAGTCTCTCGACCTCTGGCTAAAACTCGTTATTTTTGTATTGTCCCTCTGATCTTCTGTGCTTCTTATGTGCTCTTTTTCTCTCGGCAGATGGTGGCATAGTATGAAAAGTCTAACGCCTTCTATCAATCTCTCGATGTGGTTCTGATCACTTCATGACTATTATTGATCTTTTGATTCCGGTGGAAGAACTGACTTGCTCTAGTAAATTGCAATAACGAAATATATGTTTACGCAGCTTGAAATACTTTATCTATTTACTGTAAATGCAAGAGCAGCTCTGACATCTTCGTTTCGGTGTGTTTTTGATGCGAGGCTGACGAAACCTGGCAAATTTATACAATCAGTCCTCGGGCTAAGGTGTTCTCATCGCACAATAATGTGTGCCGGCAAAACTTGGGGTGCAAGAACGAAGGCCTGACTCTCACTTTACAAACGTCAAATACAGAGCTTCGTTTGAGTTACATCGAATTTTTGAGACACAAAGTGTAGACACATAAAAGCACACAAAACACGCAACCGCGACGGACTCAGTTACAAATGGCGCTGCTCTAAGTCGAGCCGAGGTGGCTGATGCAACCTCGCTGCATCGAGGCTAGCCCGGTCAAGCAGGGTCAGGCCGGCGACAGTGAGTTTCATTGAGCGGACGTGCTTGGGAATCGTCCACACACGCTCTGTGATGATTTTTATGAGTGACATGGAGACGTTTCAAGTTCACGGAAGCCTATGTGTTTGGGCATGATAAGTTTGCCAGCCAATGGATGTGACCGCGGATTCCCTTCATTTTTTCCAGCAAAATGTTATTCCAACTTCTGGCTGTAGCTATATGGCTCATGTCAGTTCATGGGAGCTTGGAAATGGAACCACACAGGACACTCAAACGAGTTAGGGAGAAATATAAGCTCTGCGGTAGGAGCTTCTTCATGGATTCGTCATATTGCGCTCAATTTTATTATGCAAACTGACCATTGCTTCCCCACCTCACAATAAATATCCGCAGCAATTCCGCAAGTCCGTCATCTCGATAAAGATCAGACCAGAGCAACTCGAGTATGTCGAAGACCTTCGGAGGATACTGTGGATCACTCAATCCAAGCATCCCGCTTGCAACGCTTCACATTACGGGACGCCCCAAGTCAGTCTGTCACCAAGGAAACGCGTTAGTTGTCCATTCACTGCCTGGTAATAAAAGATTCTGAAAACAATTTTGAGGCTGAAAGTGATCCACTTTTTCAGGTCTGGAGATAGGACAAAATTGGAACAATGGTGACTATTTTTTTTCTTTTTAAATTTTGGAATCAACACACTGATATGGTAATCTATTAATTCACGGAATTGGCACTAGCACAAACCCAGAATGAACAAGAACAAGATCTTTGGTCAAAGTATTTAAAACAAGGGTATCTCCCAAAGCGGCCTTTCACCAAGAACCAACATTAGTTCTGTAACTACTAGTGCGGTTCAACTTTGGGACTTATCTGATGCTCCTGTACAGGTGTGGATATTAAAAAAAAATGGAAAGGAAATTCAGGTAAGTAAATCATTTTCTTTGGGTGAACTACAATTTATCATTGGGATAACATTCTTGTTTTTTTTTTAAAAAAAAAAAAAAACTTCCAGCCAAGTTGATGTTGTTCCACAATGATTCAAAAGAGCTCACAAAACACTGGGATTGGCTTACAAGAATAATACGGCACTTAACAGGAAAAAACTTATTTCTCAAAGGCAATCACTTTTATTGAAGAATCTAAAGAAAAAATAAATTTTTTCAAGCAGTTGAGACTTTTTGAACTTGGGGGAATTGTAATACCAAATGCAGAATTGGAGCATGTGGCAGCTCTCCTCAAAGAACACCAAGACAGTGGATTGGAAAAATGGCTAGAAGGTTTCCCCATTGATTTTGTGCACCAAATTGCTAAAAGTACATGGAGATCATCAGCACTTTCATATGTGTAAGAAATCAAGAATCTCATTGGTTGTTATAAACTGGATTATAATCAATTGAAAAGAAAATTAAGGCCATCTAAATTGCAGGAGCAGATTATTTTACTTTATGCATTCAAAATTATTGATTTCCTCTTCAAGAATGGTTTCATCAATGAGGCAGACTTGCATGATCTTTTTGAAGATGATGATATCCTCAAGAAGGCAATTTTTTCAGCACTCAGAAATCTCCATAATGAAGCAGGATTCACAATGTATGATTTGTTCATTTTTGATGATCATGTCAAAAAAGATTGGCTATGGCCATTTGGTTTTGAGTTTTTCAGAAGTGAGTCTTTGTGGTTTATGTGCACAATGAAAATGAAGAAGTTTTCTTCCTAATTATGAATTATTTGTACCTAACCAACAGAAATCAACAAAGAAGAGTTAGAAAGATTCATTCTGGAGGGAAAGATAGCCAATATAACTTTCTATGGTAACCAATATAGCAAATTTCAAAATTCTGCAGAATGGGAGGCCATTTTGAGTTCACTTTCAAGCAACAAATATATCAACAAGCTTCAAGAATCAATCCATTCTGGATTTCACATTGATTCAAGAATCAAGGATGATCAAGAATTTGGGGAAGATGTCAAGAACCTGATGAATCTCCTCATAATAGCTCTTGACTTATCAACATCATATTACAGTCATAAAACCATCAAAAACCAGTTCATCATCACTATTTGTGATCTCTTGGATTTCATTGAAAAAAAGTTATGTCCTGGAATAATGAGTAGAATTTCAAAGGAGTTAGAATTTAACCCCAGATATTTCAAGGAGACAATTGATTTGATATTGAAATTTTCAAGATTTTCTAGCTCATTCATGGTAGCTGGAAAATTGAAATATTCCAATACCAGTACAAAGCAACTCCTCAACAATCACTTAGTTGATCTTGAGCCCTTCTGGGAGTATTACAGAGCCAGATTAGAAAGTATGCATTCAGACTTTATGGAAAATTACTCAGAAACCCTGGATCAAAATCATGCTTTGTCAAAGAAATTAGAAGGGGAGTTCAATTGGGTAATCTCTTTAAATTTCCCAGTTAAGATTTTGGATTTAAAACCTGAAAGTCTTCCTTCTAATGGGATTCTTCCCTATGAATACAACTCTAAAAATTTTTGGTCAAGTGTGGCAAAAGCAGAGGCCCGGCGTTATAGGTTGATAAGGAATAAGCATAATTCATTTTTCATATACTGATCTTATAAGAAAACCATGTGGGAAATATAGATTTTCTTCCTCCCCACACATTTCTCATATTCATCAAACATACTTTCCCCTTTTCACCTTCAAGCCCCATGTTCTCCACACATTCAAACTTAAATGAGGTTCTCATAGTGAACTTTCTATCTATAATATATTTATTACCTTCAATTACATGTTTAAATTCTTCTTTGATTTCTATTCTGAGCTAAAATGATTATGATGAGAAACAACCCCCAGGAATTCACAAAAAAACTCCAAACAAAAGCCTTTACCATGTGGACCTGTAGCCTCAGGTAAAATACTAGGTTGGTTCTGTAAGAATACAGACCTAGCTGACAAGCACCACTCTCATCAAGTGAGGTGGCTGCCAGTGCCGTGATCTGAATCAGCTGTGGCGCATGGTAAGAAAAGCAACCCATGTCCGCAGTCCAAGGACCCACAAGGCTGGAAAAATCATAGAATCCCTTGCATGAATTCAGGTACAGCAATTGAGAGCCAAAAGACCAGACCTGTGGAGAATCCTGGTCAGCAGTTGTTACTGGAGAGGAAATTAGACAACACCAAAGTAGATTACAATTTTTTTAATCTAGTAGCTGAATATTCAATGCTAACACTCGGCCCAAACCCAGCAGACTCTGCTCTCAAGGAGATGGGTAAATTGTGTTTTGTCGGCGGGGGGGGGAGGGGAAATTATATCAGGTTTTTTGGGTACTTGAGATGCACCTCTTGGCTAGAAAACCATAAGACGATCAGCGCAACATGGCCGGCTGATAGAAAGGAGACGGAAGGACGTCATAGGTATCGCTGGCAAGTTATTGGGAGAGCTCCTCGCCATGTCTCTTGAGGCGTTCCCGCTTGACCTGCTCAGCGACGGCGACGGCCTGCTTCAATGTCTGGGGCAAGGGGCGCCGAGGGCGCATGGACCCACAGGTAGGAAGAGGAACGGGGGTCCTCAAGCAACTTGTGGCCTTGGGCTAGGACAGATGTTAGGCTGTTCTTGGCCACTCGGGTTTTGAATTGGCTTTTTGACACAGTGACAAAAAAACGTCAGATCAGTCTCGAGTAGGAACGTGTTGAGTTCCCTAACTAATTGGACACCGAAGGCTCCTGCAAACCTTCTACAAATTCCCTAACGCAGTCTGATGAACATACTTGGTCAAGATATCCTTCATCGAGCCCGGTCAAGCAGGTTCAAGCCAGCAACAGCGAGTTTCATTCTGTGGATGTGCTTGGGAATCGTCCACACACTCTGTGTCACTGATGTGGAGTAGTGGGGACATTTTTCTAGTTCGAGGAAGCCTGGTGCAAATGGATGTGACCTCAGACTCCCTTCATTTTTTCCTGTAGAATGTTATTCCAACTTCTGTCTGTAGCCACATGGCTCATCTCAGTTCCTTGGAGCTTGGCAATGGAACCACACAGGACGCTCAAAAGAGTTAGGGAGGAATATAAACTCTGCGGTAAGATTCTTTGCTTCATGGATTGCCTCACCATCATATAACTGATTGCGCCCTACTTATGATGGCAACGTTGACCATTGCTTCCCCACCTCACAAAAAAATCCACAGCAATTCCACACGTCCGAGATCTTTATAAAGATCAGATCAAAGCAACTAAAGTATATCAAATACTTTCAGATAATCCTTTAAATGACCCTCTCCAAGCATCTCGCTCGCAAGACGTAAGATTAAGGCATGCCCTAAGTCAGCCTGTGACCAAGAAACCACGTTAGTTTTCCATTTAGCGCCTCATAATGATACCTTAAGAATGGAATTATGAGGCTGAAATTCATCCAATTTTTTAGGTGTGGATATAGGAAAAGAATGGAAAGATGGTGACTAAACTTTTGTAATCTTGAAATCAATGCACTTTGGTAATCTATTACTTTCTGAACTTGGCTCTAGGACTGCCCAGAAATGAACAACAACAAGATTTGTGGCCCAAGTACTTAAAACAAGGTTATCTCCCCCAGCAGCCGTTCACCAAGGAACAACGTTAGCTCTGTATTCAACTAATAGCGTAGGCCAACTTGCATACTGAATCTGGTGCTCCTCTCTAGGTTTGGAGATTAGGGAAAAATGGAGAGAAAATGAAGGCAAGTCAATTCATTTCTTTGTCTGAACTGAATTTTATAATTAGGTTAACAGTCTCTGATGATTTGTTCATTCATTTGACACTTTCAGACAAGTTGATGTTGTTTCACAATGATTCAAAAGAGCTCACAAAACATTTTGATTGGTTTGAACATATAATAAAACATCTGCAAGAAGAGGAAAAGAATCATTTTTCAAAAGCAATCACTTTTATTGAAGAATCTAAACAAAAAATTGGTGTTTTTAAACAGTTGAGACTTTTTGAGCTTGGGGGAATAAACACACCAAATTCAGATTTTGAACATCTGGCAGCTCTCCTCAAAGAAAATCAAGACAGTGGATTAGAAAAATTGCTAGAAGGTTTTCCCATTGATTTTTTTCACCAAATTGCTAAAAGCACATGGAGATCATCAGCAATTTCATATGTGGAAGAAATCAAGGATCTAATTTTCTCTTATAAACTGGATTACAATCAATTGAAATCAAGATTAGGGCCATCTGAATTTCAAGAGCACAGCATTCTGGTTTATGCATTCAAGATTGTTGATTTCCTCTTCAAAAATGGTTTCATCAACAAGGAAAATTTGCAGGATCTTTTCAAGGATGATGAAATCCTTAAGAAGGCTGTATTTTCAGGGCTCAGAAATTTATATACCGAAATAGGAATATATGATATATTGTCTTTTGATGATCATATCACACAAGATTGGCTATGGCCATTTGGATTTGAGTTTTTCAGAAGTGAGTTTGAGTTTATCTTTGCAATGAAAATAAGGAAATTTTCTTATTATCAGTAGTTTTGTAAATCCCCAACAGATATGAAAAAAAAGGAATTAGAAAGGTTCAGGTTGGAGGTCAACATAGCACATATAATTTTTTGTGGTAATCAACATAATGAATTTCAACATTTTCCAGAATGGGAGGCCATTGTGAATTCATTGTCAAGCAAAAAATATGCAGAAAAGCTTCAAGAGTTACATAAATTGACCTATTTGGAAAATATCACTGAATTGCCCATTGATTCAGCAATACTATTACAGGATGATAAAGAATTTGGGGAAGATACAAAGAAAATCATGAATCTCCTCACAAAAATTATTGACTCAAAGATATTGCCAGGCATTCATGAAGTCCATAGAAAGCAGTTCATTTTCACTATTTGTGATCTCTTGGATTTTGTTGAAACAAAATTATGTCCTGGAATAATAAGTAGAATTTCAAATGATGTAGACTTTGAGCCCAGACATTTCAAGGAGATGTCAGATGTAATAGTGAAACATGCAAGAGTTTACACTTCATTCAACCTAGCCCAAACTCTGAGATATTCTAAGACCAGTACAAAGCAGCTCCTCAATAACAATTTAGTTGATGTTGGGCCCTTCTGGGAATATAACAGAGAAAGATTGGAACATCTGGATTCAGATTTTATGAAGCATTATCTAGATATCATGGTCACAAACTATGCTTTGTCAAATAAATTAGAATGCCATTTCAATAGTGTCCTCTCTTGGGATTTTGCAGATAAGGTTTTGGAATTGAAACCAGATGACCTTCCTTCTAATGCAATTCTTCCCTATGATTACAGCTCTATAAAATTCAAGTTGCGTATGGCAGCAGCAGAATTCCGGCGTTATTGGCAATGAGAATGAAGAGTCTTAATTTTTCACATCCTGGTCAGAATTCCAGATTGTTTCCCTCAAATCACATCGTCTTCACACTTCTCTCATGAGACCATCTCAACACACTAGTAGCCTTCAAATTTCAACTTTTCCATCGTTTTCTGAGTGACCTTTCTATCAACAGTCAAGTCATTATTGACCATCTTAATGCTTCTTTGATTTCCGTTCTAAGCTACAGTTTTTATTATCCATCGATCGTGTCCAATGCTCCTCTTCTATAGATTAATAAAAACAACCCCCAGGAATCACACAATCAAACCTCAAACCAAAGCCGCTGACGTGTAGAGAAAAGTCCCACCTCGCACATTTTCATGCTTGAGGGGGGGGGGGTCAGCCAGGAGCCAACTCCGCCTAAGTCAATGCGCAAGGAAGAGTGTGATACATTCCATGATATTAGGAAGGCTTTCATGTACTGCTGATGTACGGAATCAGCAATCATGGAACCTTGATGAAACCCAGGCGTGCCCCCACTGGCAAGCCTATATGTGATGTCGGGATTAGAGAGGAAGCGATATGAATTCGAGGACATGACAAGGATGTCCATAGCGCCAAGAAACCGAGAACAGAGTAGCCACGAAAGCGGGAGAGTTTTGCGCCGCAGGAGCCTCTCCAGCGGTCCCAGGTCCTCGCGGCGGCGGCATGGAGGACCCAGCCCCAGGTGCTGGAGCGTTTGCGGGCGAAGAGGACAGGAGGAGACGCCGGGGGATTGCCGAAGGTTCTGGGCGCGAGTATTTTGAGCGTCGACGGGCCGGGTCGGGGACGGTGGCAGGGCAAGCAGCGGAATAGGCGTCGCAGCAGGAGGCGAGGACGATGTCGAAGAAGCTGAGACGGCGGAGCCGTCGGCGCGCCTTTCCAGCTGCTTGGCTGCTCGCCCGCCGGGGACCGTCGGCCGGGGAGATGCTCCTCGGGACACTGCTCCGCCTGCTGGCTTCCGCCGTACCACGACCGCTGCTGCTACTCATGCGCAAACTCGTCTGGCTCATTGCGAGTCTTCATTGCTTCGTCGGCGAGAGTATCTCACGTCTCTGGCAAAGAGATCCAGTACTTCTGCCTTCGTGGTCGGGGCCGGTTGATCTGCGAGCGGTCGCCGGCCTTGCGCAGAGTGCTGGTCCTTCTCGCTTGCCTCGTCTTGGTCTTGGGCTCGTGGCTCTAGTCTAGCCCCATCTCTTGCCCCACTTCTTCTGGCTATTCTTCAAGGCCATAAGAGCTGATGTACTGGTGCTGGTGATAGATACTCGATCTGGATGAGAAACTGGCGATGGGGTGAACCCAATAAAAAACAGTACATGTATACACAGACCAATCATACCAAATGCAGCAAATAATACACACGCACGAATTGCAAGGGGGAAAAAACGGATAGAGGACAAATAAACCCAGCAGAATAGATGCATGAATACACAGATGGAATCGGGAATGATGAGAAGAAGAGAGGGGAAAATGATGTCAGTCAGATTAGTCCGTGATATGAACGTTTGTATATGGACAATGGAAGATAATTTAGGCCCGCGTGTATGGAGGAAGGAAGATAAGTTAGGTCCGTCGATGGACGCCGGTCATGAACCGCGAAGGCGACGAATGGTGGGGCGAGGAAGCAGAAGCGGAAGAAGCAAAAGAAGATGTTCGTGCGTGTTCTTTTGGCGGGACCCGGGGCTTGTGCAGATAGGCGGCAGCTTTGGCGGCCTTCTTGTTGGTCTTGGAAGGCGTGGCCGACTTGGGCAGGAGTTCGTCGAGGGGCGTCCGAGAGAGATAGACTTTCAGATCGGAAGGTTTGGAAGCGTTTGACGAGGCGGGGAGCCGTCCGGTAGACATTTCTTGGCTAAAAAACAAGGCGCATGGGTTTTAGCCGAGTTGCGGGATGATGGGAAAAGGAGGGGGAAGAGCAGGGACGGACGTCATGATGTCGTCGACAAGGTATTGGTAGAGCTCCTCGCCGTGTCTCTTGAGCCGGTCCCGCTTGATCTGCTCGGCGATCGCGACCGCCTGCTTGAATGTCTTGGGCGAGGGCGCATGGACCGAGAGGTAGAGGAAGAGCGGGTCCTCGAATAGCTTGTGGCCTTGGGCTACCAGCTCAGACTCAGACGTCGAGCTGTTCTCGACCACACGGAGCTCGTTAGCTTCCTGTCACAGGGCCCAATAAAAGTCAGATCGATCTCCGGGTGATCGGAGTATGCTCTTATTTGCACTGACGATCGGACCGTGATTGGTGGCTGTCGGGATTTGTGTCTGTGAGAGAGACGGTGAGACTGATGAGGGCTCCGGGTCGACGAGCGCTTCCGTGAAGCCCAGGAGAGCGAGGATGATCGTAAACTCGAGCCCTGCTGAAGAGCACCATCAACAGTCTGCTTGAAGAGGAGAGCACGAGACGAGGCTTGCTTACCGCGTGGGTCGTGCAGGTTCTCGATCCGTCGGATGTTGAAGTCGAGGAATTGGCACGAGGGCGGGGCGGTCGATGAGCCAGGGCGATAGATGGCACACGGGTAATCAGGGTCCGGTTTCCGACTCTACACACACATATGTACAGGAAGAAAAGGAAGCGATGAGCAAGCGGGCGGGGGAAGGATGGATGAGCAGGACATGCCATCCAGCAGGTGTATCCACGCTTGCTGCCAGACATCCCGACGATGTCCTTGCGCCAACAGAACTTGAGCCGGCCGTCGAAGAAGAAGGTCCATTCGAAGTGGATGTAGCCCGAGTTCTTCAGCTCCACCGTCGCTGAGGGGTTGGCGAGCGAGATGAGCTTCAGCTTGGACGACAGCGGCTGGAAGACGCCCAGCGGGGCCAGGGTGGCCGCATGGTATAGCTCCGTCCGCGTCTCGCTGCCCTGTGCCACCGCCCAGACAGAAATTAGCAAATCTCTCGTTCATGGTGTTGGTTTGGGTTTGTTTTCTGCTGCATAACTGGTACGTACTTCGGGCACCCGGAGACGGAAGTAGACGGGCTCGCCGGTGGATTCCTGGATCAGGAACAGCTTATCGGGCTCGTTTGTCGACCGCACGAAGTTGAGCGTGTACAGGTTGACGTCCAGCATCCCAGACGACGGCGACTGTTGCTGGTGCTATGGGAAATGAGTGTCACGCTCGGATGCTGATCGGGACTCGTGCCGGAGCGTTGGAGGAAGGCGGGCCGGGGCTGGGCCGAGCATGGTGTTTCGGCCTCCGCTGGGAGCGCACTGCGGGGCTGAGGTCTCCCGCGAGCTTGTCTTGGCACTTTCCTCCGGGGCGGTGTCTCGGGACAGCCCGGGCCCCGCGACATAGCTCCCCGGCGCCGGGAAAGCGCTCAAAGGTGTCCCCCGTGTTAGAGTTGGATATACACTTAGGTGAAAACTGGGTTCTATCTTCTATGTACTTCATCATATGTACATAGTTCATAACCTAGTCGGTGACAGGTAT
Organism: Puccinia triticina; assembly: GCF_026914185.1. NCBI lineage: Eukaryota > Fungi > Basidiomycota > Pucciniomycetes > Pucciniales > Pucciniaceae > Puccinia > Puccinia triticina. The sequence continues at coordinate 2,780,541 of NC_070564.1, read as the reverse complement.
CAACCTTAACTGTCACCGACGCGCACCTACAGTTCCGGTCCTCGCGTGCCCGGGATCCTCTCTCTTTCCTCACCGAGATTGGAGACCCGGGATCGACACGCGAGAGCTGACCCACCGCCGGACTGTATCGTGCAGGTTAGTCAGCTTAGTTAGCAATGCAAAACCGAGATTGGAGACCCGGGATCGACACGCAAGAGCTGACCCACCGCCGGACTGTATCATGCAGTTTCCGTGCCTTTTATACCCCGCAAAGCTGCGGGTGCTACTGCTATCGCCGGGCCAAATGTGACCTGAGGAAAAATGGATAAATAACTCGTTTTGATAAAACAACTTTACAACTTCTTTGTTCTGGACAAATCCTGGGAAACATAAGAATGTAAACAGATAAGTAGGAAAATTTGTGGCACATTGTGGATAGCTGTACATTGACAGGAACGCTCTCATGGAGGCTGCTAGGGATCGCATTGTTCTAAGGGGTAGGGGTGGCGCCGCCCGTTTTGTCCTCGGAGCAGGCGAGCTGATTGATGGCATGGGGTTTCTGCAAGAGAGCAGTTCTGGTCAGTAAGAGATTTTTCAAGGATGGAACTGAAGACATGAAAGGCAGTGCCTGGCCTTCCGGGGAGGATTGGGAGGGCTTACCTCAGACGCATTAGTACTACTGTTATCTCTTTGCTTTTTAGGAGACGGCTTTTGCTCATCGCACGCAAGCTGATTCACGGCATGGGGTTTCTGCAAAAGAGTAGTTCTAGTCAGCAACAGATTTCAAAGAGGGAAAAAGAGAGATGAACGGCAACGCCTAGCCTGCTATGTATTGAAGAGTGAAGAGGGCTTACATCGGGGGGGCCGTCACCAAATGCGGTGGTGCTCGCAGGAGCTGGGGCGGCCGAAGCAAGTCCAGCAAGTGCCGAGATGACCAAGAGGAAAGCAAACAAGGTCTTTTGGGCCGGCATGTCGATTTCGTTTGTGTTTGATGATAACAGGTGGTCGCGTCGCAAGGCTGGCGAGGTTGGCTGAGTGTTTGTCGGATGTGATGCTGATGGCAAGTGAGCGGAGGGAGCTGCAAACCACCAGGGAAGGTCCTGATTTTATACCTTCTCGACTGCTCTGTTCGGCTCACGAGGCAAGGTGCCCCCTCCTCGCCGGCGCTCAGGTGTTCTCATCTTGGCCTTAGCGTGGTGATCCGCTGGTTGGTTGATCTGCTGTAGATTTGCTTTGGGAGCAGCAATAATTTGGATGCTATCACAGGATGCTACGATTGTGTATAGGTAACAGGTCGATGGCGTAGTCATCCGCGATGGTAAGTAAATACCTGCCGGTCTCCAAAACCAAATCAACAGCAGATCAACCAACCAGCGGATCACCACGCTAAGGCCAAGATGAGAACACCTGAGCGCCGGCGAGGAGGGGGCACCTTGCCTCGTGAGCCGAACAGAGCAGTCGAGAAGGTATAAAATCAGGACCTTCCCTGGTGGTTTGCAGCTCCCTCCGCTCACTTGCCATCAGCATCACATCCGACAAACACTCAGCCAACCTCGCCAGCCTTGCGACGCGACCACCTGTTATCATCAAACACAAACGAAATCGACATGCCGGCCCAAAAGACCTTGTTTGCTTTCCTCTTGGTCATCTCGGCACTTGCTGGACTTGCTTCGGCCGCCCCAGCTCCTGCGAGCACCACCGCATTTGGTGACGGCCCCCCCGATGTAAGCCCTCTTCACTCTTCAATACATAGCAGGCTAGGCGTTGCCGTTCATCTCTCTTTTTCCCTCTTTGAAATCTGTTGCTGACTAGAACTACTCTTTTGCAGAAACCCCATGCCGTGAATCAGCTTGCGTGCGATGAGCAAAAGCTGTCTCCTAAAAAGCAAAGAGATAACAGTAGTACTAATGCGTCTGAGGTAAGCCCTCCCAATCCTCCCCGGAAGGCCAGGCACTGCCTTTCATGTCTTCAGTTCCATCCTTGAAAAATCTCTTACTGACCAGAACTGCTCTCTTGCAGAAACCCCATGCCATCAATCAGCTCGCCTGCTCCGAGGACAAAGCGGGTGGCGCCACCCCTACCCCTTAGAACAATGTGATCCCTAGCAGCCTCCATGAGAGCGTTCCTGTCAGATGCCATGATTGAGTCTCAGAAACAGTCATGATTCTCATGTAAAGTTGTCCACGATGTACCAATTTTTTTTTTCTTTTTTATCTTTATACCTCTTTATGTTTCTCAAGATTTGTCCGGAATGAAGAAGCTGTAAATGTTTTCAGCGCAAATGAGTGATCTATTCTTCCTCAGAGGAGACCTCTTCTTTACTAGAGTTGCTCAAGGCCCCTTGAGAGAGACATCAAATGCGTGCGAGTGCAATTCACGAGTTGAACTTGGAGGCTACTAAGAGAGCGAGCACCATCAAACTGAAAATTATAATTCCAATCGACGGTCTCATCCAATCTTCAGATATTCTGCTTTCCCAACGCTTTCCAATCAATCTCCGGATCTTTCTCTAGTCATCTCTTCATTACAGCTGTGTGCTCAGACCGACAGTCTTCAATCTTACAACTCGGACAGCTTCCTTCCCATGATTTGGCAGATTTTGTTCATCTGTGCACTCATACACGCCGGGGGTACTTCCTGGCAAGCAGGTTTGTGGATCCGACAAGGAGCTGTTGATCCGTGGAACCGACGAGGATCAGCTCGGTAAGTGCTCGGTAAGCTTGTCGGTTCCACAGATCATCATTTTCCCTGTGGAACCAACGGGTTTGTCACTTTTCCCCATCGGTTCCACAAAGCACACTCCTGTAACTTGTGGAGACCACGTTGGCTTGTTGCTCACGTCGGTTCCACCACCACAACTTTTTTTTTCACTTCCAACCAGGACT